>NC_092583.1:17573763-17888763 GCF_037975245.1 Apostichopus japonicus | reverse complement strand
CATTCCAAAGAGAGTATCTGAAAAACCTTACGATATTTTTCACAAATACTGATGCTTAGATAAGTGCTTACTCACAATCAACAAGCCTCCACGAAATTCGCTCCGCTTACGTAAAACTTCTTTGTATATAACACTTGGAAAAACCAGAGTTTTTACGCACATAATTCCCATTGACATTGGTCACAGATCATAAGTAGGTCATCAACATTCGAATTTGACAACAAGTTCATCGCACCATGGGAACGACACAACAAATTGAACATGATGTTACACTTTCCGGCCATCTGGACGCCGAGTGTAAATTTGGTGTAATATGCAAATGATAAATGGTACTGTGCTGCGCGAGTAGAACTTGTTTTAAACAAGAATAGTTTCGTGTTGAAGGGGGAAACCTTTCTTATAGGTGTTTATTTTATTACCCGATATGTTCTGGTTACCAGAAGTAATAAAAAGCAAGAAGGAAACTTCGTGCCGTATCCTTTCGGGGTAACATATCATTTTTAGTAGTAACATTAGGCCTTGTGTTTTGTGTGGACTTTAGGCACATTAGGCTAGGAAGCATTGCACTGATTTATAGAGTACTGTTCATAGGCTTACGAATACGAGACAAGACTCGGTGCATTGGATATTGTTCGCTGTTTCACTATGTATAGACGTTCCACTGACAATCGTTTCTTGGCGAGTTGCCAAGTTTAACTAAGAACAAGTGTTTAACACACATTGTAAGAATGTTGTACAGTACTGTAGCATGCAAATCATCAGACGACAGCCTGCTGTACCAATGATTTTCCTCGTACCTGTACAGGTAAAATGTGAATTCCTTTTTTTGGGATTTAATGGTCAACTGTTTTGCACACATATTTTGCGCGGACATTTGTATTGTATGTTGAATTTAAATAGTTTAAGATACATACTTAAAACTATCCCTTCTCTTGACCGAGTATAAACCTTCGGTCTTCCTTCTACCAGCGATGATCGATATTCTTTTGTTACCGGATTGGAAGGAATTAGGTAGGATTACAGCCATTGACCGTCTGACGGTACAACAATGAACTTCACACTTATAGCGGGCATGAATAGAATTAGGGAAGCCTTCGACGGAATCTGCGCTCTGATAAACAGTTCCCCGCAATTACCCGCATTTCAATGCGGGTTTTAACAAAAGATAGAGCGCGGTTAAATGCACTGAGCGCAAAACAAGAGCGTGGTTTTTACTAATGAGTAACGTAGTTGGTGTATTAGACGTTCATGAAATGAATCGATCACGGCAAATTCAAGGCAGATAATTACCATATTTAATAGACTAGACTTATGAAATATTCCTTCAGGCATTAGGCCTTCGATATAATTGACGGTGTGTTACTAAAATTTTGCTTTTCAAAATTTCAATTTGACGAGTTGTGCAAATTGACCAATCAGTGTCCATCGTTGGATAATTAGCAATTTTGCTGAATAACTGTCCATCCTTTTTGCTAACTTTTGTAAGATTCCAGACGTTTCTCACACAAAATATTATGTTTGGAGTAGCGTAAGGATCACAATGGAGTGATACAAAACAATATGCTCCTCGAATTGAAGGACTATGCTAGGGTCAAACTCGTTAAGGACCAGTATGGACCAGTGCCCTCAGCTGGAGATCCCCAATGTTAACCCCATTCATAAATGAACAACTTAAAAAGTTTGAGGAAGGAATGCAGTGCATATAATCTGTAAGAAAATAAAATGGTATATTAATGTGCATACTGTGAACTGTTGTTTATCTTTGTATTTTATATTTATGTCATTTTAAAGATGAATATGCAGAGTGTACTGTATGTATGGATGTTTCATGATAGTTAGTCAAGTGTGGAAGCTACTATAAACTTTGTCCACATGGTAGAGGTAGTGTGATATTTGCTGCCAGTGTGCAGTACAGTAGCTAAAGTCTGTATTGTTCTTTTACAGACATTGTAGGCTTACTGCTTGTAGTAACTACATTGAAAGTTTTTTTTTTAACATGATCCAGCAGATTTGCATTTACTTTGCATGCAGCATTTTCATGACCTTAACAATATCAAAAGAATTAATTTAAATAATAAGTGGTTGTTAGAATTTTACCAATGCTGTTTCGGAAAAAATAAAACAAAACTTTGATAATGAGCTTTTTGGAGCTGAAAAAGTACACAGATTGAAAACAGATCATCAGCAAATTTACAAAGACTTGATACCAAAGGAAGCTTTCTTACAGTGGAAGCAGCAATATTTGCATTGCAGTTTATATAAGTAGTAAATCACATCACTTGCTTAGGGCCTTCCTCAGAACTCATTTTTGGGGAATTTGAGTTACTGTTCGCTTTTGATACAACATAACAAGATCTCTGATTCATTGCTTTTTCAAGGCAAACCAGTCATTTGTGGGTGGACACTGCCTGGTAGAGTTACAATATCCAGTGGCTCTAGATGCTCTTTGCCTTAACTCTTTATGAAGTTAGAAGGACTTCGCCTCTCTTCTGTAGAATGACGGAGGATAGACATCTCAAGCAGTGGTTAACAGAGTATAAGGTATGTAATCTCTGCTTCTCTTGGTTTTATTCTGTAAGCAATGGAAAACATTTATTTTGATGAAATAGCCTGAAATATGTCAAAGGTCGTATAATAATGATTAATATCTCATTTTTTTGTTTTAACTTTCATATTTTCTGTAATGATTGTTTAAGGTTAGCGTTTTGAAACCCCTCGTGAAGTTTGTTACACAGGAGGTCTTAGATTTAAGTCATTGTCAATCAAACAGGAGCAAAGGCAATATTTCTTGTTTGCTATGTCTGGAATAATCCTTTAACAAAAGCTTGATGACTTTTTTAATTCCTTAGAAAAGTGTGAAAAGTATAATTTTAGGTAAAAGGTATCAAACTCCGGACCTTGTGTCACAGACCTTAGTCCGTACTGCTTGACCACAGTGATTCTAATTTTAGGTTAAAGGTCAACCAGAGATAAATCCTGAAAGCAAATTTGTCTATTGCTAACTATTGCTGCAATGTTAACATGCTATTTGAGTGCAGCCACATTGATTGATGTGCAACTAATGTTAAATTGGTATTATTACATTGTATGAAATCTAACTGGGACTGAAAAGTTGTTGTTGTTGATTGCACTCCATATTATGTGCTTACGTTTATCTGTTAAGGCTGTTTGAGCTTTCAGTTTATGAGGTATTAAGTTAAAAACAAACGATAATAATGTCATGCCTGTCATATGAAACACAATTCTTTCCGTAATTACTACTCTAAAGAACTTATATCCTCTCAGCTAATGATTCAGTGACTAATGTAAATATCTTCCAAATTTTACTTCTCTAATAATAACAGTACTTGCTGGTACCAAAGTGGTTGTGCTATAAACTAATGATATTGATATGAATATTGATATGTACTTAACTAAAAAACAAAAGAACATAAGACAAGATCAGGCAAAAGCTTTAAATTATAGTAAGGAGCTAATATTATATGTTATAAAGTTTTATCAGTGTGAATAAGGAAGATCTCATCAAACGTTATGTTTACATAAATACTATGTAGTTGTATTTGAATCTACCCATACATTGCAATTTGCAACCCTAATATTTTCTGCGTCAACCTGATTTTGTTTAGTAAATTTACTCAATATTTTAGGAAAAACAGTGATGGGTTCATCATAGATCGCATCAATCTACAGTTAACTTCAAAATATCCATTTGACAAAGTCAGTGTAATTCACAGCATGTCACAAGAAATGTCACAGCATATTATAGTCAACATAAAATACATTGATATCATTTTGAAATACGTTTTCATTTAAGGTTCTTCTGTTTTAACCCTCTTTTAATCTGCAGTCTTTAAGCAGCTCAGATATCCCAGCATATGCTACCAAAATTTCCACAGATGATCAGCTAATCTCATCAATATGTAACTTACTGGGAAGTGGAAGTTTAGAAGTAAGTTGGTTTGGATATTTTATCCTTTGCCTAGTCAGAAAAAAAGAGGATGATAGCTATCATTATGATTACATCCATTTTGTGTCCTTCTGTACACATAAAGGTATGTAGCAGTGTGCAAGAGCTTCCTAACTCAAAGGTATATGTAGCAGTGTGCAAGAGCTTCATAACTCAAAGGTATATGTAGCAGTGTGCAAGAGCTTCCTAACATAAAGGTATATGTAGCAGTGTGTAAGAGCTTCCTAACTCAAAGGTTTATGTAGCAGTGTGCAAGAGCTTCCTAACTCAAAGGTATATGTAGCAATATGTGCAAGAGCTTCATAACTCAAAGGTATATGTAGCAGTGTGCAAGAGCTTCCTAACATAAAGGTATATGTAGCAATATGTGCAAGAGCTTCCTAACTCAAAGGTATATGTAGCAGTGTGCAAGAGCTTCCTAACATAAAGGTATATGTAGCAGTGTGTAAGAGCTTCCTAACTCAAAGGTTTATGTAGCAGTGTGCAAGAGCTTCATAACTCAAAGGTATATGTAGCAGTGTGCAAGAGCTTCCTAACTCAAAGGTATATGTAGCAGTGTGTAAGAGCTTCCTAACTCAAAGGTTTATGTAGCAGTGTGCAAGAGCTTCCTAACTCAAAGGTATATGTAGCAGTGTGCAAGAGCTTCATAACTCAAAGGTATATGTAGCAGTGTGCAAGAGCTTCATAACTCAAAGGTATATGTAGCTGTGTGCAAGAGCTTCATAACTCAAAGGTATATGTAGCAGTGTGCAAGAGCTTCATAACTCAAAGGTATATGTAGCAGTGTGCAAGAGCTTCATAACTCAGGCCTTCAGCTGTGCACTATTAAATGCAGGTGAAACTTGACTTCCTTCCTACCCTGGATTATCTTTGTCAAGGGATGTGCAAATAGGGATTGAAATTGAATACATCTAGATATCTTGTATATTACATAGATTTGTTAAATAGTTGTTGCTCTCATAGTGCAACTTTGTGCCTGAGATTCTGCAGAAAAACTGTTGGTGTAGGTATTATACAGTGATTGTATTAATCAGCATAGTCAGTTCGGTGTAGGTATGGTGAAGTGACTGCACTTTTGATTGTAATTTCCAGCATGTTTGGTGTAGGTATGATGGAGTGACTGCACTTTTGATTGTACTTTCCAGCATGTTTGGTGCAGGCATGGTGCAATCATTGAATGAACTGCAGGTGAATTAATAAATTAGTTTTGTGCACACTCACTGAGAGCCAGTGGTGCATTAGCTTATCCTGGACCCAGGATTCTCAAAGAATTCTCTTATCATTATTTTAACTGTTAATTCTCATAATTACATGAACACAGTTAAGAAATGTATGCACATATGGAAGCATTTCTAGTGTGTAGCTCATCACATAGAAGGAAACCAATTGTGTTCATCAGACAGTAAAGACAGTCACTTTAATTACTCAACTCTACTAAAGCTGTATTTTACATTCAGCTATGCTTTATCACTCCAATTAAACATGTTACATTACGATCACATGGAACCATGATGTTTAAGGAGTGACTCAGGTATTAAAGGGTATGGCTGCTAGAAATGGGAGTTTGCAGTAATTGCACAGACAGGTACATGGAACCCTGATGTTTAAGGAGTGACCCAGGTATTAAAGGGTATGGCTGCTAGAAATGGGAGTTTGCAGTAATTGTACAGACCGGTACATGAAACCATGATGTTTAAGGAGTGACCCAGGTATTAAAGGGTATGGCTGCAAGAAATGGGAATTGCAGTAGTTGTACAGACCGGTACATGAAACCCTGATGTTTAAGGAGTGACCCAGTTAACGGTATGGCTGCTAGAAATGGGAGTTTGCAATTTAGTTGTACCTACAGGTACATGGAACCCTTTATTAGTACAGTTGATTAATAACTTAAAGCTAAATTTGTAATGTAAACAGCCACAACAAATTTGATGCTTAATTTTATTACAAAATCTAATTACTATTAATTAGTGTGCTTAGTGAGTGTATGTATAGAAATTAATTTAAACCTTAACTAGGTCTATATTAATAGGTTATCATGGCATAGGTTAATTGCTTGCCTTGACTAACAGGGTCTGCAGCCATTAACATATACTGTGTAACAGATAGGACTTTGGTATGTAATTAAATCTCCTGTGCCTGTATGTGAATTTTTTATTTTTTATTTTTGTGTAGCAGTCATTAGACAAGCACTGTAATCATTATACTGTTGTTCAATGTCAGAGGACAATTTTGCAATCAAACGTGAATAAAAACTGCATAGTTTCAGTAAAGTTATCAAACATTGACCATACTGATGCTACTTTCATACTGTACCTCTCTGCTCTGGTTTGTTCATAAGTTTGTAGTTACATTCAGTTATGCTTCACTGCATATAATATCATACATGCCTCAGTTATGTATTAAAGGTGCATCGATCTCAGATTTTATCATGGTTTTAATGGATGACTTTTATAAGAATATTAATTTTCATAACATGTTTTGATATTTTGTAAAACACTGCTGTCAGGTCAAGTTGTACATCTTTGCCACATATACTTGTTAAACATCTGAGGGTAATCAGTCAAAGTGACTGGACTACTAAGTTTAGTACATAGACCAGTACTGTCGATCAGTTCCGCATAAAACTCAATTGGAATACATTTTTAATGTTTAAATGTGATACAATTTTTCAAGGACAAATGATGTCAACTTTCTCTCAAGTTTTCTCATTATGCTTTAAGTTAAAAGATTTGTAATTTGTAAAGCAACGGGTAAACATTAATGTTTAGACCTGCACTGAAGAGCAGACATTATTACTACATTTGATGAATCATGCCAGAAATTTTGCATATTAAAAGCTGAATATCTTGAAAATATTAGTATTAGCTTCAGAAACATTAATTAGCACTAATAAATTTTCTTGGATCATGACACATCAAGACAAAAATTCTGTGTAAAGTCATAAAATGTATATGTACCTTTTTAGTGAGATTTTAGGTTACATGTATGATCTGGTGATTGCATATATGCATATATTCATGTATGTTTGTGTACATGAAGATGCATACTGAGGAAGGACTATGCTGTTCCATAAAATGGTTTGCATATTTAACTGTTTGCTGGCTCTTTGGATAACTTTGACTTGCAAGTCATATAAGCCATCTAAACGGTAAAGATTTTCCTTTCCATTTCATTTCATATCATTTATGTATTTATAAATATATTTATAAACAGGAGTATCACAGACTAAGAAAATAATATATATAGATGAAGAAAACACTCTAAAAACTACAGCTGGGGATCCCTGCAAACAGAAAAATTAATATGGGTGAAGTTTAAAAATTCCAACTGAAATTGAGAGGGTAGAAACTCCATAGCCTGGTCAGCCAATGAATGTTTACATGAGTTCTGTTTTAGCTGAGTGGATAATACTGGTCAGTTCTTGTTGGTTTCGATACAATTTGCCATTTAGATGGAGGGCAGGGATTTACCATGAAATGAAATGCCTATAAAATTTTTCTCATTTTTTGCATTATGAATCATACACACACTCTGTCATATACACTCCCTACTTCTGTACTTTAGCTTATGTTTTACACAGCCCTGCATGTCTGTGCATACATTTTGGTTGCAATCACAGGGACCTCTCTGTGATATCAAAGCAAGTTGACACCAAGGTTGTCTGTTATTAATGAAACAAGTTATCTATTATTAATTTCCCTACATGGAGTTGCAGGTAGTTATGGTCTCTGCACAGTACTCTATGTCATACGTACTAGCCATGCGGTGGGTTTGATAACAAATCTTCTTGAATCCAATCAATGTGGCAGTTTTTAAAGGGACAGTCCACTTAATATTCTGAAAGGGTTTGATGCACGTGAGGTAATGTCTGGATCTAGTGAAGATTTAATATCACCAAGGTGATAAATACCTTAACGATATACAAACCTACTGGTCGCATTGTCTGTGGATGTGCCAGAGAAAAATAACTAGCACCTGTGTTAACTTTGCATCATGGTCATGTGGTTATAAAAGCCCTTGGACTTGCATAGTAAAGATTGCACTTTGGATGAATTATTACATGTCCGTGGACCAAGACATTTAATCTCACTTGCCTCACTTTACCTAGGTGTATAAATGGGGAATCTGCTAGGTTACTTGTAAATATATGTTAAAGTAGTTGTGTGATGTTGACGGGATATGTACAGTAGATTGCAGTATTCTTCTCAGGGAGGTTTGTACTCTAAATGATGCAGTGCAAAGCACACTACATGATACAGTTTACATAAAGTGCATAGCACTCTACATGATACAGTTTACATAAAGTGCATAGCACACTACATGATACAATTCAGACAGTGCATAGCACTCTACATGATACAGTTTACATGAAGTGCATAGCACTCTACATGATACAGTTTACATAAAGTGCATAGCACTCTACATGATACAATTCAGACAGTGCATAGCACTCTACAGATACAGTTTACATAAAGTGCATAGCACTCTACATGATACAGTTTACATAAAGTGCATAGCACTCTACATGATACAGTTTACATAAAGTGCATAGCACTCTACATGATACAGTTTACATAAAGTGCATAGCACTCTACATGATACAGTTTACATAAAGTGCATAGCACTCTACATGATACAGTTTACATAAAGTGCATAGCACTCTACATGATACAGTTTACATGAAGTGCATAGCACTCTACATGATACAGTTTACATAAAGTGCATAGCACTCTACATGATACAGTTTACATAAAGTGCATAGCACACTACATGATACAATTCAGACAGTGCAAAGCACTCTACATGATACAGTTAAGATGTAGTGCATATCACTCTACATGATACAATTTAGACAGTGCATAGCACTCTACATGATACAGTTTACATAAAGTGCATAGCACACTACATGATACAATTCAGACAGTGCATAGCACTCTACATGATACAGTTTACATAAAGTGCATAGCACTCTACATGATACAGTTTACATGAAGTGCATAGCACTCTACATGATACAGTTTACATAAAGTGCATAGCACTCTACATGATACAGTTTACATAAAGTGCATAGCACTCTACATGATACAGTTTACATAAAGTGCATAGCACACTACATGATACAGTTTACATAAAGTGCATAGCACTCTACATGATACAGTTTACATAAAGTGCATAGCATTCTACATGATACAGTTTACATAAAGTGCATAGCACTCTACATGATACAGTTTACATAAAGTGCATAGCACACTACATGATACAGTTTACATAAAGTGCATAGCACTCTACATGATACAGTTTACATAAAGTGCATAGCACTCTACATGATACAGTTTACATAAAGTGCATAGCACACTACATGATACAGTTTACATAAAGTGCATAGCACTCTACATGATACAGTTTACATAAAGTGCATAGCACTCTACATGATACAGTTTACATAAAGTGCACACTGCATGATACAGTATAGACAGTGCTTAGTGCTGTGCATGATACAGATTAGACAGTGCTTAGATAACGATCCTTATTGCTTGTTGGAGGATCAAACATATTTATTAATGTGAGTGGAAAAGTTTAGGTTAAAAATGCCCTCAGAGGTATTTGCACACTAGTCCAGTTCTGACTGTTTCATTGATCATTTACTAGTATATATATCAATTGGGAAAGTAAATTTGCTACTAAACCTTCTCTCTTGCATTAGCTTATTGTGGTAAATTGTAATATCTTCTTCATACTAATTGTTGGTGAAACCTTGAAAAGTAAAGAGGTAGAGGCTGGAAAATGGCAAAATACCAACAAAAAAGGGACATTTTTCAGAAAGAACTTGTTCATTTGGGTACAAAACATGGCAATCGAACATGTCAATCAGTGTTCATGGAGTTTTGTCTGCATTCATAGTTGCATCTTATAGTATGTAAAACCTTTAATTGGTTATTGTAATTTAATGTAATTTGATACAAATATATTATTTGAAGTTTCAATTGCTACATTGTATGAATTGACACAATTTCCCACTCTCAGGTGGAAACCCTTTGAACTAAGCTTGCATGTATACAATATATATATTAGCACAACTAGGTCACCGCATAGGCTTATCATTGCATGTATACACCGTTATAGCCCCCAAGTTAAAAGAACATGTTTTTATCCCAAATATGCTGGAAAGATCCAAAGTGGGTAAAAATTGTCAGTATTCTATGTTCTCTGCATAAATGATGTTTGATAGACTAATTTTGTCATACATTGTATACACAGCGATTCTGTGTATGCGTGATAATGGAAGAAGAATTCCAAACCATTACTACAGCAGGGAACAGCTCCCTGGTACAGTACTTTCCAGGAATTGATGCAGCATATTGATTGATTGATTCTACATACTATACATATATAGTTTACTTTACATACTCAGAGAGATTGATCTCCACTGATATCAAAGGAATACCTAAACACCAGCGAAGTTGTGATTCAGCCATTGTTGTGTTGAAATCAATATACCATGCACACTATTGTGGCACATTTCAATGGTACATTGGGTCTTATTTTCATTGCAGAATGTCACTGGAAAGGAGATATTTATTGGAAGGGATTAAAGGCATTTATGTAAATAGGGATTGTGGCTCAGTATGGGAAGAGTTAGGAAGGGTGTTGTAAACACTGTTTACTATATAGGTAAACATTTTAGCCTTTGAAGAAGATCCTGCTAGGATCGAAACGTCAGGCCAACTTACTTTTACACATACTATATAGGTTGTGTAATAAGTGATCTAATCAGATGCTAATTATGAATGTCATAATCTTGACTTCAACCAAATTGTGGAGATTTTTTAAATAAACAATTCAGTAGCAAATAAAAGAATCTAGAGTGAGAACTATTTGAGCTAAAAGACAAAGCTTGAAAAAACTTTAAATAAAAACATTTGGACTTGACACAAATAGATGAAGGCATGTTTTCTTTTGATAGTCAGCTAGGTATGATCAAAACAACTTTATGAAATTGAAAAGATTATGATGCTGTTTTAATTTCTCAGGCTACGATGTTACATACTGATTGCCAGTTACTATCAAGTTACTTGATTATAATTAAAGGATAATTACAGTTCCAACTTCAGTATTTTAACTGACAAGTGGAATATATGCAGATGAACAACATGGCTTGGTTCTGTCTGATATCAATCTCATTGACAGTTCAATCCCTTGAATTTAATGAAAGTAATAGCTCTCAATCCATTCTACACATTTGTTAATTTTACTTTTTTATTCTAATAAACTCAGACTTGTGCAAGGTTCTGTATGCATTCATGAGTGAAATTAAATTTTCTGGCTGTAGGTTGCTGTGCTTTGTGTATGAAATCTTAAAACATTACATAAACTCTTTAAGTGTTCATTTAAATTGGAGTCTATCCAAATTATTGTGTATAACAAATGACAATAGATCCTCAACTATTAAGTGACTGATAAATGCAATGACTAAGAATAAAACAGCAAAACACTTTCAACGAAATAGAACAGTTAAAGGGCAGCTAGAAATACTTTATGTATAATAGCAGATAAAGTCCTATGACACAGATTGAATTATGTGGCACAGTATTGATGCAGTAGTGGACTATATGGCATTATCATATTATATAGCACAGATTTGATATTTGTTTGCAGAGTAATTCAATAAAACAGGGAGAAAGTTGCAGTTTATATCAGATGTCCTTTTTTTAGACAGTCACAGGAATATTCTAACAAACATGTTGCGTGTATCTCTCCCATCCTTCTTCCTGCTCATCTCTGCAAGCATATACTCACCATGGATATGATATGTTCAACTTTTACTGGCAGTAAAGATTGTATATCTATTGGCCTTGGCTAGTATCAAACAGTTAATAACAATATTGCTTTTATATATATATATATAGATATATATATGTTTTCAAACTCAATATATAATTTCCAACTCACTACGATTTCAATTATATGTATTTAAATTAAATACTTAGTGTAAATGAACATTTCCCATTTTACATCAAAGGCTAAAAGGAAAATGTTACAGACTTTCCTTACATTGTTTGGATGATGGGCAATATTTAAAGAACAGCAAAAAAGAATTCAAGACTGCTCAAGCCCATTAAAAGGGTTTTCTTTATTTTTCTTCTCATTTCAGCATCTTGCACCAGTGTATAGTCAATTATTTGAATTCTATAAATCTAGTTTATTGGACTTACAAAGATTTACCCTCCAGTTTATTCCAGTTATCATCTTCCAGTATCTAAAATGTTCCTTTTCTCGGACGGTAAGAACACATTTGAATAATCTAATCTGGTATGTTTTTTGTTGTTGTTACCATTTGACCATTGCAGGGGAGGTTAAGTACCAACAAATAGTAACATGTTACCTTAGTCCACCAAAGTTACTCAGCAAGGATGACCAACAACATAAATATATATATATATATTCAAGCAAAACCAGTGTAACATTACCTTGGTATGACATAGAATATTCTGGAGTAAAGCAGGTCTAACACATTGACAGTTTAGAAAGGAAACACTGTTCATGTTTGTGGAGCACAAAGCTTTGTAGTAACAATCAACAATCTCTTCCCTTGGATTATACAAGTGGTTCTTAACCTCAAGGATTTATTATGTTTTTTAGGTTCTGTGGTATCAGTCCAATCTGTGTGAATATTACATGAAAACACAAAAATCCTAGATAAATGCTAGTTAATACCCATATAAATATTATTTCACAAATAAACAATTTTACTGAATACAATCATCGTGGTTCACATGTATGTATGTTTGTATGTATTTGAGATCCTCCTGCAAGCAGGAACTCGCGAAGAAGCTTCATTGTCTTATCAAAGCCGCAAGCTGATCGAAGTCAGACTCTTAGATTCATAATTAATGTCCATGATTATGAATTGTTAATTGTCAACAACTCTGTAACTGGACGACATACATTAATCTTGGAGTGACTCGAACTGGGGACCTTATGATTGGAAGGCACCGGGGTTAACCACTGAGCTAACACTCCTAGAAAAATGTTTGGAATTTATCAGTTTATTTATGACAGTGTTATTATAGGAGTCTACATTTTAGGTCTGAAGGAAAGGGATGGGGATTGGTGGAAGTGTAAATAATACTTATTAGGTCTGAAGGAAAGGGATGTGAGGGATAGTGGATAGTGAGGGGGTTATGGCTGTTGGTAGATCTGCTATGGGTGTACAGCATACTGTAGCCCTTATGGATAGTAAACTGTAGGTAGGAGTTTAATACAGTGAGGAGGTTATGGCTATGGGTGTACAGTATAGCCTACTGTAGCAGTTGCAGTAACATCATGGTTACTGGCAGACCGTGTAATGATCTGAGTATTTACATGCTCCTAATACTATCTGTATTATATATGATTTATATACAGTATGTTAGTGTATAAATAGTTTGTACTGTTACTATCTATAGGATATATGATATTCAGGATATTATTATGAGTTTTCACCTTTTAGTACTTCCTGTTGGGATGTTTACAAAGATTTAAAGTACTTTTTTGATTCCATGCCAAAGGCAAAAGGAATCTATACAATGTCGTGTGTGTGTGCGTGTGTGTGTGTGTGTTATGCCTTGGCTTGTTTACGCTATAACTCAAAAAGTATGTGATGAAAGAACTTCATACTTGGTATGTACATCCTGCTTATTGATGAAACCAACCATATCCTTTTCTGTGAAGGTCAAAGATCATTTGTGTCAACAGAGGTCAAAGTCTGAAAACTGTACACTAGTTCAGTTGAGTTGACCTTAATGCTTCCTATGTATTTCTACACTTACTACCCACTGTAACACTAGTGAAGTAGGTGGAAGTCAAAGGTGATTGGAGATCAACGGGGGCCAAATTTGTGAAAATGTTATACACCTAACAACTGCAATTTTATGCTGGATGCTCTTTGTACTTATCTGTATGAGTACCACAACCTTGTTGATTACTATATGTCAGTAATGATCAAAAAGTCTTGTTTGCAACTGTTTAATGATGTCATTATAGCAGGGAATCACTAAGCTTGTTAGTTTCTATCATAAATATCCTAATTGTAGTGCTTTATGGATATGGACAAAAATATGTTTGAAATGAGAAGCTGCACAGGTTTGTATTGTATCACAACTTGGAACATATATCAGTTAAGCAGTTTATTCTTTGTATTGCCTTTTGTTACAGGAGTGTGGACCAATGGAAGCTTTGCTCCTTGGAATATATAATTTGGTAAGTTTAATTTTTTTTACTCTCTGTTAGTTTATCTGTTCAGATGTAAACAAGGACTAACTGATACCCATTATTTTACTCAAATCCTCTTTCAGTAATGAATAAACTTTAATCTGATAATATCTTACCAACAACGGAATATGCCATGAAGCTAGGAGTTTGACCAATGTGCTTCATTTTATAAATTCCTTGGTTCTTATTAGGGGACAGGTACTATTAGACCAGCATGATGGAGTTTGATCAATAAACTCCTTGTTCCTTATTAGAAGGACATGTACTAGCCGACCAGCATGAATACAGATTACTTTACACATTTAATGGAATACAGAATTTATGTCTTAGTCTTGTCTGCCAACTCTTATTAATAAAAAAAGTTAATAATTAATAGTCTATTTTTTTGTTTAAAATGTTGTTGTTGTTGTTGCTAGCCTTAAGAAGCTGATGATGAGAAAGTAAGAGATGGTTCATAATAATCTTTAATACATCATTTAATGTTAATAGTGTTAACAACATTCATTTTAAAGGTTCTTTCTTCTTGTTATATAAACCAGGCGGCATTAGAAGTTGATGGTACCTCACGAGCAGAGGTTGTGAGGATTCCCTCATTAGGTAAACCTTCCATATATCATGAGGTAAGCTCATTTTGTCACGCTTCTTCCTTAAGTGATAGTTTAGCTGTTTGTTACACCCTCAGTAAACCTTTAACTTATGCTAAGACATTTCATAGAAGGAAACTCTCAGTTGAGAATCTAGCATTGATTTAGAGTATCACTTTGAAGCAAATAAAACCTTTAATATGTGACAACAAGTGCAATTTTATTGCAGATTATAAATAGAAATTCCAAATTTATTGTTTGACAGACATTGGGTTCACATCCTAGAGTGCTAAACAGCAAGTTTAGCATTTGTATCAAATTTGGAAGGGAAACAGAATCTATAGAAATTGATGACACATTTCTGATCTCAAATATCATGTTTGCAATGCCTTACAAATTTATGAGTGGAGATATGGTGTTTGATTTCATCTTTGATTGACCTATGTTTGATATGAAGGGATGTATTAAATTATTGCTCAGAGTTTTTACAACAATAAAGTAGGGTATTAACAAACAACGAAAGAGGATCACACATCGTTGATAACAATGGTTGCAATCTTGTTATCATCCTGTAGGCCATATTTCAGCATATTGTGAATGTGTAATATATGCAAAGTAAATGTAAAGCAAGAAGAAACCGATTCTACAGTGTATTAATGATTGTGCTTACATGGTTTTATCATAGTCTTGAAATGTTGAAAGCATCAGTGCTCTTTCCATATATCTCTCTGTGTGTGAACTATTATGGTGTATAATACCCAACAGTATAAAATAATGATGATGTATGAAAATTGCTGACTATAGTTGTCAATCTCAATTCCAATATTACTAAAGCATGTTCTTTCTTTCCTTTTTGTCAGCCATCTATACAACTTGCAATATCAGATCATCTGAATCTCCACCAAGAAAGTGAGCACAGACTGGTTACCAGAGCACCATTACCAGAGCTAGACTCAATCACAGCACACAACAGGTACAGTATATAAGTTTACATGACTGGTAACCAGGGCATCATTACCAGAGCTAGACTCAATCACAGCACACAACAGGTATAGTATATAAGTTTACATGACTGGTAACCAGGGCACCATTACCAGAGCTAGGCTCAATCACAGCACACAACAGGTATAATATATAAGTTTACATGACTGGTAACCAGGGCACCATAACCAGAGCTAGGCTCAATCACAGCACACAACAGGTATAATATATAAGTTTACATGACTGGTAACAAGCACACCATTACCAGAGCTAGGCTCAATCACAGCACACAACAGGTACAATATATAAGTTTACATGACTGGTAACCAGGGCACCATTACCAGAGCTAGGCTCAATCACAGCACACAACAGGTATAATATATAAGTTAACATGACTGGTAACAAGCACACCATTACCAGAGCTTGGCTCAATCACAGCACACAACAGGTACAGTATATAAGTTTACATGACTGGTAACCAGGGCACCATTACCAGAGCTAGGCTCAATCACAGCACACAACAGGTATAATATATAAGTTTACATGACTGGTAACCAGGGCACCATTACCAGAGCTAGACTCAATCACAGCACACAACAGGTATAGTATATAAGTTTACATGACTGGTAACCAGGGCACCATTACCAGAGCTAGGCTCAATCACAGCACACAACAGGTATAATATATAAGTTTACATGACTGGTAACCAGGGCACCATTACCAGAGCTAGGCTCAATCACAGCACACAACAGGTATGATATATAAGTTTACATGACTGGTAACCAGGGCACCATTACCAGAGCTAGGCTCAATCACAGCACGCAACAGGTATAATATATAAGTTTACATGACTGGTAACAAGCACACCATTACCAGAGCTAGACTCAATCACAGCACACAACAGGTATAATATATAAGTTTACATGACTGGTGACAAGCACACCATTACCAGAGCTAGACTCAATCACAGCACACAACAGGTACAGTATATAAGTTTACATGACTGGTAACCAGGGCACCATTACCAGAGCTAGACTCAATCACAGCACACAACAGGTACAGTATATAAGGTTACATGACTGGTAACCAGGGCACCATTACCAGAGCTAGACTCAATCACAGCACACAACAGGTACAGTATATAAGTTTACATGACTGGTAACCAGGGCACCATTACCAGAGCTAGACTCAATCACAGCACACAACAGGTACAGTATATAAGTTTACATGACTGGTAACCAGGGCACCATTACCAGAGCTAGACTCAATCACAGCACACAACAGGTTTAGTATATAAGTTTACATGACTGGTTACCAGGGCACCATTACCAGAGATAGACTCAATCACAGCACACAACAGGTATAGTATATTAGTTGACATGAGATAAATATGGAGGAGAGGTGGGGTGGGGGGGGGGGCTTTGTTCTACCCACCTTTTCTACTTTCAAGTGTGGTTTTGAACAATTTTTCTCTCAAAACATGAGCAGAAAGTATTTTGATAGGAACTGTTAATGGATGGGTGATAATGGAGCAAACATTTTGGGTTTGAGTTATAACTATTTATCAGGGAAGGTGCATGTGTACCAGTTGATGTTTGGTACAACTGTTGTCCAAGAAGAGATTGAGCAGACCGATATGAACATATGGTGCTTTTCACTACCATGTAACCTCCATTTTAACCACCTATCTTAACACTGCTCAATATGAACATATGGTGTTTTAAACTACCATGTAACTTTCATTAACCACCTATCTTAACACTGCTCAGTATGAACATATGGTGTTTTAAACTACCATGTAACTTTCATTAACCACCTATCTTAACACTGCTCAGTATGAACATATGGTGTTTTAAACTACCATGTAACTTTCATTAACCACCTATCTTAACACTGCTCAATATGAGTATATGGTGTTTTAAACTACCATGCAACCTCCATTAACCACCTATCTTAACACTGCTCAATATGAACATATGGTGTTTTGAACTACCATATAACTTTCATTAACCACCTATCTTAACACTGCTCAATATGAACATATGGTGTTTTAAACTACCATGTAACTTTCATTAACCACCTACCTGAACACTGCTCAATATGAACATATCGTGTTTTAAACTACCATGTAACTTTCATTAACCACCTATCTTAACACTGCTCAATATGAACATATGGTGCTTTGCACTACTATGTAATCTCCATTAACCACCTATCTTAACACTGCTCAATATGAACAAATGGTGTTTAAAACTAACATGTAACTTTCATTAACTACCTACCTGAACACTGCTCAATATGAACATATGGTGTTTTAAACTACCATGTAACTTTCATTAACCACCTATCTTAACACTGCTCAATATGAACATATGGTGTTTAAACTACCAAGTAACTTTCATTAACCACCTATCTTAACAACTTACATCTTACTACTAAAATGTGAGTTTTAGATGTAGCCACTACAAAGCTTCATCTTTGTGGGATTTTGTCCTTATTTTTGGATTTTTAAAGCATGAAGAAAAAGATGAAAAAGAACAAAAATGAAGGATAGTTAAGAGCTGCATGAATCACAAAGAGATTAACATCCCATCTGGCAGACTGGTGATCTATGTGGCTTGCAGTGCAACCAACTGCGAAATTAGAAAATTATAATGAACATTGTCGGCAGTTGGTACAAGGCCTTAGGTAGTAACTGGAGAGGTTCACAATATAACTACACTTTGACATAAATAGTAATTGAAGAGGGTAATACACTTGACTGAATTTAGTTATTAAACAGTTGAATTCATATAATATAATGCACAGCTTATCTAATTTATATTACTTCTTCTTTTCACAGGTTTTTGGTGATGAATGAATTACTTCGACTTTTCAACGGTGATATAGGCTTTTACCATCATATTAGTTTTCAGTTTTTCTGCAAGACTTGTTCTGAGTGAGTTTTGCCATCTATTATTAAAGGAATTGTTTAGTGAAAAATGGGATCCAGTCCTTCCGGTCATATCATATTTTGTTTTATATCGCCCTAAGCCTTGCCCTGTGATGAATTTTAGTTCCATGATAGAGTGCTTGAATTGTTGGCCTGTCCTGCCAGAAAATTTGAATCCAACACTGACTTACGTCGAGACGTGACATCAGTGCGGCTTATTGGTCAGAAGCGATCTGATCTCACTCTATGCTTGGCCTTAATACCATACACAGGAATGTGTACAGACTTTGCATACGGCTGTGATTCAAAAAATTGCTCAAATAACAAATATCAGAACAACATATTATGAAGAAAACCAAGTTAGGGAATTCTTGAACGTTTTAAACTCTTCAAAAGATTGCTAACTTGCAACTTCATCGCTATTTTACTCCTTTAGAAATTAACTTTCCTCTCTACAGTGCAGCTTGCTAATGATCGTGTCCCTGCAGCCCCAAAAACAAAATGCCGCGATGACGTCACAGTCGCTCATCATTCTCCACTGTTCAAAATATAGTAGATTAAGTTGATGCAAGGTTCAAAAATTCACTAGTTAGGACTAGGACTGTGGCGATGAAAAAATTATGGATTTGTTTTCATATACCCAATAGACTGCCACTAAATAGTTCCTTTAATATACCAATGGCAACACTTTTAGGTGAGACAGGTGTAAAAACAATTTGTTAGGTGAAGTATGAAAGTTTAAATTGATGAAGTTTGACTATCTCACTAGATTGATTGGTACAGCAATGTGTTTAATAGTTTATTGCAGCTTCTTTACAACTCACATCCACATAAAGCACAACCTTTTCTTAATGGTTTGTTCTGTTACATTAAAACAATGACTGGTACAAACAAACATTTCTATAACCATGGACACTCTCAGAGCAGATTTTAATACCTGGTGCAGCTTATTGGCATATACAAAGTGAGACAGACTTTGTTTTTGTTATAATGAACTGACAAGGCCAACTGTGGGATAATTGTATCTCTGGGGGGGGGAGGGGGGAAGGTCAGCACAAGGATGGGGGATCCTTGTCTTGCATGCTGGTTGAGCTGCTGCAGTTGTATTTATGAAAGATATTGATGAAATGTGGAGATATATGAATCAAAATAAACTTTCAGCTGTCACATAATACCAATGCAGCCATAGCCTATTTTACTCTTTGTTGAATTTTTCTTCTAGAATTTGTAAATCAGGATTCCAGCGACGTACCAAAGATTTGCAAGAAAGGATAGGTGGAGATCTTGAATTAAATTTATCATTTCTTGAGCCCAGGATACCAATCAATTCTGAATTTCTGACAGAATTGTTACAGTCATTGTACTATATTATGTAAGTATAAATATGTCCTGACATAACTACTCTTTGTCTAATAATTTATTAGATTTCATTTCTAAGTAGGGCTGCTTAAGACAACCAAAACAAGAGAAACCTGTCTTCTCATGCAATAACAACATTCTGGCACACCTTCCATTACACTATGACCTTGTTGGACAACCATCTTTGCGAAGTCCATATTCTCAGTATATAAACTCATCTCTCATCAGGTACCAATCACTTTGACTGTGTTGGGTATAAAGCTTTCTGCTGTTACTCTAACCTGTCTCTATTTAGCAAGTAATTTCAGAAGACTTATGAAAATACTGCAGAGTCCAGTTCTGACTCCCCCATCTTGTGGCCCTCATCCTGGTACTGTGTAACAATCTCTTGAATTCTGCTCCATCATGTCTATACCACCTTTAACTAGTCCACACAGCCATATTTCATGACATTGTGTACCTTGAAGTGTTCACTCAATGGGGGAATTTGATTATAATGATGCTATGTTATGGTATTTTTTTAAATATTTTTGTCTCTTATCAGATTTAATGGGTTTGGCTCAGCTGGTCAGGAAGCTTTAGAAGCCATTCACTTCCGGGCTCAGCATGAGATGTTTTCTGATGTACTCCTGGTAAAGCATCAATTCATTTTCTAAAATATTTAAACTATTTTAAGGGGGAGTAGGTCGTTAAGGTAATATTCATACTTTGTTTTATGAGAGAGACCAAAAGCCTCTCTTGTAGTAAAGGAAGAGTCTGTGGCTTTGTTTAGGAAAATACTTCATCATTTTATTTAATTGTATATTATTAATTTTTGGATCAGAGTATCAACAGGGGAATAGCCAGCAGGTTTCATTATAAACGCTTCATAAGTAGCACCAATATATCCTTCTTTTAACACCCTGAACGTTAAATGTCAACCTCTTGTCTTTGACCATCAGGTTACCAACGCAATTAAACATTCCTTAGATACCAATCCATCTGGCGGACCGCAGGATGGTCCTGTGGGTATAAACATTGCTCTCACACCAGCATCGCCGTTGGTTACGAGGGCACCAATCACTGGAGCTTCCTTTAAATCATCCAAAAGTCGAGGTTTGTTGTCACCCCCAATTTTACAATCGCAATCTTTTAAACAAGTATTCCACACCAGCAAGTCAAAACACAAGTTTCATATACTAATTACTTGGTGGATGAAGGGGCTGATAACTGCTGTATCCATAGCAGTTAATGTGAATCACTAAAGTTATGGTAATGTTAATATTATGATATATACTTAAGTCTGTACAAAGGCAATTGAAGACCATCTTAAGTAGACATCTTTTCCAGTTGTTTTTATTTTCTTGATTTAAATACACATCCAACAACATAAGTTCAGCAAAACTCTTTCCCAATAAATATAACGAGGCGATATTTTTTCCCTATTTCCATTCTTAATGGTTCATACTTAAATTTGACTAAAACAACAGGAAAACTATTTGTCATCATGTTATTAACAAGAACTTATATGCATTGCAATTGTTCATGTAGTGTGTGGGAATGTCATTGATTACCACAAATTAAAAATATGCAAGTTTTCATCTAATGAAATAAAATGTAGCAGAATGCATAACTAGTAATACAAGCAAGCCTGTATTATGCCATAGCAAAGTTCTGTTTTGTTTTTGCAATATAAGTTTTAGTATATCTAGTATCTACAAAACTATCTACAAAATTTTGCATCATGCCAATGAATATATTCTTGCCACACAAAATGGAAAAGGAAAATACAAGTAAGCTACAAAATTTGAAAGTTTGCATCAAAGCAAAGAATATTCATTACAGAAATATTTAATGAAACCCAACTCAAAACGCTGCTTTGGGTAGCAGCCTTTGTAGTTAATATATTTCTATACAGTTTGAATTGCTCAATAAACTTCCTTTTTTTGTATCAATGACTTTGGAGGCTTCCCCATTAGTCGCCGTCCATAAATTATGTTTTGAAATATTTATGGCATTGATGGGTATTTAATGACTCATTTAATGTCTGCTCATTTTGTTTAATGATATTCGTCAATGAATTATGAATATAGACGGGTATGTTGTTGAGTTAGCAATTAACGTTGATGGATTACCTTTGGTACTTTGTGAAAATGCCAGTTTTTGTACAGTGTTAATGGACCTTTATACAGCTTTTGAATTTTGTTTTTCCAAAACAATATCAAATGTAACCCTACTTGCCCTACTTTCGTAGAGAGGTAGCTGTGTCTCTGGTTAGCAATGCCCTTCTTTTGTATAGTTAGCAGTGAGTGTCTCTGGTTAGCATTGCCCTTCTTTTGTATATAGTTAGCAGTGAGTGTCTCTGGTTAGCATTGCCCTTCTTTTGTATAGTTAGCAGTGAGTGTCTCTGGTTAGTATTGCCCTTCTTTTGTATATAGTTAGCAGTGAGTGTCTCTGGTTAGCATTGCCCTTCTTTTGTATATAGTTAGCAGTGAGTGTCTCTGGTTAACACTGCCCTTCTTTTGTATATAGTTAGCAGTGAGTGTCTCTGGTTAGCATTGCCCTTCTTTTGTATAGTTAGCAGTGAGTGTCTCTGGTTAGCATTGCCCTTTTTTTGTATCTAGTTAGCAGTGAGTGTCTCTGGTTAGCATCGCCCTTCTTTTGTATCTAGTTAGCAGTGAGTGTCTCTGGTTAGCACTGCCCTTCTTTTGTATATAGTTAGCAGTGAGTGTCTCTGGTTAGCACTGCCCTTCCTTTGTATATAGTTAGCAGTGAGTGTCTCTGGTTAGCACTGCCCTTCTTTTGTATATAGTTAGCAGTGAGTGTCTCTGGTTAGCACTGCCCTTCTTTTGTATATAGTTAGCAGTGAGTGTCTCTGGTTAGCATTGCCCTTCTTTTGTATATAGTTAGCAGTGAGTGTCTCTGGTTAACACTGCCCTTCTTTTGTATATAGTTAGCAGTGAGTGTCTCTGGTTAGCATTGCCCTTCTTTTGTATAGTTAGCAGTGAGTGTCTCTGGTTAGCATTGCCCTTTTTTTGTATCTAGTTAGCAGTGAGTGTCTCTGGTTAGCATCGCCCTTCTTTTGTATCTAGTTAGCAGTGAGTGTCTCTGGTTAGCACTGCCCTTCTTTTGTATATAGTTAGCAGTGAGTGTCTCTGGTTAGCACTGCCCTTCCTTTGTATATAGTTAGCAGTGAGTGTCTCTGGTTAGCACTGCCCTTCCTTTGTATATAGTTAGCAGTGAGTGTCTCTGGTTAGCACTGCCCTTCTTTTGTATATAGTTAGTTAGCAGTGAGTGTCTCTGGTTAGCACTGCCCTTCTTTTGTATATAGTTAGCAGTGAGTGTCTCTGGTTAGCACTGCCCTTCCTTTGTATATAGTTAGCAGTGAGTGTCTCTGGTTAGCATTGCCCTTCTTTTGTATATAGTTAGCAGTGAGTGTCTCTGGTTCGCATGCCGTACTTTCGTATAGAGATAGCTGTTGAGTCTCTGTTTAGAGTTGCATGCAGGTCGTAGAGTTACAGCGGTGAATTTTAACTCAACAGAGCCACAATAAAATTGAATAGTTGTAGCAATGAGTGTCTCTTACTAGAGTTGCTATAGGTTTGTCTGGTTTTAGCAAATCAGAATCTCTAGCTGAAATTACAATAAGCTTTATTTGAAATACATTATGCTCTTTTAACATCTTAACTGTTCTGTTCATTTATATTGTAGTTTCCAGGGTAATTTGTTTATTATTACTATTTTTTTTATGTCATCTGTTATTTCTTAAATGGTTAACTACAACCTTCATGTTACATTGTAATAATTTTTTTACTCTACCTTCTATGGTCCGATTCTCTGCCTACTGGTAAGTTACTTCTCATCTCTGGCCATCCTCCCCATTGCTTGAACATTTCCTCCTCTGTAATAAACTTTGTCAATATTGCATATTTGTGCATACTGTTAACTTACTGTTGAGGCTATGCGGTCTTGCTGCTCATATTGTCAACGCTACTCTGTGTTGCAAGATGCTCTTATTGTGACTATGCCCCCCACCTCTCTCCACCCACCGGCCATACCTTGCAGTAGTGCTTTTTTACCCCTCACTGTGTGCTTTGTATTTCATCTTCTAAATTTGGAAAGATGGAAAATAAGTTTGCTTTTCATTAAGAGTTCTCTATGGTTGCTTCCTTCCACCTCAGTGAGGTAGGGTTTGTTTGCATTGCTATGTCTGCACAATGCTATCTGCTGTGTGTTTGCATCCTCTGTATTATTAAAAGTCCTAATTTATGATAATTGAGAGCTGGTTTGTGACATGAACAGTCTTCAAGCAAAGGTACCATTTTCATTTATGGGTTATTCATACCCACCTACTTGAAGACTTCTTTCTGTTTATGTTGGGTTTGGTTGTAAGTTATATCCTTGTATAATGGAATTGAAGTCTTAAGTAACACAACATTAGGACTTCAATATCCAAGTTATCATTAATGAAGAGAAAAGAACAGGAAAATGGCTAGCACAAATATGATCTGGTATCATACTGAATCTCTTATCTGGTAGGATTCTGAATCTGACACTAGGCTCTTCATCTACTTAAGTCATCAAATGTTTCAAACATGCAGTATATATCACTTGTACCACTGCACTCATTAATAGCAGTAATCACATGACATCTGACAGCATGGATTTGTGACAAGCCCATCCATGTCCCTGTGATCTCTGTTGGGGATAAAATATAAGGTAATGGAAGCCTTTCCCCAACCCCTTGATCTCTGTGCTTAAGTATCAGGTAATGACAGCCTCTCCCCATCCCCATGGTCTCTGTGCTTAAGTATCAGGTAATTAAAGCCTCACCCCATTCCCATGGTCTCTGTGCTTAAGTATCAGGTAATGACAGCCTCTCCCCATCCCCATGGTCTCTGTTTGGGATTAAATATCAGGTAATGATAGCTCATTCATATCAGGCTTGCTTACTCAAAGCTAATGTAGCCTCTTCCTCGCTGACCAGAAGTATATTGTCCATGCAGTCTTCATCGCTGACCAGAAGTATATTGTACATGTAGTCTTCATCGCTGACCAGAAGTATATTGTCCATGAAGTCTTCATCGCTGACCAGAAATATATGGTACATGCAGTCTTCATCGCTGACCAGAAGTATATTGTCCATGTAGTCTTCATCGCTGACCAGAAGTATATTGTCCATGCAGTCTTCATCGCTGACCAGAAGTATATTGTACATGCAGTCTTCATCGCTGACCAGAAGTATATTGTCCAAGCAGTCTTCATCGCTGACCAGAAGTATATTGTCCATGCAGTCTTCATCGCTGACCAGAAGTATATTGTACATGCAGTCTTCATCGCTGACCAGAAGTATATTGTCCATGCAGTCTTCATCGCTGACCAGAAGTATATTGTACATGTAGTCTTCATCGCTGACCAGAAGTATATTGTACATGCAGTCTTCATCGCTGACCAGAAGTATATTGTCCATGCAGTCTTCATCGCTGACCAGAAGTACATTGTACATGCAGTACCACATATGTTACCTTGAAATACTACGTACAATGATTAAGCCAGTGCACGTCATATTATACATGGTGTATTAATTGCACATGTCATACTCAGATACCCAAAGAGTACGTCCTATAACTGGAATATTCTTACTAATGAATGATAGTAACAAGGAAACTCTGTAGATTTTACCATGGTTTGGAATAAACAAGTTGCCTTAGTAACCTTCAAGTTTGCTGTCATGCCAACCCCCCCCCCCCCCTCCTCCAGCATCCTTTCCACCCACAGTACATGACCCAACAGCAGCTAAAACAGCAAACATTTGTCTTCAGGCCATATTGGACTGTTGCATTCTACTATTATGTTGATCACTGTAGAAGGAAATTCTAAACTCAATGTCACTTTTTCTAGCCCAGTTCATCAGAAAGCCATGTTCCATGTTATAGATTATAATTGTTAACAAGCTCATTAGCTTATGAATGCTCCTGGTTAAACAACTGAAAACTTTGTGTCAATATGTCATGTTTGAATATGCATGGGGTTTCGTAACTGTTTGTAGTGAAGGAGACGTGTGTTTTAGAGAGGATGAATTGTCTGTTTGTTAAGTTCTTTGACTGCATCTTTTCTCTTGTGCTTTGTTTTTCTGTTGATGGGCTGCCAGGTGTGGTTTTACTGTTTGGATATTGTTTAAATATAGCATATTTGTTCATGCAGTGATCATTGTACCACATCTTGCTGTGATCAGAATCTCCTCTCATAACCTCTTAAGCTTGGTTTACTAGATCCTGAAAGGGATCATACAATGGCAGAAATAGTTTTATTAGGGCCATGTCATATATCCCTTGATACAACATTTCACAGTTAATTGAGTGTTCAGAAAATGAATGTGAGTGTCATTGTCGTTATATGATACATACAAATGCAGGTATCATGAAGCAATGACAGCTGTGTTGGAGAGGATTTACTTGTGTAAATTTCTTAACTTTGGCAAGTGATTTAGAGAAAAATGACTTTCTGATAAATTTACCCGCATAAATTAGAAGATTTCAAGCTCATAAGAGATTCTTTCGGAGAGTCTTTGTAGTACTAGCCAACATTTTATGTTTGTGCATGTATTATGAAAGAACTTATTACAGGAGTCTGATTATTGATTGTACAGCAGTGCATAGTATGTGTATGCATGGTATTATGTAATCATATAGTACACAGTGTTAACAGTATGCAAGTTAATTGATGTCAAATGCATTACTTGCATGTGATATCAATTTACATCACTGTACTGTATATTTTATTTGACAGCCATCGACTAAAAGTAATTGTGATGGGAGGGTGGGAGTGCCAGGTAGTGTATGATAACATTTCTTGGACAGCACTTGTTCCTATACTTCAGCGACCACTTATGTTTATGAAATTGTGTGGCATAAAATAACATTGAAATCTACAGTTATTGACTACTTACCATTGTTGATGGGAAGGACATTTTTGTTCCTAATCCTATGTACAACAGGACAAACTTTAATAAAATATGGTAACCATAGGTGTTTGGCAGGACAACCATAGATAAAATATGGTAACCCTAGGTGTTTGGCAAGTCAACCTTAAATAAAATATGGTAACCCTAGGTGTTTGGCAAGAAAACCTTGAATAAAATATGGTAACCCTAGGTGTTTGGCAAGACAACCTTAAGTAAAATATGGTAACCCTAGGTATATGGCAAGACAACCTTAAATAAAATATGGTAACCCTAGGTGTTTGGCAAGACAACCTTAAGTAAAATATGGTAACCCTAGGTATATGGCAAGACAACCTTAGATAAAATATGGTAAGCTTAGGTGTTTGGCAAGACAACTTTCAATAAAATATGGTAACCCTAGGTGTTTGGCAAGACAACCTTAGATAAAATATGGTAACCATAGGTGTTTGGTAAGACAACCTTAAGTAAAATATGGTAACCCTAGGTGTTTGGCAAGACAACCTTAGATAAAATATGGTAACCATAGGTGTTTGGTAAGACAACCTTAAATATACTATGGTAACCCTTGGTGTTTGGCAAGACAACCTGAAGTAAAATATGGTAACCCTAGGTGTTTGGCAAGACAACCTTTAATAAAATATGGTAACCCTAGGTGTTGTTGAGCATACACTACTCTTTACAGAATAAACAAGAAAGTTCTGTAGGTCTATACACATGAAAAGCATCTCTTACATTAAACAGGTCGGTAGGTGTAAGTAACCAGAGACCTGCCAAAATATATGCACTTTATGCTAAGAAGATGATAGGATTGGGTATTCCTATCTTGAAACTGTTATTTAGTGTTAAGGTTGATTGAAATTTACTCATTCCAGTAAACTATTTGATGCAAGTCTTTAAAACTATTTCTCAACAACTTGTTTGCAGAAATCACGACAATAACAGTGACAATAGAGAGCATTAGCACAATCCCCACCACAGATGGAACAGACACGGTGCAGAATGGAAAACAAACAGACAGTATGCACAGATTGGTGGTAGCCAACAATCAGAGGCATAAGTTACAGGGCAAAGGGCATGGATCCGTCAACAGAGAAGAGCGAAAAGTTGGTGCATCAAATAATGATGACAAGAACTCAGCAAAAAATGTCAGCAAAAACGGAAAAGATACTGGCAATCACCAGGAACACATGACAAGTAATTCTCTCCTCATTGGTAATGGAGAAAATGTCAGATCATCAGATGATAGAATGAAAGGGAGGATGAAGGAAAATCTGGAACTCAATCTCTCTAGTATCGAAACAAGTTTCTGAATTTATTTGTTTGCCTGAAATGAATAACTATAAACTATGATATCCTCATACTTAGTTAGCTTAAAGGTGTTCTTCAGATTGGTGATCTTCTCAACATAGAATCATCATATGAGGATATCTGCAGTCTATGAAGTCTGTAATATCAACAAGTGTGAAACAATTCTGTGTTATGTACAGTGCTAATCAACAGAGTGAAAGGTCAGGCAATAACTATATGGTTCCAGCCAGCAGTCAGGTATGACATGGAGATGCATGCTATGACTATATGGTTCCAGCCAGCAGTCAGGTATGACATGGAGATGCATGCTATGACTATATGGTTCCAGCCAGCAGTCAGGTATGACATGGAGATGCATGCTATGACTATATGGTTCCAGCCAGCAGTCAGGTATGACATGGAGATGCATGCTATGACTATATGGTTCCAGCCAGCAGTCAGGTATGATCTGGATATGCATGCTATGACTATATGGTTCCAGCCAGCAGTCAGGTATGACATGGAGATGCATGCTATGACTATATGGTTCCAGCCAGCAGTCAGGTATGATCTGGATATGCATGCTATGACTATATGGTTCCAGCCAGCAGTCAGGTATGACATGGAGATGCATGCTATGACTATATGGTTCCAGCCAGTAGTCAGGTATGACATGGAAATGCATGCTATGACTATATGGTTCCAGCCAGCAGTCAGGTATGATCTGGATATGCATGCTATGACTATATGGTTCCAGCCAGCAGTCAGGTATGACATAGAGATGCATTTTACAGAGGGGAATATGAGAAAGCAGCTCCAAAAAATAATTCAACATGTTTGTACAATTTCAGTTTTTAACACTTTTCAGAAGCAAATGTTTATATAATGATAAATAATGTATTTAATAATGATAAGTAATGGTATGTAGTTACTATGTGACCTAGTTATTACTGTCCTCTGATTCTAATCTCCACATATATGTAGATAAACCAGACTCCTGAATTAGTCTTTAACTGACCACACAATTTATTGCAGGAAAATTTTTAAGCTCAAAGTGTAAGCCATGTTTAAATAGAGTAGGGTGGGATAGATCAACAAACACCTTGAAAAGTGACTGAATTGATTGTACTTTCTTAACCCACAGGTGGGTAAAATGCTGCCCATGAGTATCCCAAAAAATTATTTTAAAACCCTATTAAAGCCATCCGCAAAACCCTATATTATTGGAGCCATGTGTTTTATTCAACCATGAATCAACTGAAACAATGACCTCTCTGAATGATTGAAAGAAGAACCAAGGAATAGTTGATTTAGTATATATGGAGTCTACTGTACTTGTGATATTTAAGCGTTGCAGGTCGACAATGTGCATGTTTAACTACTTTGGTTATATTTACATTTTCCACTGCTGTATTGCATAATGCAAGATCAATTTCATGCCCATCCCTTTCAGTTTGTCCTTGTCCTCCTCATTAAAATTAATTAATGAAATATGTATCATATCTAAGCAATTATGTTGAACATTCGTAAGTTCAACATAATTATGGATTATTCACATTACCTTTACCAAGGCTAATTAGATTATTGTGATAATAACCAGGAACCTACCTTTAAAGTTACTACGGTGTGATAGACACCATGATTGTTTAATCAGTCAAATGAAAATCGTTTCATCCAAAAGATAAAGATTTTTCTTATGACTATATAGTGATATTAATATGTCAATTTAAATCGAAGGTTAATGAAAGTCAATGCGTTTTAAATTCTTTTCTTTCATGAAAAAAGTCTTTCCAGAGAGCTTTTTTTCTATGCACCTGACATTATTTTAGATAAACGGCAGCAAATGTCAAACATTTGTAAAAATGTGACATTTGTTACTCTTAAAAAGACTTCTATTATCTATTGTAAACTGTAAAATTCTGATTAATTGAAGCATTTGTTTATTTTGAATTGTTTTAATATACAAAAAAGGTGGAACTATATCATTGGTTTATCTAAACTTTAAAAAGTATATGTTGGAGTGTGGGCCTAGATAACAGACTTAAAGTACATGTTGGAGGGTGGGCCTAGATAACAGACTTAAAGTATATGTTGGAGGGTGGGCCTAGATACCAGACTTTAAGTTTATGTTGGAGGATGGGCCTAGATATCAGACTTAAAGTATATGTTGGAGGGTGGGCCTAGATACCAGACTTTAAGTTTATGTTGGAGGATGGGCCTAGATATCAGACTTAAAGTATATGTTGGAGTTTGGGCCTAGATACCAGACTTTAAGTTTATGTTGGAGGGTGGGCCTAGATAGCAGACTTAAAGTTTATGTTGGAGGGTGGGCCTAGATAACAGACTTAAAGTATATGTTGGAGGGTGGGCCTAGATAACAGACTTAAAGTTTCTAAAGTCTTCATGTAGGAAGTTATGTAAGGAATTGATACCACTTAGAGGTTAGTCACTTCTAGGTTGGTTCCAACACAGTTTAAATGACCTAGCACTGTTGATCAATATTGCTCAATGATTAGAGTTAAATGAATTCTCTAAAGCCAGGTTAACATAAAAATCAAGTACTAACATTGGTCCTTCATGAGTAGATGTCATCAAACTATAGATTTAATGTAAGCAGTGGCAGAATGTCAACACCTGTAAAATGAATAGTATATTACACAGAACTTGTAAGATGCCTACTGCCATAATCCACATTTTGCATTTCATTAAACCACCTTTAGTTACTAAAAAATAGCCAGGGAAAGGGGGTGGTCACAACTGAAAAGTTTTGAATCCTCTGACATGGATCAGGGTCAGATAAATTAAATTTAACTTTGCGTTTATTTTTAGATCTCTTGACTTGTTGCTTGGGCTGGATTGGTTTGGCTGTTTTAGAATTAAGTGCTGAAATACTTTGACAGTTTTACTGTATTGCTTAAAGCATTGGGTTGTTTGAATACTGCCATTATACTAACTCAATCCTTTTCTCACAGATTCGCCCTTCATCACTGAAGGAACTAGTGCATTGTTCAATGGAGTGCAATGTTAAAAGGTCCAGTTTGCCATTCTAGCCATACTGGCTTGTGAAATATTAAAGAACTTTGGCCTCTCATTGTTTTGGTGTGTAGTATTGTAAGTAAATACTAATTTTGATATATCTACAAGTTATTAACTTGTGCTCATATATTTGGCAGGTCATTATTTCGGAAAAGCAATATTTTGCTTTGCCAATCCATTACACAAAAGGATACCAGTTAATCAAGGAAGGTATCATGTGTGAGATGCATCTTGATGGCCTCTGACCCTTTTGATCAGAATATTCTTTAACCCTTTATTACTTATAACCTCTTCATGCCTTACCAAAATAATTCCAACAAAGGTATCAGATGCTGTTTTTTACATCATCCATAGGATTTATCAGTTGAGATAACAAAAACTTAGTTTGATGTTATTGTACATATATTCAAAACAATGTATCTTCTACCTACTGTATCTGTTAAAAGCAGCAATAAAAGATTTTGCATAATTTAAAAGGATATTTATCAAATTGTTATTCTTTCTTTCATGCACAAAAACTTTTGTTTTGCTGCTGTCAGATTTATGTTGTGCTAATTTTTTTGTCACTCAATTATCTTGAAATTGTTGGGAGAATAAAAGAAAACATCAAGAGATATAGCTAAAAGTGTTCCTTTCATTTCTTTTGTTTTCAAAAAGCCTTTGAAAATCCACAGAAAGTAAGATCTAAGATAACATACTTTAACTGCTCTTAGATAGTCTCTTAGCTTTTATATAGATAAGATGACTGCTCTTAGATAGGCAATAAATCAGTCATTTAATGTCAAATTTAAAGATTAACATTACTGCTACAACTTAAGCATACCAAAACAGACACATTCTAATCATCAAAATTACTCCAAGACAATTATAAGATAATTGTCTCAATTAAGCAACTTGCAGCTCTGAGGGTGGCATTAAAGCCACAAGTGACATATCTTAACACTTCTTGTTATTCCTAGCACTTAAACATCACAAATTGGCATTAAGATATTTGGCTTGATAAAACATGATAAAACAGAGATTTCTTCCATTAAGCCATGTGAACATGACAGACATAAGTTCAAGTGCTATACAAGACTTTGTTTAATAGAGGTTGCAAGTTAAATACAAAAACATGCTACTCTCATGTGTGTCATAGTTGCAGCTTAAGAAGTAATTGAAATACAATATGCTTGAATATATCTCAATGGTTTGACCAAGACACATGTGAGAAGCATTCAACCTCAAGTTTCACCATCACTTGCAGTTTTTCTTCAAAGTATGGCATGGTACAGTAGAAGACTACATTTATTTGCTTTCCATTATCTTACATACATATGTATTAATATATATATGATATATCTCTTAATGACATTGTCAAACTGGCTGCCAGTGGCTGGAGATCCTTTCATAATTTCATAGTAAGCCACGTATACATTATAGCCGAGAATGGTTTGGTACATAAGCATTGCCTGTAAGCTTAGTCTCTCTGTTTGGATTGGACACAGGAACTATTCTCTTCTACGATGAAGACGGGGAGGAGATTTCCTGTGGATTTCCAAGGTGCTGAATATTTCCATCGCTCTATCGTACGCCTGTGAACTCTGAGCAGAGCAGCAAATTTCAATTCATAAACATTTTCTCTAATAGTCTTTCAAGTCTTGAGAGGTTACAAGCACACTCATTAATGACCATGGTCATCATCTTTCCAAAATAATTTCTCAAGTCCAACAGCAATGATGAAGGCTCCAGCACCCAATCCAAAGCCTTTGAAAACTAACTTATACCACGGCATCTTTCCCATTCCTGGCTGAAATCTCCACACTTCATTCCTATAAGAAAATGAGATAGGCTGATTGATTACTTATGTTCAAAATGTGAGCTGACCTACAATAAATCTGTGCTGTGAAATAGTTTTTATTTATTTTTCATCTATCAAGTTTTCAAGCTATTACATGAATATCTCAAAGCAATGAATTTGTTATAATTGCAGATTTTAACATTCTTTTAAAGAAAGAAATATGGGAAGCTCTAATAAAGCATAGTTTTTGCATTACAACACGTACTGTCAGTTTTGTTGTGACTGGGAATTTGAATTGATGCAATATCTTACAAATATTTGCATCAGCTGAGGAATGCTTGCAAACCTCTAGTTGGCCGTGAAATCATGCTTTATACAAATTTGAATTATCAGCCTTCCTCACTTGTTGGCATGTATGGAGTGATTCATAGTTAAGTATAACTGGATCTCACAAAAAGCATGTCCATTGATGGCTTCTAACTCAACTCCCAAGTATAACAAGCTAATGGGCAGTGACAGTATAACTCAACCTCTCACACCATAATACAGTTCAAATCTGGACATGAAAGCTATGTGCTATTGTTTATGAGACTGCAATATTCACTTTTATCAGGAGTTAGGGCATCATTCACTTTAGGCTATAATATGTCATCTGGTGGACCAATTGCAGTTGTCAGACTTTCTGTAAATCCTCTGCCAACTTATACAATGGCCATGTTTAGTGACATGTATCAAACTGGAGAGATTTGGACAACCATCCGGCACATGTTACTAGCAGATTGAGCTAACAGAGCCTTAGCAAGTCTGGTAACACTACTTGGTCTAGCCTAAATGGTTTTATACTTCATTATGCATACATACACAGATACATGTGTATACATACATACATCCTTTCCGGTCTTGAATAGGGGGCATTAATGTTCTTTAAAGGATAGCAGTGATCTGGATCTCACTGATGTTGCTCAGCTGTATAGTTGTGTGATTTCACTGATGGTTTGATCAAATTCTGCTGAAAATTGAAAGACTTATACTTCAAACTGCACCTAGTAAGGAAAACTTTCCATAACTTCATGCATGCATTGAAGTTTATTGTATAATACCACTAGTAAATGGGTGCAATAATAATGAATTTTGGCCTTTCTGTTAAGGCTTTTGAAAATTGCCATTGAAAAAGTGATTACAACTTGACTAATGAACACAGCAAATACATTGCCTATCGTGCAGCTAAATGTGTAAAACACAGTACACAAATTTAAGGGAACACCCAAAACTACGGTATTCTACATACAAATTTAATCAAGCAATTGGACAAACTGATATTGGTAATCTAGCCTAGGCTACATTGTTACAGTAAGGCATAGGCTAGGACTAACTTAGTTAGTGTTGTTAGGCAGGCCTTACCGAATCCACGGGTCCTTCAGTCCTTTCGCAGCAAGCCTTTGCTTGAGCGACATTAGTTCTGGAACATCTTCAACTTTCCATGTTTTCCAATCTGGAATATGATAGGGTAGCTTACCAGTTTTCCCCATCTTTCGCAACTGACAGATAAACCCTGTTGGAGAGCTAGTGGGAGCAGGTCAGTTCTTTGATTGTTGGGTTGCGAAGTATGGAACGCCAAATATGTAATTAAATCCTCATTCCTGAAAAGCTCTACAACAATACATATAATATACAGTTGTGTAGAATGTCTTTCACATCAACGGGTTTTACCCCCCCCCCCCCACTGCCCCAATTGGATGCGAAGTAGGACCCATGGGTGCGAAGCTATAGCCTATAAACATAGTCAATATATTTTCCGATAAAGAAAGTGCAATAAGCTTGAATAGTTTATATTTCGAATGAATCATTGTGACGGAATCTGTTATAAAACTGAACGCAAATTTAAAGGATTTTTTTAGTGGCAGTCTTTTGGGTGTATGAAAAACTCCATATTTTTTCAGCGCTACAGTTCTAGTTCGGGGATTTTTCATCCTATGAATCAGGAGAAGTGAATATTTGAACCTCGCGCCAACTTAATCTAATATATTTTGATCAGTGGAGAACGATGAGCGACGGTGACGCCATTGCAGCAATTCGTTTCGGTGGCTACAAAGACGCTATCATTAGCATGCTACACTGTAGCGAGGAAAGTTAAAAATAGCGATTTACTGAAAATAAAATAGCGATTTAGATTGAAATTTCCTAGAGAAGTTGCAAGTTAGCAATCTTTTGGAGAGCTAAAACGTTCCAAAATTCCCTAGCTCGGTTTTCTTCATAATATGTTGTTCAGATATTTGTTATTTGAGAGATTTTTTGACTCACAAGCATATGCGAAGTCTGTACACATTCCTGTGTATTGTATTAAGGCCAAGCTCAGATCGCTTCTGACCAATTAGCCGCACTGACGTCACGTCTCCACGTAAGTCAGTGTTGGATTAAAATTTTCTGGCAGGACAGGCCAACATTTCAAGCACTCTATCACAGAAACTAAAATTCATCACAAAACATGATTTGACCGGACGGACTGGATCCCATTTTTCTCTAAAACATTCCTTTAAATAGGCAATATTCTTATCCATACGCTTCAACATAGTCCATTGGTGTCGTACCTCAATTAATTGCTCCACTGCATTGCATGCTAAATTCGTCACTTTCGAAGGGCATAGATGGACGTTTAACTAACATGTCCTTCCCGAAATGATGCATATCATAGATAATTACTCAGGCTATTAAGGGTTCGTATTGGATCCCACAATGGGCCCTAAGTTCAAAACAACACAGTGAAAGAAAATAGAATAACAACATGTGTTCAGCCTCTGAAGAAGATCCTGCTAGGATCGAAACGTCAGGCCATTTAACTTTTACACATTCTCTTACACAGGCTCTTTAGTGGATAAGCACTTTGCTAACAGCTAACATGTTAAAATATTTTGCTGTCAGTACGCAACAATGACATCACACGTTTGTTTGAATTTAACTTATGGTACAAACTGTGACAATTTTAATTAAAAATTTAATGCCGGAATTACATGCAAAGTTCTCTTGACAGCCTGGATGTTCTTCTTTCATGAGTCGCTAAATTCCCCGTGGACTATCCTCTTTAATTGGGAGCTTGTGAGGGGCAGGTACCGAGGTGGGACTGGGGAAATAATATAAACTATTTCTCATGCTTGTGTGAGTCTATTCTTCTGAAAGTTTTTTCAATGAATTTAAAAAACAATTATGGGCCGAGGAGGGAAAGTATTTCTCAAGCAGATATCTATTTTTGTTAGTGCACAATTGGTCGTTTAACATTTTAGTCTTGGAACGGTCTTATAACGGTATTTCATATGTAGCATCCTGTCGTATTATATCTTCTTAAAAGTAAGTTCAAGGAATATGAAGTAGACTTACATTACAATAAAAATTTGTTTGCTCATTTCTGCTCATTCAGTGATCCAGTGACGCCCTGGAAGGCAGGAATACACCCATGTCCTTCTAAACCCAGTTCACATTTATCATTGCAATGATAAATCTGCAGGCGGCGTCCGGGTAAGAAGGCAGCAAAGTCCCATGGTCAATTCAGTTCAGTAAATATATTTCGTATATACATAGACAAAAACAGTGCAGTAATGGTATAAACAGGATACTAGAAAAAAATAAAATGTTTATCAAAGCTAGTAACCCTAAAGAAGAAGACAGAAAATAACAGAACAAAGTAAGAAAGAAAAACAAAATGTACAAAACAAAATTGACAATATTATCAACCACGGTACTTGGAAGTTAGATAACTCTTTAGTTGATACCTAAATGAAGCACATGATTTCGAATGTCTAATACCATTTGGGAGATTATTACATATTTTATAACAGTAATTGTTTAGCAGAAACTTTCCATGTTTAGAGAGGTGTCTAGTGACAGAGAATATTACATTTGTTCTCGTGACCTCTGGGATATCTCACCCATATCTTGGGTGTACAATATTTCGAAAGACACGAGGCAGTGCATTGTAAATAAAAGTACACATCATGGAAATTTGAACATCGTTGACTTTTAGGACACCAAGAGTACTGTGCAGAGTATTAGTAGGAAAACGCCAGTGGTTGAACGTGATCGGGTTTCGAATTTTATTTTGTTCAGGTCTTTGGCATGACCCGGTTAGGATTATAATCCAGCTTTACATTTGTTAGCTTATAACTTGGTGTGAGAATCAAGAAACTCGGCATCGGTCAAGAAACCCGGACTCGTAATTGCAAAAGATGCAGTGCTCGGACGCAAAGGACCAGGACTCGACTTCAACATTGATAAACAAAGCTGTTGCCCCTGGCAGGATGGATCAGTTCTTACCTTCTGATACGTACGGAAGTAAAATAAAATAAAACTGTTAACAAACTGCTTATCCACTAGAGAGCCTGTGTAAGAGAATGTGTAAAAGTAAGTTGGCCTGACGTTTCAGGATCTTCTTCAGAGGCTAAATAACATATGTACGAAAGTAGTTATCGAACTTTTCCAATGAAAAATAATTCAGCTAGGCAAAAAGTCACAGACAAATATTCATGAACTTGACCACCCACAGTGGATATTTCAGCACCATAGTCATTGTGTTTATAAAACAATAATAATGAAACCATATATTGGTGCATTATTCGTATTTACTATATATATGACGTAATTCCATTCAGCTGTTCATATATATACGTCTCGGTTCATCCGTTTGTCAATAGCGCCTTCAATCGTCTGCTGCGATATATGCTTGGTGAACATATAGTGTTGATCTATTGTGTTGTTTATATTTATTTTCAGTATGTAGTAATTATTAAACATGTCGTATGCGTTTCTCTTAAAGTACTGGTGAGTTCATATAATTAAAACCTACCCTGCTTGCACTTCGATCACTAATGACCAAACTTTGACGGAATTAATATGGGTTACGTCTGACGCTAAGCGTTCAAGCCGATGTTCAAATCTTCGTATCGTTCTTAACTTTCAATGTTTTGGATGATACACAATTTCACAACAGGCTGTCTGCTTGCTTCAGATTTAGGCGTAGTAGCCTACACTTAGCCTGGCGTTATACTATAGTCATTGGCTGGTCTACATTACGCTTTACTAGGCTAGGCCTAAGTTCTTTCCTTCATCCGTTCCTCTAACCAGTATTAAGAAACTGTAGCCTATGCCTAATTTGCATTACCCGTACGTACACTAGTTGCCTAGCATTCTCCAGTGTTAACTGTCGGGGTCTAACTCGATGCGAGTCTGGCAGGTCCTAGCCTTCAGTACACATAGCCTGCCTACATACAACCTGGCCAGCCTACTGTTTACCTGTTTGAATTTGAGCAAAACAATTATTAGTGTGGTAGTTGGTACAACTATATGGAATAGGAGTAATTGCAGAAAGCCAGGCAACGCGTGAACAAAACCAAGGCTTAAAGGCAATTGAAGACTCGCCCCAAACCGTGTGCCGCCCTCTGAAAAAGTTAACCTTCCGTTGCTTGCAGAGTGAAGTTTTTTTCATGTCGCTATAAAATGCAGACAGTAATGAAACGTGATACCTTGTTATCTTTTATCTAGACTTGAGATGTCCATTGCTGCTATGTACACTGTGTTGTGGGTATTGACCATAGCTGTATGTATTGACTGTACACTAGGGTCTAATTACCGACGGTAGCAAGCTGTGTGTGTATTTTCTGGGATCAATGGTGGTGTCTAACACTTCTGTTACACCTCATTCGAAACTAGGTCAGATTACCGGCATGAGACGTTTCTTTGTGCGCGAGTCTTCACACCCTTTAACCAATGGTGCCTTTATTGTCGCTGTCAGGCTAAGCTAGGTAAAACTTTTGAGCAAAATCTCTCTTTCACAAATTGCTTTTGAGAACAACTCAACAAGCCTAGGCATACACCATTTACAGATCTGTTTTTGAAAATCTTTGAAGTTCAACGTTAGCTATCTCCATGGCTATGTTGGTTCCGCTGGCTATGTTAGCAAATTATATTATTATTATATTATATTATTAATATATATCATTAATATATAGATAATTATTAATATAGTTTTGATGCCACAGTGTGATCACGTCTCCACCCAGAACAGAGGTTGAGTGAAATTTGTGCTTTATTTGTACTATATTTATGAAAAAGGAAAACTTGGATGAATGTAAAATGGGTTTGACTCCGTTTATCCTTTCATACTATTGCAATTGTTACAGTTTTACTGATTCTTGTTTTTTTACAGATGTAATGGTATTAAGCAACTTTCCCTAAGGATCATGGAGGAAAGAATTGGAAACAATATATCTGTCAGCCCGCTATTGTGAAATATTTAAAGTTGCTGAGTGATAATTATTTCTTTCTTTCCTGGGTCCAATTAATATTTCAACAAAATGTCTTCTGTAAAAGGATTGCACAGTGATAGACTAAAGGTCAAGCTTCACAAATCTAAGAAGTCAAAATCCAAGAAACATGAAAGGACTCTTATCACTCTGGAGGAAGCCATTGATAAATGGGAAGATCTGAGAGACAGAGGTGGATGGACTAATGAGGAACTAGCCCATCATCTGTTGGATGTACACAAAGTACATTGTGATATGCAAACTTGCATGAGTCGACTGCATGCTTTAGAACAGCCTCTATTTGTCTCCAGTTTGACTCAGTCTTCTCTTATGAAGGGACAAGCAACTATTGATGACAGCAATAAAACATCTGGGGAGAGGGAATCAGCTGTAAAATGTGATGAACCCATCGCTAGAAGGCGTGCACCATCTCAACGTATTGCGGCCAGGTAAGTTCCTTAAAGTTCCTGAAAGCTGACAAGGTGTAATATGCAGATTCTAGTATTCCAAATTGTTTAGTGACATTAAGGGTAATATAAAGAGCAGTAATCCTCTCAATGAAGGTACATGCCCTTGAGCGATTGTTTGAGTTCATACAGTTTCATTTTGATGGTTTAATATTTAATGCATAATTAAAGCAAGTATTAAATTTTACTTTGTGTGAATTCTCACCTGAAGTGGGGGGTAGGGGTAGAGGGGGGGGGGTTGTAATTGGGTAATTGGGAAATAGTTTGTTATAAACCTGTACCTTTTCATGATGGCTCATATTAACCTGATACCATAATTTTATTTTGTTTATATTATTTTATTTTATTTTAATTTTATTTTGTTTCTCTGCAGTTTCAGTGACACTGACATTCAGGCAAGGCCTGTTTGGATCTGTGTGTTCTGAAACAGCAAATGGTTTAAGTTGCAATTTGTGCTGAACATACAACAATCAGGTGGTATCGTCCTTGGTTGTAAAATGAAAGATAAAGTTCTCTGTAGTCCACCATATTGCACTAGGAAAGATGGAATCAGGGGAAAACTTTCATAGATTTGCCAATGGAAAGTAAAATTACATTGAAAATGTGGTTTTACAATGTTCTGTGTTGCTGCCAAAGTATTTTAAGCACACAGATCTTTTATTTACATTAAGGGATGTTGATTTATGCCTGAGTATTATGGCTTGGTAACAGTGACATAAAAATACAATTCAACACAAAGTACCTCACTCTAAGTTAGGTTTAAATTGGACTTTTTGTTGGTACTTGTTGCTGAAGTAACACAGAAGACTGTTTCAGGCTAAATATTCTTTTCTCTCAGAGTTTGAGGTATTATAATAAAGTATTATTCATCTGGTATATTATATTAAGTATTAATACAGTAATGCAAGCTTCCTATTAATACCTCAGTAATTTGTCTCTACAGGGATAAAAACCAAGTAACAGTTGAAACAGTTCCAGAGAGCAGTCTGCCTAGAAGAAAAACTATGGTGTCCACACGTAAAAGGAAAAGGTCTCAGAAAAAATCAGCAGGTACTGATCGGAAAAAAACAAAAGGTGGGCATTAGAAACAAGAATGAGTTTTCAGATTGTTTGTTGCTTCCTCCTTCATTGGTGTGGAATTTATACCAGTGATTCTATAGCTATGTATAGCTATAGCCATGTATACTGTTGCCATGTATACAGTGACACACTGTATTTAGCAGTATGTTAGTATTGTTCCTCTTTGGAATTCTTCACCTTAATTTAGCCACTCCCCTCCCCTGCTTTAGAAGACATTGCTCCCTTAGTGATTTTGTACTCATGGTGTAGTCTTTTCTGAGTTAAGCTGTGTGCAACTTTCAAAGAACTTTCTTAGTAAGATATATGAATGGCTTGGATTTGAAAATCTTTACTCTTGCAAATTTTGGTAGAAAATCTTTGTGTTTGAAACATTTCTCTTTAGTACCTGATGAGACTCCAGCAGTAACGTTAATGTATGAATTGGCTGACGAAATGACTGCTGGTGGAACTATACAAGACATATCTCCTGGTCAAGAGGCAAGACTCAAAGAAGAGTTTGATCTGGTTAGTGATACCAATACTGACTCACTTCAAGAGGAAAGGGATACCAATGATTCAACACCTCCCAAAGTAAAGAAACCAAGAAATCCTCCAAAGTGGTAAGAGCAGCAGTTTGTTGACCTATGGAAGCATTTTGCTCTTCCTGGTCAAGATGTGTTCCGCAACCAAAAAGATATGCTTAAGCAATGAACATTACATTAATCCATAACGCAGCTACAGTGCAGTAACCATTTGAGTAACCCACATCACTAATGGCAACTATTAACCGTCCTGTCTTTCAGAAGTGTGCTACTATGCACACGCACCCATCCACACCCCAACTATCGTCTTAAAATGTATGAAATTGAACATTAGCCAAATTGTTGCTGTTTGGTGTTCAGCCCAAGCTCCAGCCTAAGTGATATTTCTTGGGAGGTCAAAGGACATTTGAAGGACATGAAAGGTTAAAGACTTAACAAACTACATGTGATAACTTTAGAATGAAATCTTGATTGTATATTATACTCAATATGTGGTTCATACTATTTGAGGTCAAGAACTTTTTAGGTCAAAGGTCATTTGAGTTAAAAAGAGTTTAGTGTGTAAAATCCTTGAAAAGATGGTAAGCATGAGTTTCATGATTGTTGCTTGCAGTAGATGTGGCTTTCTGGTAAAGGTTTGGTACCTTTCAAGTCTACTGTGTTTCCTTCATTCCATACAGGGCAATATCTTGGAGGGAAATGGAGATCACTTTCAGCTGTAAGGTCTGTGAATTTCAGACAACCTCTCCTGTTTTTGCCTGTGATCACCTTCTGCTTGCCCATCCTGATATAGTTGAGCCCCTCCAAGAATATCTAGACAAAGAGACAGTTCCTGGATCTGAAGAAAGTTTGCTAAAGTTTGTCGTTGAAACTTCAAAGTCAAAAGAAAATGGGAAATTAGCAGCAGCAGCAGCGGAGGAAGACAAGTCAGTCTTAGACAAGACAAAGACAGGTGTTGAGGATTTTGATGAAACTTTTGTAGTGCCAGTCTACAATGACCCTGTTACAGACAGTGAACAGGTTTATAAGCATGAAGGGAGTGATGAGCCAGCGTTAGGTGAAACAGCCACCATCAATCAAGGTAAAAGCAATAACACTGAGGAGGAAATTGCTACAGCCAATCAAGGAGATGGTCAGGTTGTCATGGATACTGGTGTAACCAATCAGACTGGCAAAGATAAAGAAATGAATAGTTTGGGTGAAACTCCTAAAAGCAGATTGGAAGGACTCCAGAATGACGAGGTTTCAAGAGGGCAAATGAAAGAAAAGAACTCTCTCAAGGGATTGACAAAAAACGGAACAAATCTCTCAAAAAATGAGCCTTTTTCAGAATTTTCACTGATAGAAATGGAGGAGTTTATTACCTACATAAGAAGATGGATGCATGTGGACAAGCATTGTAATAAATGTCATTCTAAAATTAAAGGTCAAAGGTTGACAAATTTACACCACTGTGCTGCAAACACTGGAGTAACCCTCTGTGAAATATGTGGAAAGTATTACAGGAACAATGGGTATGGAAACCATGTGAGGCAAGTACACAACAAAGGCAAGGCTAGAGCAAGATGTAAGCATTGCAATAAGGAAATGACTGCCTCAGCTCTCTTCAAACATTTCCGCTATGTCCACGAGAGGGAACTACATAAGGTTGCATGTGGGATGTGTGGTAAGATGATGTCCACCAAGGAGCATCTTAGAAGACATGAGATCATTCACAGAGTTGAATTGCCTTTCAAATGTCCTTTTTGTCAGAGAGGGTTCTCTCAGAAATCAAACATGCATCACCACATTCGACAGCATACTGGAGAACAGCCATACAGCTGTGATCATTGCCTAAGGGCATTCACTCACAAGGTCAGTTTAAAAAACCATCTCAAGAAACAACATGGAATTGATCTTTGGAAACAAGGCCAAACTGGGGGCGGCAGACCAAAACCAAAGGATGCAGACGAAGAGAAGAATATGGACGTTGGAAATTGAGGTGATGAGAATTTCTGGTTGGATAACAAATGAATATGCTGATTTATTGGAATTACCATGTTACTGTGTTACAGACCATTAAATACAGTACATTTTAAGCTCATGGTACATTTCAATACCATATTGAAATTTCCAGAAAATTCACACTTAATACTGAGACAGAAGTTTAACATAACAACTATTAACTAGTTTGTTGCCATAGATAACAGAATACTACTTATAGCTGATGTTGTTAGTATAAATATGAAACAATGAAGTAACATCAAAACATCATGTCTAAGCCAAGCATTTGACATCATCATTGTAATTATCCTTTGTACAAGTGCTGAATTTAAATAAGAAATTAAATAAATGAACAGTGCCAAACTGATTGGGAAACTATAAATAAATTTGGAAAGAGCAAAGAATTTAGGGCTAGAATGTATATTTGAACCAATGACCTCAGAATCATATGTCCTGTGCTTCTACAAACTGAACTAGGATCCATCTGTTAGCTGGTGGTGATCCCTATATAGCCAATGCTTTGCTGAAGGTACCAGTCAGAACTCAGAAGATCTTACTGGTAATTGATATGTCCTGTGGTTCTACAAACTGAGCTATGATCCATCTGTTAGCTGGTTGTGATCCCTATATTGCCAAATCTTTGCTGAAGGTACCAGTGAAAACTCAGAAGCTATTAATGTTAATTGATATGTCCTGTGCTTCTACAAACTGAGCTATGATCCATCTGTTAGCTGGTGGTGATTCCTATATAGCCAAATCTTTGCTGAAGGTACCAGTCAAAACTCAGAAGCTATTACTGGTAATTGATATGTCCTGTGCTTCTACAAACTGAGCTATGATCCATCTGTTTGCTGGTGGTGATCCCTATATAGCCAAATCTTTGCTGAAGGTACCAGTGAAAACACAGAAGATATTACTGGTAATTGATATGTCCTGTGCTTCTACAAACTGAGCTATGATCCATCTGTTAGCTGGTGGTGATCCCTATATAGCCAAATCTTTGCTGAAGGTACCAGTGAAAACTCAGAAGATATTACTGGTAATTGATATGTCCTGTGCTTCTACAAACTGAGCTATCATCCATCTGTTAGCTGGTGGTGATCCCTATATAGCCAATTCTTTGCTGAAGGTACCAGTCAGAATTTATATGCCATTACTGGTAATTTAATGCAAGGTAATGTGGCTTGTGATTAACTATATATAAATAAGTCTGGTATAGACAATGATAATAATTTATAAGACAAGGTTGCTTCCGGGAGAGTTGTATATAAATCATGTCTCGTTGTTAGGTTGATGATGTTGCATATTGTCCTACCATATCAGATAACTAATATCTTTCTCGAGCAGTCAGTTTTATTTTACAGTATAACAAGTATGTATAGTTTGTACAGTGTAAGTCCACTTTTCAAGTGAGAAGTTGATCTCCCATTCAGTATTATTACAAATTTGTACAGATATTTAAATAAATCGTGGCTGTAAATTGACAAAGAGGGTTGTTCTAGATTGACCTTAGTGTTATAATATGGTTCATATTAAGATATACAGTAATTTTGTGTGACAAAATGATGTATCATACTTGAAAATGTACTCACAATATTTTTATGCTAGACACATTGCAAAGTTTTTACCATTTATAATGTTGCTTCATCATGTATTAATACAGGTATTGTCTGATATTGTTACATATTTATTAAAGCATGTCTCTAATATTCAAGCAGTGTACTAAATTAACCTTTTGTTAGTCTAGGTGACTTCACCCAGGGATTAAACCATACTGAGGGGAATGGCTAGAATGTAAAGGAAGGAATATACTATTGAGAGAAGTCATTGGACCGAAGGTTACAATTCATATCTTGAGTATCATGAGCTATTAATTTGAATGTTATTTAAAGCCTGGGCCCTTGGAGGCCCTTCATGGAAGTGCCACAATTAACTCTTTCTAATGCCTAAATGTCATTTACAAACATTTGCTGCTAATGTAAGTAACATAACCACTGTCCATATCATGTGCCAAAACTATAGAGAATTGGCAGTGGTTTATACTGCTGAGCTGCCCATCTTCTTTTTTTTTATACATTTTTTATATCTCAGAAAGCTTAGAAAGTTTAGCTTTAGACAGGAAGATTGTTTAACTTTGTGCCACATCAGAAATAATTATAAATCTGTTGAAATATCTCAGAAATATCTAGTACTTTTATCAGAATTCCAATCTCTCCTTTATTTTCCTTCATTCTTTTCAATAAGGAATTAGCTTTATCGTTATATTTGAAACATATGAATAGAAACGGGAGGCGGGTTGGGGGGGGGGGGGGGGGGAGCAAATGTTATATTAATTTGTAGAGGTATCTTTCAGTGCAGTTTTCATTTTCTTTTTCTGATTGACCACTGTTCAATATATATTTGTATAATGACAATGGGCTGTGACAAGTTGGTCATCCTTTGTGGGGAGATCTTGGGAGGCTATGGTACTGCTCACATCTGGGTTTGGACCTTAAAGAATTTGATAACTAGAGTTGTGTGTATTTCAGTATGTTTTATATTAAGTTATAAGCTGTTTGAGATATAATTTGAATACATGGGCAACCAGTCTTAATGTTTGCTCATCATTTTCTATCTTAAGCTTTCTTAGTACCTGACCTCAGTTGATGTAATACCACATCACAAGATGAAACTTTAGAGGCTAGATGGTAACTGAGAAAAGCTGTGATATGAAAGAAGCAAAACTAATCTTCAAAGTTCTAGCCAAGAGTTATGGATAAAGGAGGTGTGGAGATCAATATCAGTTGATCTTTTAGATCAATTGTTCTTGCAAACAAACAACTTTGGTGATTTTACAGAACTGCACATACAAGGAATGAATACCTCTGTTTTAAAGTAACAGAAAGGATTGAATTATTCAGCCCATGTTATATTAAATTGTTATGTATCAGACGTACATAGTTCTCAAACGGTCCTTATTGTTTAATCATTGCCAAGCCATTTCATTGCAGTGAGTTTTCTCTCATTCAATTGTCCAGAAAATGCATCCGATTTGGTAACTTTCGAGGAACCGAACATTGTATGGAATACCGTAGCAAAATGCGTTGGGGTCGGAACCTAATTTACCACTATTTTGAAAACAAAGGCCGATATATGCGCAGATGGGTAGCAAGTAGGTACATTTGATGAGACAAGCGTACCGGACGCTTGTGGCAAGGTTTGTACATAGGAAGGGTGGGGGGGGGGGGGAATCACAGACGCCGACAAAGTGACGTACTCGTGGTATGCCATCCAGGGAGCTGCAGTTAGAAGCCCCTGGATATTGCGCAATCACGTAGTAAGAGACCAAGGTACTGAGCTATTTCTTTTGTCTGATTCTTATCAATTGATAGATTGAGATAGCTCACCTTGACTTTCGTACTGTGCGTTACACATCTCTCGTGCTCGGTAGCGTAACCTAGGTATTTGGCTCTAATGTACGGTTAGAACAAACATACTTTTAGAGAGTAGCATGGTGACGTATTACCTGCAATCATTGCATGCCCGACAATTTCGCTAGGGTGAACATTGGAGTGGTGCTGTGCTCTTGGGGTGATCAAATCAGTGTCACAAGATTTCATGTCACGACAGTAACACGGGCTCATCCACGATTCAACTGGTACTTGGTAGAACATTTAAACTCTACAATAGCAGATTACGAAAATGTAAGGGGCGGTGGATAATCACCAGTAATACTATGATAAATAAAGAATAACATTAGGCCCAAGTTAGGCCAGGGCATTACGTGAGGCTATGAAAGACCTAGTTTAGGTCTTACTAACAACTCGAAGATGAAGGTATAGGGCACACACAAGCAATGCTATATGGAGCCTTGTATAATTTGCAAGAACTGGTCTTTGTTCAGTCAGTCATTGGCATGTTGTGGTATTAGTATTGTATCAGTTATGTGTTATTTGTCCATATCTTCCAAATCAACATGATATCAATGTTGACCCCCCCCCCCCTCCAATCTCACTTTGAGTCAATTTTGATATCAAGGGCTATCGACTGAAACTATACTTTTAAAGGGATGGTGGAAATATGAGGGCCTCTGAGTGTTTTGGTGGTTGCATATTTCATGTTAATTCCCATGTACAGTAGGCAGGTCTTGGGGTACCTCCCAAGAAATAATTAAAAAGAAAGCAAATGATACTTTCTGAGGCATATTTATATAATAACTTAGGTCCTATGACAGAATTATAAAGTCAGTATTGCACAGTTTGTTATAAGTAGACTACTTCAATTGTATACCCGGATAGTAAGTGAGACTACAATACAAAAGATCAAAGAAAGTTACAGAAGTTAATATTCGTTCTTTCTTTTATACCTTAGTGTGTAGTTGTTTCATCCATGATCATCATTGATATATAATATGAATATTTTGGAGCTTTAAAGGGAGTGAAGACTTGCGCACAAAGAAATGTCTCATGCCGGTAATCTGACCTAGTTTCGAATGAGATGTAACAGAAGTGTTAGACACCACCATCGATCCCAGAAAATACAAACACAGCTTGCTACCGTCGGTAATTAGACACTAGTGTACAGTACGTCAATACATGCAGCTACGGTCAATATACCCACATCACAGTGTATATAGCAGCGATGGACATCTTAGGTCTAGATAAAATATAACAAGGTATCACGTTTCATTACTGTCTGCATTTTGTAGGGACAAGAAAAAAACTTCACTTGCAAGCAACGAAAGTTAACTTTTTCAGAGGGCGGCACGCGGTTTGGGGCGAGTCTTCAATGCCTTTAAGGATCCCTGTTTTACAATTCATGTAAGATATTGATATTTAGATTTAACTATTTTCATTTGCAGGCTCTAATGTACAGGCTGACAGGGATATATGCAATTCATGTAAGCTATTGATGTTTATATTTAACTATTTTCATTCACAGGTTCTTAATGTGCAGAATGACAGGGATATTCAGCTATCTGTCAAAGGTTTTCTTTGTGGGACTCATTGTCTTGGTAACTTTGATGTTGATTAGGACATTGACTTACCCCTCCCAGCAACCAAATGTTGGCCAATGTTCTCCTTCAGATGCAGACTTCATTAAGTTAACAGATGCCATGATCTCAAACTTTCAGGAGATACTGCAAATCAAAACCATCGCCTGGAGCTCTTCCAATATCATGCTTGCAGAAATTAAACAAGTACATCATTTGTTAGAAAAATGTAAGTTAAATGAGTCATGAACATTGTCTTTTCTGCAATTTGTTATGAAATACTATCATATGAGTATGGAGATGCTATTGAAAGGTTAGAATGTTGACTTAAATAAGTAGTAATTTTATGCAAAATGATGAATTGATAATTGAGTATGTTAATACTTTGGAACATATTGATTATATACTCACTTAAATACATGTACAATTAACTAGTTTGTGGCGAAATGATATTATGATAACAAATTAAACATTTGCAGTCAAACTAATAATAACCAGCTGACTTTAATCATCTCATGAATTGTTTTTATGCCAAGCAGTGATATATTTTTGTTCTTTCTCTACAGCATATCCCCATATTCACAGTTCAAAGTTCATCAAAAGAGAAGTAGTCAATACTTACAGTCTCTTGTACACAGTACAGGGGTCTGATCCCTCCTTGAAACCCTATCTCTTAATGGGACACATGGATGTTGTCCCTGTAGATGATCAAATTTGGGAAGTGCCACCATTTGAAGGAAGAATTAAGGATGGATATCTTTATGGACGAGGTACAATTGATAATAAAAATACAATTGTGGTAAGTGACTCAATGTGTCCATCCATGGTTTTCCTACTTTTCACCCCTCAATTACACTAACTTATCAAGCAATGGTATCAATTTTGTTTTGTCCAGGCAAGGTTTGTTATTCATTGAAACATTATCCATAGCTGTAGCCTAAAGGAAATAATATAGGCAATAATTTCCATATATTCAATGTTATGTTTCTAGTCACAGACACTGTGTGCTGAAAGTATATTATAAGGAATAGTTGACAAAATAACACATTTGTACAAGTTGTACTTGGTAATAATCTAACTCGATTTGTGATTAAAAAGGTAATTCAATTATATAGTTCAAGTAATGTCTAAAGACTGAGCAACTGTGCATGGTTAGTGTGAGGCGTTGGGTGAATCCTTCTTATGGTTTTTTGGAGGCCACCAGTAACCCTATGTCTATGTTTGTAATTTATTTCCAGTAGGGTATCATGGAGGCGTTGGGTGAATCCTTCTTATGGTTTTTTGGAGGCCACCAGTAACCCTTTGTCTATGTTTGTAATTTATTTCCAGTAGGGTATCATGGAGGCATTGGAATTTCGTTTGAAGAGTGGAAATCCCCCACACAGGTCATTCTTTATCGGACTAGGCCATGATGAAGAGGTAAATGATTTAGACAAATTCCTAGATGTTGGAGTATGTATTCCAAAGTAGTCATTCTGGTGTAAATATGAGTCACATATATATATGTGAATTGGTTGAAATATGTATCACATATAATATGTTAATTGGTTGAAATATGTATCACCTATGTATGTGAATTGGTTGAAATATGTATGACACATATATGTGAATTGGTTGAAATATGTATCACCTATGTATGTGAATTGTTTGAAATGTGTATCCCATATAATATGTGAATTGGTTGAAATATGTATCACCTATGTATGTGAATTGGTTGAAATATGTATGACATATATGTGAATTGGTTGAAATATGTATTACATATATATATGAATTGGCTGAAATATTTATTACATATATATGTGAATTGGTTAAAATATCAATTTTATATCAATTTGACGATCAAGCGCAGTTGCAGTTTTTGGTAAATTCTGCCTAACTTATCATTTCTTATTTCATGGATAAAAGTACGTCAAATGATTTACTGAATTTGCAGGTGTCTGGCCACCAAGGAGCCGAAGCAATTAGTAAAGTGCTTGCAGCTCGTACCGAAGACCTTCAGTTTCTTCTGGATGAGGGAATGACTGTACTTAAGGGGGTCCTTGATTGGGTAGAACCAGCCGTGGCCTTGTAAGTGGTAAATTCTAACAAGAACTTTTCTTATGCCTTTTTGATATCTGGGCTTCTCCAGCCAGCTTTTGAGGCGTACTTCTAAACCGTAGACGTTACCACAGGGAAAATCGTCAGTAAACTTTAACTGCAAGGAAAGTGTGCTGAGCATTGCTATGTCTGCTTATGGAACTGGCAGGAAACCACAGTGTATGTTACAATAATTAGACAGACCAATGAAATTGTCCCATCGGATAAAATCCAGAGGTAGGCAGTAGGCAGACATTTTGAAGGCCACTAAGCAAATAATAATGGTTGTCTCTAATTGTACCTCTGTGTACATATATATACAGTCCTTCCATTACGGTACTCTGACTCTAAATCTCCTTTCAGAATCGGTGTCGCAGAGAAGGGAGCGGTTACATTAAATGTCTCTGTTGAGGACATTCCATCCGGTCATTCATCAATGCCAGGAAAGGAGTCTAACATTGGTGTTCTTGCAAAGGCTTTATCCAGGTAAAACTTCATATTGTATATCTTAACCATTACTGGACAGACTGCACTTCATGAAGGCTAGCTAGTTCTGCTGAGTGTTTCTAAAGCATGCTCCTGTCAGATTAACTTATAATGGAAGACATATAATATGATTGAGGGCACCTTAAGAAAATGATGTGTTGTCTCGAATATCCTCAGAAATACATCATCAGGTTCATACTCTTATCAAATCATTCCTGTTGTTGCACAGGACTGCTGGGTGATGAATCCTATTTGAACCTCTACTCAGAGGCAGAAGTAAATTATAATCCAGGTGAAGGAAATGTATTCAAACCAGTGAAATTTTGAAGAACATTTTTGTTTTTCACAGAAAGTTTATACATTTTATCAGTTGAAATGTCAAACTTTCAGAACGAGTTGTTTCAAATGAGAGATATGACCCTGTCAAATACTTCAGATGCAGCTAACAATTGTTACCTCTTTAAAGAGGTTTGAGTTTGGTATGATGTTATCAGTGACATTTGCTATCATGATAGCATGCATACATTTGTATGTTTGTGGTATATCTATGTGTGTGTGTGTGCTTGTAAATGGCATTCAATTTGTAGCTATTTTCACATTTCCTATTGACAGAATTGAACAAAATCAACATCCTGTCATGTTTGGTCGTGGCCCAGAGAAAGCTTTACTTGAAGCTTTAGCTCCAGAGGTAAGCACTGTAGTAAGGATACTTACAAGGAGCAACTTAATGACACATTACTTTGTAAAAGGTTAGCAGGGAGTGGCAAACTGGCTCTGGGGGATGAATGGATCATGGAACAAAATAATGTTAATTTGATGTAACTAATATTTTCATGTCTTATTGCCAAGATTTGATTATCTTTATCATTGCCACCTGCCTATCACAATTATTTTGATGCAAAGGGAAATACAAGAGGGAAATAGTGGCATATTTTGTGGTCATTATTTGACTTCTCAGGAGAGGGTAGAGGTAAGGGATAGTTGGTGTGGACTCTCCTGATTACATCACTTTTCTTATCATACAGGTTAAAGGTGGTGGTTGGACCTCATAGATTTACAGCACCCAGGATTACCTGTTTCTCCAAGTATTTCCTCTCTATTGCCAAGCTCTGTGTGATACTAACCTTTAAATAGAACTAATTATCTGTAATGTCTCAATATTCTCTGGCAGGCTGCTTTTCCTCTCAAGTTTGTGCTAACTAACTTATGGTTTTTCAGTCCATTAGTGACCTGGTAGGTATAGCTGTGACCTCTTTTCTAAGTAGGGTTACCTGTGTGTTGGAGATGTTTGTTACATTGTTAGTCATAGCTAATGGTGATGGGTAACAAACAAGACAGTAGGTGTCATTGTTCATATATTTGTGTAAGCTTTGGTTAACTTTGCAGTCTCATACAACAGGCAAATGTAAAATGCACATATGCATGATGATGTATACATCAGGTTAAGAAACTGAGACTATACTGTTAAGCCTTGATGTCACACTCCTAGTTAATGTTATCTTCTAGAAGTATTCATGGTGGAAATTTGTGCCACGGACCAGGGAGCTGTCTCACCCATTATGCTATGTTGTTACAATAATCAATGACTAAAAATATCTAGTTGTTCCAATAAGAACTTCCAACAAGATAATTGCTGGATTATTATTTGAAAATATGTGCTGATATTTCTTATGCTAAAAAAGATCAAATTGTCAATAATAGCAAACTTTTGACAATTTGTGAATACTCTGAAATGTAAGAAATTTCAAAATTTGTGACCAGGGAACTGTCACACCCATTATAACCTTTTCTCTTTACCGATAGGTTGAATGATATTCATTTTTGGAAGAAGTGTCACAGACTATAGGAGGACACCAATCGATTTAAATTGAGAATAGTAAAATTACTTGTATACCATATTGGAAGTAACCTTCATGTGGATTGCTATTTCTGATTGTAGGTTCTTGTCACAGAAACCATCCACTAATGCAGCAATTCGAACTACTTCAAGCGTCACTATGGTTGGAGGAGGCACTAAGGTAATTCTCTACCCTTTAATGGTTTTTGGTTAACAAATTTAACAGTTTTGTTTTACATTAATCAGCCAATATGTTCATTTAGTGTTGCTATGGTAAGTTTGTAATACCTGTAAATGAATGATATTATGTTTTACAGATCAATGTTTTGCCACCAGCTGCTTGGGGTGTGATTAACCATCGCATTCATCCTGCCCAGTCAATTCAGACAGTGAGTATATTCAAATAAGGCTGACCAGAAATGTGATGGACAGTCTGGCTATTCAGTCCACTGTCCTCAATCCAGTACGACCTCCTGCACAAGGCATGTATATATCTCTCAAATAGGTAACCTTCCTGGTTTTCCTTTGACTAGCAGTCTATGTCATTGTGTCTCACCAATATATCCTCAATTTGATGTCATATGTCAGTAGCTATACTTATTCAAGTTGTTATGGACAGGTTAATGTAATGTTATAGTGTCTTGAATATTGGTAAAAACCAGTATTCATAATTAATATCACAATCTTTGGAAATCACTATATACACCCACATATTCTGAAAGTTATAATCAATAGTTACAATCAATAGTGAGCTGTTAGACAGATCACTCCATTTGAGGTTGGGGGGGGGGGGGGGTTGGGGGGAGGGTGTGAAGACTGATTCTTGTAATTTTTCTCCATAGACAAGGCTGACCTTAGAAATGAATCTTTGATTAAGTCATGTTGTGATGTATCAGTTTCCCTGCTGTGTTTTTGAGTTGTTCATTACGCATTCTATAAATGTTAAAGCATTCTTCATCAGTACGTTTATACTGCCAGTGCCTCAATTGCTATATTTTCTGTTTAGGTTATTGAATATGATCGGAAACTGATCAGTGATCCCAGAGTGAAGATTCAGCAAAGAGAGGAGTGGGATATTGATCCCGCACCTATCTCACCGTACGGGGATGAAGTCTTTGGATACCAAGTGATAGCCCGCAGCCTCAAGCAAGTCTTCCCAACAGCACTTATTGCACCAGGTAAATTTGATTTACTTTTAACTTAAAAACAGCTCAGGGAATTAGTTATTGCATGGCAAAATTACCAAATTGATTCACAACAAAGAAGAATTTTCATTTTCTTATAATAAACAGATCAATAAATGTAAAAAATGCTTATCTAAATGATTCCCTGAAATTCATTATCAGTTGAAAGACCCAACTGGATATAGTGCTTACAGCTTGGTTATATGTTTATGTAACAATTCTGGGCAGAAAATTACAATATGAAAGATTTTATGATATCAATGTGTGTCCATATTTGAATAACTATTGTTGATACAAGTGTGGATCCATTATTCTGTAACTAAAATGAATTGAAAGTTGTCTTCAAATATGCAAGATAGACCAATTATGTTCAAAATACTAAAATTAGGATTTTGTAAGATTTAAAAGATAAACCATGAAACTTATACCCAGACTAACTGCTCTAGTTTCATAACTGTTGTCTTATGTTGCCTGGCAACAATAAGTTATCACTGGATTAACCTGCTACACTTCTGAATTATAAGTATTGGCCCCAAATTTTTCACGGTAGCAGTGACCCTCCCTGTCACGGTAGCCGTGACCCTCCCTGTCACGGTAGCCGTGACCCTCCCTGTCACAGTAGCCATGACCCTCCCTGTGCAGTAGCCGTGACCCTCCGTCATGGTAGCCATGCCACAATAACCATTACACACTGAATGAATATTTGTTAAAAGGGTGTTGGTGCTCCTTTTTTCACCATTTATTAACTTATTGTTCCAAACTCAGGTATGTCCATAGGAAACACAGATACAAAGTTTTACTGGAATATGACCAAACAGATATACCGTGTTTGTCCAACGTTTATGCTACCGAGTGATCTTCAGCGTTTCCATGGCATCAACGAAAGAATCAGCCTTATAAATCTCCAAGAGACAATTAATTTTTACTATCATGTTATGGTGAATGCTGATGCAGCTACAACTATGCCTAAGCATAGCCATGTAGAGGAATTATAATCAATAATGCTGGAAGTGTGTGCAATGCCATGTCTCAAACCACACAACATTAGTAAATGAGTACAAAATACAATTAAGATTGTTGCTTTTAGGACTGTTTATTTCTGTACAAAAATACTTGAAAAAAGCAAATGGTTAGAGAAACTAAGGCTTTTAGACTTCTAGGATTACACACTTGTATCCTGGAAGTATAGCCTACTGTACAGTTTGCACCTAGTTCAAATTATTCTGAGGACAGCCACATCAGTGGCACCATAAAATGGGGTTCATGTGTAACAAGATCAATTCAGATAATTTTGGTTTTTGAGGGTAATCGTAACCTTTGTTATCATGATGGCGTATGTGTGATGAGTTTGTGATACCAAGCTTGTAAACACCATATCTCAAGAATGAAAGGTTAGACCAATTTCATTTTGGTGTGTAGATGTACCACATTAAGTACAAGAAGCCTATTGTTCTTTATGGAGGTCATTTGGGGTCACTAGGGGTCAACTTATGAAAACCTTGTAAACATGATATCTCCAGAAGGGAAGCTTGGGCAGATCTCAAGTTTGGGTGTGTAGAAATACCACAGTGGAGGTTAAAGGTCATGTGGGGTCACCAGGGGTTAGTTTGTGCTAACCTTGTAAACATGATATCTCAAGAAGGGAAGCTTGGGCAGATCTCATGTTTGGGTGTGTAGAAATACCACAGTGGAGGTTAAAGGTCATGTGGGGTCACCAGGGGTTAATTTGTGCTAACCTTGTAAACATGATATCTCAAGAAGGGAAGCTTGGGTGGTGTGTAGAAGTACCACATTGAGTACAAGATGCCTATTGTTTTTGGTGGAGGTCAACAGTCATTTGGTGTCAAATTGTGAAACACATGTCATCACCAACGCATAGATTCCTTTAGGAATAAAAAATTAGGTAAGAAATACAATTAACTAGAGATATACGAAGTACACTTTTGTTGTACCTGATAAAAATATTTACAGGTTAAAATGTTCGCTGTGTGCTACCTGAGATCTAGAAGAATATAATCGTTAAGTAGAACAAAGAATATCTTGTTGAGTGTGCCTAATGCTCTGTTATGGTTATATCTTTTGGCTACAATGGCATAAACACTGAAATGGCAAGAGTCATACTATTATTGTGGAAAACTTTGGCGAGTAGAAAAATACAAGAACAACAACTTAAAAATGCTTTTAAACTAGAGTGAGCAATTTCTATACTATAAATACATATATAATTTAATACCAATGCAGCAGTAGCCATTGTGTATAAGGGAAAAGTACAACTGGAGTTTGGAGATCTTCCCATCAGTTATTCTAAAGGATGGTAAGGGGGGATGCATTTTGCTCCTCTCTAACCCATTGGGTATGACAGAACCTCTTGTCCTTTTACAGTGCCGAGTAGAATATGAATTTAATCCTTTTTGGTCTTTTTTGGTCTACCACCTCCTGTGTGACCTTCTTTCCAAAGGTCAATGCCATGGTACTTTTTGAGATGAGTTTTCAAACTGACTTTGTGTGTGAAACACTTGGAGCAGTGATCACATTTATATGGTTGTTCACCGGTGTGCTGCCTCATGTGGTTAGTCATGTTTGTCCGCTGGGCAAAACTACGGTAGCAGATGTTACATTTGTGTGGCAGTTCAGCTCGATGGATTGCTTCATGTTTACGGAGCTGATGGGAGGATGCTAGTTGCTTACCACATATAGGACATTTCACCTGCCAGTTTTTACCACTGTGATGTCTTGTCATGTGCTTTCTCATAGTCTTCTCAAAAACTTCCTTTTCGCAAAGAGAACATTTGACTTTTTTGACTGGTTTACTCTTGCAATGTACTATCTGGTAATGTCGGCGATAAGTGGTGAGTGAGGTCACTATGCCACAGTCTTCACATAGTATATCTTTGCTAGTCCTTTCACACCTGTGCCGACCGGATAGTTTGAACATTCCCACTTTCAAATTGCATTTTGGACATTTAATGGTAACATATGTGTATTTTCTAATAACAGGTAATAAAGTGTTAGTTTCTAGGAAAAGACTCTCTTGTGAAATGTTGTTGTCCATTTCTTTATCAATCTGTTTTTCACTTTGGACCTTTTTGATTTGTAACTCCTGGTTGGTAGTATTGACATCAGATGGAGGAATTGTTATTGAGATATTACCAACACTGTCGATCTCATTGGTTGTTTGGGTAGCAGAGGCACTTTCTGGTTGTTTCAGATTGGTTGGTTTGGTAACAGGAACACCGTCTATAAGCTTCTGATTGGTTGCTTGCATATCAAGGAAACTGTCTGGAAGCTTCTGATTGGTTGTTTGCATATCAGAGGAGCTGTCTGCTTCCTTCTGATTGAGTTGTTGAATGTCTAGTGGCACTTGACTGGCTAACTGCATGTCAACACTGTTAGAATGTGAATCAGACCAATTAGGTTGCTCCACACAGCCTTGTTTTGAATACGCTTCAGCTGTGCTGTTAACTTGATTGTGATTGGTTGCTTGAGTACATGGTACACTTTCTATTTCCATAGGAATAGTTTTTGTCCCACTTAGACTTTCTGATTCATTTTCCTTACCAGCAAATTCTGAGGCAGAACTTTTGCTTACAGCAACTTCATTTGCTTGTTTCTTCTCATCCTCATCAGTCAAACCTGTAGTAAAAGTTACATCATTTCCCAGAACAAAATCAAGCAAAACTGATTGTGAATTGGGCAGCTTCTCATTAGAAAGTGTATCATACAGTGGACCAACAACCTTCTTGTGTTTTTTGATCAGGTGATGGCATATGGAACGAGGGGACGTTGTATTATAATTGCAAAGCTTACATTGGTAAGTCTTCACCATTGCTCTCCATGCCACCGAGTCCCTGCGGAGGAAACAATAAACAGTTTTAGCTTTTGTAGTGTTGATATGTTTGCTCTTGAGATCATCCCTATCAATTCAAGGAGATTGAAAGTAGCTTGAAGTAGCTTGAAAAGTGAGTGACATATGAAAATTGGCCACTAATATCGGCAATATAAAATAGTTCAATGTGTTATGGCATATTATCTCAATTTCCTCTTAAAGGGCATGGAAGCACACCAAGTAGACACTGCTGACTTGCTGTTTAATCATGATGTACTGAAGTGTACTGATGATGTACTGAAGTGTACTGATGATGTAACTAGTTCATCAATATATAAAATATAAAAATACAAAAAGTTTACAACTAATCTTGACTTGAACTAAAAATACTATTTACACAAAAAGTAGATTATGCTTCATTACATCTACTTTCAAAGTGAAGTAATAGCTATATTAGATCATGTTCAATGTTTATAGCAAAGAAGAGTAACAGGCTTCCCAAGGAATGATAAATCCTCTTGCAACATTAATGTAACTAGTTAATTGTATATGCTGTGCTCAAGGGTATACAATAGAAATGCAACCAGTTGCCTTACAGCTGCTTGAAAGAAGCCTCAATCAATTGTTAACCTTTCATTAGTGCTTACCCTTCCTTCTTCAATCTTGGTCCTTTAGTGAAACCTTCTAACCTCTGTATCTCTCTCAAATTGTAAATCCTGTAAGGCCTCTCAAGTGGTGGTGTTTCCTTTCTCTCCTTTGGGGTTTTTCGAATCCTATTCTGGGCTGGTCTGGCAAAAGTCTTCTTGGGTTGACCTTTAGTGCTTGGTTCAGCTCTAATGTTTACTGCTTTTCTGGCATTCTTTGTTAAACCCTGTTTGGATTTTAAATCCTTCTTTTTCTTTGATCCACCTAACTTTATAAGATATGCCTTTCTCTGGACTTCAGTTGGTGATACCTTTAATCCTTCTTTTGGCTTTAATTTGGCCATTTTTGCAAGGAATACCTTTCTCTTTAATTCAGGAGTTAACTTGTGAGTGTAGGTGTTCTGGAGGAGTATTGGGCCATGGCAGGATGTCTGCTTGGTGGGATCGCTCTGTGATCTAAATATTAAACATGAAAATAGAAACATTGTTTGAAGTGCCTACCATTAACAGCATACTATAGTACCAGATAATGTTGAAAGAACAACTATTGTGAGTAGCTTAGACCAGCCTTTTGGTGAATATCATTTTTTTTATCAATGACACAATTTACTGAAAAATTGAGTGACTGACTGAAAACCCCTGACTGACTGACTGACTGACTGACATACAATGGGCATATAGGTTGCAAACAGTGAACAACAACAGTTACCACTCACAGTATCATATTGGCAAAGAGATGCAAATCTTGTGTGAAATATAAAAGGAGGAACATTAAACAGGAAAGAAACAAAAAAACAAATCATAATTGTTTTGGATTGGTTATGTGGACTACAAGGTCATACTCCTGATAGATCCAGTCTTGGTAAGAAGACCGAGTCCTATTGACAGTTGGAATAAACTCCACCTGTAAATGTGTCAACAGATGATTTCAAAATATTGAAGAAGATAGGAGAGTGCCTAGTAATGTTTGTAGTCAATGGTTGACTGATATCAAAGAATGAATGTGTTTTTAACATGAATTCCACAGAAGGAAACTGTTTATTATGTACTACCTGACATGTGGCATACCTAATAATTATTTATACCTTGAAAACAGGTTTGGAATACATTTTTCGGGACTTGCTCAAATTTGGATAATATTTTCCCAAAACAATATTTTTCAATTTTCAAGTAATTAGCTTTAGTAAGCTATTCTCAGTAAATTTCCAACAGAGAGATTGTAAAACCCTGCTCATCAACCATACCACTCAGTACTTAATGTATCAGTCATACCACTCAGTACTCAATGTGTCAGTCATACCACTCAGTACTGAATGTGTCAGTCATACCACTCAGTACTGAATGTGTCAGTCATACCACTCAGTACTGAATGTGTCAGTCATACCACTCAGTACTCAATGTGCCAGTCATACCACTCAGTACTCAATGTGTCAGTTATACCACTCAGTACTCAATGTGTCAGTCATACCACTCAGTACTCAATGTGTCAGTCATACCACTCAGTACTCAATGTGCCAGTCATACCACTCAGTGCTCAATGTGTCAGTCATACCACTCAGGGCTCAATGTGTCAGTCATACCACTCAGGGCTCAATGTGTCAGTCATACCACTCAGTACTCAATGTATCAGTCATACCACTCAGTACTCAATGTGTCAGTCATACCACTCAGTGCTCAATGTGTCAGTCATACCACTCAGGGCTCAATGTGTCAGTCATACCACTCAGTGCTCAATGTGTCAGTCATACCACTCAGGGCTCAATGTGTCAGTCATACCACTCAGTACTCAATGTATCAGTCATACCACTCAGTACTCAATGTGTCAGTCATACCACTCAGTACTGAATGTGTCAGTCATACCACTCAGTACTCAATGTGTCAGTCATACCACTCAGTACTCAATGTGTCAGTCATACCACTCAGTACTCAATGTGTCAGTCATACCACTCAATACTCAATGTGTCAGTCATACCACTCAGTACTCAATGTGCAAGTCATACCACTCAGTTCTCAATGTGTCAGTCATACCACACAGAGCTCAATGTGTCAGTCATACCACTCAGGGCTCAATGTGTCAGTCATACCACTCAGTACTCAATGTATCAGTCATACCACTCAGTACTCAATGTGTCAGTCATACCACTCAGTGCTCAATGTGTCAGTCATACCACTCAGGGCTCAATGTGTCAGTCATACCACTCAGTGCTCAATGTGTCAGTCATACCACTCAGGGCTCAATGTGTCAGTCATACCACTCAGTACTCAATGTATCAGTCATACCACTCAGTGCTCAATGTGTCAGTCATACCACTCAGGGCTCAATGTGTCAGTCATACCACTCAGTACTTAATGTATCAGTCATACCACTCAGTACTCAATGTGTCAGTCATACCACTCAGTGCTCAATGTGTCAGTCATACCACTCAGGGCTCAATGTGTCAGTCATACCACTCAGTGCTCAATGTGTCAGTCATACCACTCAGGGCTCAATGTGTCAGTCATACCACTCAGTACTCAATGTATCAGTCATACCACTCAGTACTCAATGTGTCAGTCATACCACTCAGTGCTCAATGTGTCAGTCATACCACTCAGGGCTCAATGTGTCAGTCATACCACTCAGTGCTCAATGTGTCAGTCATACCACTCAGTACTGAATGTGTCAGTCATGCCACTCGGTACCTAATGTGTCAGTCATACCACTCAGTACTTAATGTTTTATTTGGTCAAATATTTCATGGTGTCTGCAAGAAATACCACAGCAATAACTTTCAGTATGCACTATTGAAAACCATAATAATTCAGAGTGCAACCATAATATGGGTCAGACATGTTAACTACCTACCCGATTGCTGGTTGGTTGTTCTTTTGAGTATCATTGGGTTGTACAATAGGTGAAGGGATGACTGTGTATAATCCAGGAGCACAGCTGTAGAGGAGAACAGCAAAACAAATTATATCCAACTCTAGGATATTAATATATGCAAATGACTTAATGATTCTTAATCAGGATGACTTTAAGCATAATATAGTCAATATTGTCCAATAAGCATATTATAGTCAATACTGTCCAGTAAACACATAAACATTTGACTGCAGGTCATCCACCTAATACTGAGGCTTTAATGTCCAATCTTATCTAACATAGAAACATTTGACTGCAAGACATCCATCAGATATAGCAATAGCATAGGCCATATGGTCTATGAGTCCCTTTATAGACAGAGTTGTGACATGACAGCCCCTACATATCAGGCCATATGGTCTATGAGTCCCTTTATAGACAGAGTTGTGACATGACAGCCCCTACATATCAGGCCATATGGTCTATGAGTCCCTTTATAGACAGAGTTGTGACATGACAGCCCCTACATATCAGGTCATATGGTCTATGAGTCCCTTTATAGACAGAGTTGTGACATGACAGCCCCTACATATCAGGTCATATGGTCTATGAGTCCCTTTATAGACAGAGTTGTGACATGACAGCCCCTACATATCAGGCCATATGGTCTATGAGTCCCTTTATAGACAGAGTTGTGACATGACAGCCCCTACATATCAGGTCATTTGGTTTATGAGTCCTTTACAGGATCACGTATATACCCAATAAACTCAGGATCACACCCATACTCGAAATACTCAGGATTATGTACATACTCATCAAACTCAATGCAATTGGTGGACAAACAGAAGAATGCATGAAGAAACAAATAAGGTTGCCAAACATCAGTATCTTCTCTCAATTGAGATTATGTCCATCTGGCAACAATTCATATATTAATATCTTTATGGCAAAAACTTGACTAATATTCTGTAATGTTATTTCTCACCTCCAAGGTAGGGTTAGCACTTTACAAGGAGTTACAGTATTGCCATTGTTGTTGTTAGTTGTCATCTGCACTGCTCCGGGGCTGGAACTGACAGATACAGCCTCACCATTACTGGAATCATGTGACTGTCCAAGCCTATCAGTGGAGGCCACAACTGGTCTTACTGGAGCACTCATTATTTGTGAAGGAGGATTGATGGATGCATTTGCTGGAGTTGTGATCACAGATTGATTTACACTGCTTATACTTGGTGGTGGTCTCTCGGTACTTCCTGAGGGTTTACTTGAATCAACTGGCCTGAAGATGATGAACATCAAAATATTGTACTATAAACACATTTATGTTACTAATGTTTATAATGATTTTGTTAACAACCATCAGATCACAATGAAGCCAAGACGAGGGTTAGGGGGTCTTGGTTTTGGCAAAGTTCCAATTCAATGACCCCAAACAGATGTGTGTCATTCTTTCACCAACTGAAATTTAAGAATATCTGGATATCAGAAATTAAACCTGGACTTGAAAAGTAAGATTGGTAGGGCATCAACCTAAAACTGACATTGTATCATCTTACAACGGGAAAGAAGCTCAATAGGTATAAATTTCAGATCAAATTTAAAATTTGATATATTTTACATTTCAAGCAAACCTGAATACAATAAGTGTCACCATACAATGCCTTACTTTCTACTCAACTCATCATCTGTGAGTCAATTAAATGATCACTGATGTGAGAAGGAAAGAAGAAGCACTACCCATACCTGGAATATTGTCCTTGTAGGTTAGCTACCGTCAGTGGCTGATTGGAGGGACTACTGGCAAACCTAGAATAATTAAATATAAGAATGAAACCCCATTATTAATATTATTATTATATATGCTGGAGAAAATGTTCAATACATTTTCATATATTAAAAATATCGTTATGACGGAAACTATTAGCAAAATTAGCTTGACTTAATTTGTGTGTGATTTAAATGCTGTTCATATACCAGTATCTTTTACCTGCTACCTATTACTAGCTGATAAATGGGTGGAGGTTGGATGAAAGATAGTCGATTCTGGACACTTTTTGGCTCAAATGTTACAGATTTTGCATCTTCATGCTCATGAAGTAGTCATTCTTTGGGTTTACATTCAATCAATTGATTGATCTTTTATTTCACTCTTATGGGTTCACAATCAACTAAATGCTCTAAATATTTCAATTCAACAGGGTCAGAATCAATTGAATGAATTTGTATTTTAATTGACTGCATTCAAAATCAATTGAACAATCACCTTATTTCAATTTAATATGATTAGAATGATCAAATTACAATACATTGGGTTCACAAGTAATGGAATTATATCTCAATCTAATGAGTTCACAAGCATTTGAATGATCTACTCACACTAAACTACAATCAGTTAACAATTAATTGAATGATCTTAATTTTAATTTAAATTTCACAACCACATGAGTAGTGGTCTTGGCTATCTCACCTTTGGCCACTATTTCCTGTCTTTTTCATGAAATAAATGACAGGAGCATTCAGATCACCCGAACTTTGCAGAGGCTTCCTCAACCCGGCAGGTATGCTAAATAAATATCCCTTCTTTGTTTGCCCTCCAATAGTCAACTGAACAGATTTCCTAGATGATGCCACATATGAAACTGTTTCTTTATTCAAGGGTGGTTGAGAAGATTTGATATTCCAATCTGCTGCTGCTGAAGTAGGTGGAGCAACATCTGATGATGCTCTTGGAGCAGTTAATCCATTAATAGGTGTGACTGGATCACCTTTATGTGCAGCTGAAGGTACAGGTACGTTGACATTCGAATCCTTAATCTGAGTTTGGAGCGGACAAACTGGAAGATTATTTGATCTGCTGAGAGTAGCAGACTTTACAGTGGAACCAGTAGCAGATACTGGTGAGGAGTTAACAACAGATTCAGTAACAGTTTGTGGTAAAACAACTGGTTTCCTCACTGCACAACTTAGAGGGGATTCATGGCCTGGTGGAGTACTGTTATTAGCATAAGAAGCAGCTACAAAGGTGTTGGACTTAATCTGTGAAGCTACTGTAATGCTTGAATCCTGTCTTGGTTGAACCATACTCGCAGAGTTTGAGGATTGCTCAAGTAAACCATCCCTGACCGCCAGCTCTGCAGATGGAATTTCAGCTCTGGAAGCATCATTTCTAGACAGCAGAGAGATTGACTTATCATTGGATTCACAGACTACAGCTGAATCCAAGATAACCTCTGGTGCAGCAGTAGTTAATGACTGATTCATGACTGTTGGTCTTTGGGTATTTGCTGGTACTACTGAGTTAAGTACTGAGTCTTCCATACATTGTTCTTGAGATACTGGCACCGGACCTGTTGATACTAAATCTATAATAGGACTTGACTGCAACAGAGATGTTAATGATCCATCACGGTTAGCAACCATCTCCTCATCAATAGATTTATTGCAATCCATAACTGTTTCTTCTATATCATCATGAGGGGCAGGTGATGGTTCCAATTTAACTTTTAATTCATGGTCAGAATCTCTGTTGAGGAAAATGAAACATATATATAGCAAAATAACACTAGAAATTGAACAAAACACAGATCTGTTTTCTGAAATATGAAAAAAAAAAATCGTTGTTGTTGTTGTTGCAGTATTGACAAATGACTACAACTGTAAGCAAGAATAGGTGGCAGGGTGGATCCAGGGGTGTGGGAGTGGTGCACCCAACCTCATATCAAGCTTCAACAGTAGTTATTAATTGTATAGTTTGCTTGGGGAAGATGCTAGGTACCAGACCTACATGAAGAGTCATCTTCTATACCCCAGGGTCACCATCCCCTGTTCTAAATACCTAATACGGTCCCTCTTTGGGAGGACATACCAGTTAAGATGCATATATGAGTCAATGTCCCCCCCCCCCCCCCAGTTTTATACAATTTATGACCAAATTGTTAATGAACCTAAAAAACTAATTATAGACTCAATACCACTACTATGGAATAGCAGTCAGTTACCTCAATTAAAACAATGAACTGAATATATATATTCAGAACAATGTTTATTTAATTAGTTAATGTATCTGAAATTACTCCATTAGCATAATTTCTATTTGACTTCGGGCTTTAAATGAGTTATATTTTCATATTAAAGTAAACATGAGTCATTTTCTAGGCAACTTTTCATTTAATTTCACAACCACTTTGGTTTTCATACAAACCTAAACTAACTTTGTTTCAGAGAAATGAATTGCAAATGAAGAACAATTGTCACAGGCAATGAATAAGTTGAATTTGGAAGATTGCAACAATTGTACACATCAAATACATCACACTTAAATAACAATGCAATATTTTTCTGATTATACTCTTTTGTAAAAGAGAGCTTGGAGCCTAAATCTCAATTATTTAGTTGACTGTTGAAATATGGCAATTAGAATCACAAGTAAAAATTTAAATTGCAAGTTGGATTATAATTGTCATTAATTTGTACTAACTTTTCATCATTCTGTAGCACTCCTTCTACTTGGTTTACAGAAACATGAAACTCAGCAATGCATTCCTCAGAGGTAACAGCATCATCTCTGTGTTCTTCGTTTTCGGGTGCGAAACAATATTCGCTGAAAAAGTCATTGACATCTTCACTTGTCCTGTAATGGTGAGAATATCCCCAAAACCAGGTTAGGTGGTAACAGATATAAATAAAGTAATAAGGGACTGGAAGTCAATTAATTTTAACAAGCATATTGGATAAGAAAAATGAGTTAAAGAAATTCTGTCAAGGCTCAGCCTGAAACAAAGTTACTGTGGTACAAGTATTAAATGAATTTAAAATAGTATGTTAACAATATTCCATACAAATTCTATGTCTGAGTGTCATCAATGTATTGTATATTCTTACCCTGGTGGTTCTGATTCTTCTTTTTCAACATGAGCATCGGCTTCCATCACGATTTTGATAAGAAAATATGGTTGGGTGACTAAGTTCACTTCTCCAAGGTGTTTAAGTTTGGGCCTCAACCAATGAACCTTAATCCTAAATGTGAATCCCAGGTCACTTAGATTAAGTTCACACTTTTGTGTAACACACTACAAATGACAATTATGGTAAAAGCCATGATACTTATTATTCATACCAATCCATGCATGGGCATTTTAGCCATAGGTACCGAAGCCGAAGTTGCTTACAAAAAAGCAAAGAGCAACTGAAATAAGTGGGACTTATGATACTGTGAGTCAGTGTAACACTAACACATGTAAAAGCCTAGTCCTTAATACAATTGCATAGCACCCTGTTCTGTAAGTAAAACTCCAGTCCGAAGTTAATTTGGTATCGGTATAACGGTGTAATGATAGACCACACCACATTACAGTTTACGTTGTGTTCACATTGTAGGGTATCCGTACTGACAATAACACCACGGACCTATCCTGGGTTTTATGTGTACACTATGCATATGATAGTGAATGTCAAAACAGGTCAAAATAAAGCAACGATTCCATATATGATGATCCCTGTAGAGTTCAGCTGACTATCACATACGTAAACGAATATTTCACATTACCAACTGACATGAATGAAACGTTAAAATGTTCCTGATACTTTAATCTACAATGGTTGTTTTATAAATCTTCTTGTTTGGTATGAGACTTAGTTTGAGCTCAAAAGTCAGAAAAGTAGCTTTCGTATTTGTTACAATACCGACGCGTAACACTAAAATTAAGTATATCATCAGTAACCATATTTAAACATTTCTAGCATTTTTGTAGCCATATCAATCTAATTTCGTAGAGTTGTCGTTGGAATATTTTATGAATACAAAAATGATAACAGCATCTCGAGGTAAAAATTCGATTTGCGCGGGAGATCTGGAAATCAAAACATCAACAATATCAAGTCCAAAACGTACTTTTAGTAGGCTAGCTCCTATAAATTAATAAAGAATTTTAAAATGCCAACTTTCAGCATCATGTTGTTATCGTGTTAAATGAGTAAGGAAAGTGTAGCTCGCTTGTAGAAGATAAATTCTTTTGACGTGTTGCAATAATTAAGTTATTTGGGTAGTTATTGTGTATATGCTTTGGCCTAGGCCTCATGACTTAGACTACATAGAAAAACGTTTTATTCTTCTTCTAGTCGAAGGCTCTAATCTATGAAGGGCTCAGCGTTATGATTATTCACTTTTCCCAGGCATTAGTATGTCATTCGTTTGTTTTGGTCCATTTACAACATTCACTAACATCCTTGTTTTATATTCCCAGGGCCTATAATATAATAAACATATGATAAACATTTAATGTTTTTTCTAGTATCCTGTATAACCCATTACTGCATTGTTTTTGTATGTCTATGTATATGTGGAATATATTAACTGAACTGATATAGCGAGGTGAGATTCTGTTGATCCAAAAATAGGCAATACAAAAGTAAAACAATAGCTTAGGATTAAAAGGTAACAATACAGTAGGCCTATTATGGATCTTTCTTTACTCACGGAATTCTAACATAAGCAGCTGCTGAAGTTGTCCAGAAAAATATCTCATAAAATAAAGCCTTTGATAAAGTAGTTTGGCTAACATGACTTTCACTCATAGGTTTACATAGTACAGTTAGACGTAACCTACTGTAGGCCTACTAATTTATGCAGTACTGCCAGTAGCAGTACAAGTTTCAAACTATAAAATAAACATTGCAAATAACATTGCCATAACTCAATGCTGTTTTATCTTGACCAGTCCAAATGCAAATAAGGGAACGGGGCAAAAGGGTCTGGCAGCAAAGCTGATACTGGCAAGGACTAGAAACTTCTTCCTGATTGCATGTATGCAACTGAATAACATGACGTTTCCTTACTTCCCCTTAAGACAAAGAAATAGTGCGGGTGCTAGTTCTATTAATTATGTCCTGCTGCTCGACTAAATGTACATAGCTCACCCTTCAGGGTGTAAAATGGTAAAAAAGAAGGTTTGGCATAGGCAAGTGGAGTCTAGGCAGATAAACAGTGAACAGTATTCAGGGTTGAGTTAAAGCTCATACTCATAGGCTAGGCAAAAAACATTGAACAGTATTCAGGGTTGAGATTTGTGTACAGTTTGTCAGTTGTGCTTGTTGGTTGTCTAACTAGATTAATTCTGTTATGGACTGCATTTCTTTTATCCTAGCATAGTTCATTGTACATGGTATGAAGTAAATTCTAGTTTGGGTTGACTTCACTAGAAATTAAATAATCCAAGACCACAGGAGTCTGGAGAACCAGTAAAGTTAGGGCTGTGGTGCTGGAATGGGTGTCGAGTGCCTTGCAGATAGAGGGAGAGGAGGGATTATCCATCATAATCCCATGCATACCATTACATCCTGTTGTGAAAACACACTTTATTAATTCTTAGTGTTTGCTGTATCTATATTCCTACTTTTCCTTTTCACATTTGGGGACCAAAGTTTTTGAGGGAGAGGCAATTATAACAGAGAGCATTTGACCATTATGTCACTTTACTCTAGGAACATACTACTGTATATCTTAGCTATCAGCAAAGGCAGGAAGTTCTTACATCACACTTTCCAGAAACCTCCCAACTTCTTAGTTTCAGGAGATCACCCACACTAAAGCCCCCAGTGAACTTTCTACATCAGAAACCCTACACCTTTTTGTGCACCTAATCAGACCCGTCAACTCTCCTGATTTTACCGGGAGACTCCCGGTTTTTACCCGAATCTCCCGGTGTCATATTCTATTCTCCCGGTTTTTTAATGTTTCATCACATGCGACATATCTGAAAACAGCCAACAATTAGTCCTATGCTTTAGTAATTCCCCACAGTAACGCTGGACAGGAAAGGCTATTCAGTGTAGTTCGCAAGAACAAGACAGACAGTTGGTCAAGTCTCAAGCTTGATGGGACTCTATCTAGCATACTAGGCATGAAGTCAGAGTCCACTGTTCCCTGTTTCAAATGGAACCCTACTAAAGAAACCCTGTAGAAAGCAAGCAAGCTGCTGTAAACTACAACAAGAAATGCTGATTGGATCACTGTATTGCATAAGTAGACTTTACAGTATACTTATTTAGGAGTATGTATATCATTTCAGTTGAAAATTACCAACCTCCCTATTTTCCCCTTATTCTCCCTATTTTTTGGCCCTGAAAAATGTTATTCTCCCTATTTTGGGGTCAAACAGGTTGACAGGTCTGCCTAATATTAGATCTCTACCAATTAACCAGAAAGCCAGTGGGGCTTATTGTGATTCCTTGCCATTTGAGATTATAATCCCAAGCTTTCGTCATTGTTGATTAATTTGATCAGCAAGGTTCTTTCACAGACTGTGGACCTAGCTACTAAAATATGTTATCTTACCATGTTTACAAGCTATTTTTTTGCAAAAATCAACTCAAGCCCTGCCCCTAATATACGTGCATAATATCACATTGAACAAACATTATCATGCACCTGCTAACTACCACCACCTTTACATAAAGTATGTATCAATTCTGCAAATGTTTACATTTGACCCTGTGACCTCATTAATATTCATGAGACTGATAAACTCTGTGCTACTACTTCTACAGAAATAAACAAACATGAGAGAACAACAGGAAAAGAGGCTTTATTTAGTTATTGTCCATGACTAATTCCTTGACTATCAAACAAAAGGATAAGCTGCTTGAAGAAGTGGTTGTAAAGGAAGATTTCCTGGTACCCGAATAAAAGGGTCTACACGTTTCTTGTAGTACACATCAGCAAAACATGAAATGCATGCTGAAGAAACATTGTATGATTGTACCTCCAACAATCAGTGTCACTTCAATGGGAAATGCACTGAAGGTGGATACAGTTTACTCACATGAAGTTAATGAATAAAATAGATGAAAAGTACTTACGGTTTCTCATTTATTGAGGAAACCCAGTTAATTACTGGGGACAGCTGGCACGATGGACCTGGCCATTTCTGCTTTTGTGGTGTTACTGGTGTAGAAGTTGAGGCTGTATCTGTTGATGAGTAAGAAACTATGTTAATATACAACACACATCTTACAGTCTTTATGGCAATTATTCTAACAGTAAAAATACTTTAATTGTGTTCAAGTTTCAAGAAGCCCTGGAGAAGAAAGAAAACTTGGTCTTAAAGATGTAATTACCTAGAAGTGGTCATTTAAAATGTGGAGGTCTACTAAAAACATATCATGTTTGACATGTTTTTGTTAAACAACTTGGGCAAATATGATACTTACACAGAATACAAAGTTTTTGCAACAGAATTTTCTTTTACCACAAAATGAAACAGTGAGCATAATAATATGAAGGTCTTATATGGCACAGAGCATGACATACAAGTGAAATTTGTTCCTAGTGGGACATATTACAGATACTATAGTCAGCACTGAACAATAAAATAAAACCAAATTTCCCATTTTGCACACCCCAATCCCTTCCAACAGACTGGAGGAACCCATAGTGAATAATGAGGAAACATTCCAAATATAATTGTGTTCAATGTTCTAAATCCTGTTAATCATATATATAGTCCTAATAGGCTGCAGATACCAGACAGAACTGTAGACCTAGTTGCAGCATGGAATGATCACAGTACAGTATGAACATAATAAAGAACAAATTACCAGTCTCCACTGGGGTACAGCTGCTCGGTTGCACCGCTGCATCAGCCTCTGGTGGAAGTAGAGCCTCTGTTGTGGGCGTCTTTTCTGGTGTGTCTGTTTGAATGCCAACCTCTTTAGTTTCATTATTGGGCTCACACCTTCAACCGAAAAAGACAAATCAAACAAAGTTGATATTATATCAGACAGCATACTGTATAGATACTATAATGAATCTTTCCAATTGGCAAGTCGCTGTACTGAATACCACATTATGCACATTACTTTAGTCAACATTTCACATTAATTTTGAACATACAGTAATAACACTACTAGTTACAGTTGCTTTTGACAGCATAAATTAATCACATCTGGTTTTTGATGTCAACTCTGCAAGGATTAAAAAATGGTTCATTTACTAATCCAGTGCAAACCTAAAGTACTGTAGTGATGTGCAACAATTTCTACTGTATGTTAGTAGAATACATCTACTGTACAATATTTATAAATATTATAACTTATCTACTAATATCGTCATGTTTGATATATTCATGGCAATGTCTCAGTCAGCTTGTTCATAAACTAATTTGTCACCAAAGTTCATCATGTTCAGGGAAGTTCATTTCGTTTGATAATAATGCTAGATTTTGCTTTTTTCCGATACTAAAAATTACTGAAGATTATACATGACGAGTGCCCTGAACAATATAATTTTTAAAGACAACATAGATACATGATATGGTATTTTATGGGCAAACATCTCACTATCAGAAGTATCACTTTGATTTTGTATAATTCTTTTAGAACAGATCACATCATGTACATCTATGAAGCCTATGATGTTGTAATATTTTGGCAAATGCCTTCAATTTCTATATCATTGTGCACCTATCAATAATAAGATAAAACATCAGCCAAGAAGTGGTTACATGAATTGGTAGTCTATAAATGAGAATGGCTATGCAGGCTGATATGCTATAAACTTTCAAAATGCAGGAGACTGATTTATTAGTTGCAATGAACTCCATTATTGTGCTGATAAACTGAATAGGACCTAGTTGCATATGTTTCACCTTTTTTTTTTCTTGAGGAGAGATCTCCCTACAAATCCATGTCAATATTACATTGATGTAGGGTCTAGTCATATTTGCAAGGCTACCAAATCATAAATTAAAGACATATGATATCACAGACTTCCCTACTGATGATTACTATGCCAGTGTAACTTTTAAGTAGAAAAGCATAACCAGCCTGAATAAACCTGTTCGGCCCAGACTAGGTTATATTTACAAGTTACATCAAGTAGGCTACCGCAAGCATGTACCGCAGTACTAGTCTATGCCTCTCGATGTATTGACATGTCGTTAGTTTCTTCGGCTGTTTTTATTACTATATTATTACTGCCTTTGTTTGTAGGCATACTCCTATGCAGTCCAGCATCGGTCTATTGAATTAATGTAACAAGGTAGCCTAGGCTCAGTAGACCAAACACGTCAGTAGTAGTACTGTAACCTGTTCTTTAATTTAAACAATGTAACGTTAGCTAAATTCAGTAGGTAGAGTCTATAGCGCTAACAGAGGCTAAATCTCAAGCAGTATTACACAAAACTCTACTGTCCAAAATCTCTCATTGACTGCACATATAATTAATCTAAAAAAAAAACTTCGGCAACCTCTCAGTGATCACGAACTTTGTCGTTTTCGCAGAGATTTAGCCCTCGAAAGCGCTATACCCCCCCCCCCCTATCGCTAAATTGGGCTTATATGTATACCTTCTCGTATGGTCTGCCAATAAATGCTTTGCAAAGGTAGCATTAGTCATTTTTTTGATCCCCAATCTTTTTTCGAGTAGATCCTTTTTGGAGACCCAGTCCCCGTAGCACCAGCTCAAATACACCTTTGATGCCTGCATTCCTCTATCCCTTTCTAGCTTACTGCTCTTGGCATCGGGGCCATACAGCAATGGCCTTCCACCGGCCCGCCCGGGTGTAGTGCCCATATACGGCCGTTTCTTTCCAGGACCCTCCGACATGCTTACATAAAGAGCGTCCAACAGGAGTGATCGCGAATAAAATATGAAATTTATGAATGTAACGAGCAGTAACGTCCTCCTTGTTAGTATTGCACAAACTACAATGCTAAATCCCAATAACAACGTACATAGCAACAATCGCGAGGTATTGTACGTGTTGTGCTCAGCTAGTCTGCATGTACACTGTGCGATACAGTGCGTACAAACATACACGGGAAATACACTGTTCGATAGCAGTACATTACATATACCGTATCACGTGACAATCTCGGAAAGTGGAGTAAACGTGTACCAGCGAAACCTATGAATCTGGCCCGATCTCTAAAAATGTCAGAGCTGGGAGAATACCTTTAACTTTTTCAATGGGCGGCACTCGGTTTGGGGCGAGTCTTCTATGCCTTATATAATGCCCTATATGGCTATAAGTAACCTTCATTTTCTCAGCAGCTTAATCACTGTTTATGTAGTAAGGTAAATATGTGGACAGAGTAACTTCCTGTCCAACCTCTTGTAATCCATTGTAAAAGAGTTTATAAGATGCAACCTTCACCAATTGTATCCAGCCAGGTGAAGATATAATTTACTCTGTTCAATCATGGAGATATTACTACTAATACTAAAAAATGCTCGTGTCGCTACAAAATGCAGACAGTAATGAAAGGTGATACCTTGTTATCTTTAGCTGGACATGAGATGCACATCTCTGTATCGTTTGTATTCTGTGCTGTGGGTATTGGCCGCTGTTGCATGTACTTAATGTACACTAGTGTCTAATTACCGATGGTAGCAAGCTGTGCAGCCTGTGTGTGTATTTTCTGGGAATGATGGTAGTGTTTAACACTTCTGTTACACCTAATTCGAAACTAGGTCAAATTACATTAGACGTTTCTTTTTGCGGGAGTCTTCACCCTTTAAATTCACTTTGGTAGATTTTCATCATGCACGTACGAGACGAAACATAAGTTAAATTTTATAGGCATTGATTGAAGGCTCGCCCCAAACCGCGTGCGGCCATCTGAATGCATACATAATGAAACGTGATACTTCGTTATCTTTAGCTGGACCTGAGATGTCCATCGCTGCATGGAGGTACCTCCATGATCGCTGTTTATAGCTGACACCGTGCTGTGGGTATTGACCGCAGCTGTATTTACTGACTGTACACTAGTGTCTAATTACTGACATTAGACGTTTCTTTTTTTTTGGGCGAGTCTTCACACCCTTTTTTCAGTAGATATACATTATATAACCACAGAACTCCGACGCTAGGGGAAGAGGATGCAATGTCCCCTCAAGTTTGGCAATAATTGTTTCCGCATGAGCATGGCGCCTCCGTTCCTTGCAACAACAATTTTACCTAAATAATTTTCATGAGTGGATGGGGCTTGATGGGAATTTGTCGAAAACAGCTTGTTAACACCATATATCAACAAGCAAAAGGTGAATCAATGTCATGCTTGGTAGATAGATGCCCTATGATAAGTAAATGTGCTCTGTTGTTTTGGTTCCCATTCATGAATATGAATGATAGGCGGGGCTGAACATAAATATATTTAAATATCAATATCTCTGCAACCATTGTGTCCTATTTAGTTTATACTCTGTATAGTGGTGTATCTACATAAATGTACATGTTCTTTGCAATAACATTTTTACCTCACTAATATTTACGGATGGTCGGGGCTTAATGGGAAATACTCAAAAACAGTTGCAAAAACGACAGGTTTAATCAATGTGGTACTTGGTAGATAGATGCCCCACAATGAGAAGATGTGTACTATCATTCTTGATTCTCATGAATAATAATGAGTGGGCGGGGCTTAATATAAAATTTGGTTCATACTGGGATGATGATGTTAGTACATAATATAGGCACATTTTCATGACGTCTCCAACTTGATGTCATTAATTATTCATCAAATTGCAAGAAATGGCTTTTAAGCACAAGACAAGAACCAAATATTCCATGGTTTCCATTCTTGGCATTTTAGGTTTGCCACACTTCATTCATACATTCAACCGTGTTGTTTTTGTGCATTCATGAATTTTATTCAGTGAACATAAATTAGCTTTAAACATGTACTTGGATAATACTAGAATTTAGATACATTTGACCTCATTAATATTCATGCATATACCTGTTTATATACTCTGTCCTTAAATGGACTTTGTCAACATGGTAACTGATTTCTTGTACCTTCTTTTACACTTTGCCGCATTAGTCAATAGAAAATCATCTTGATCTTGGTTCATGAATATTAACATGTATGGCTAACCACACTATGAATGTGTTTAAGCATCGGAACTACTAAAAGTTTCGTTTTCCGGTTAATTTTTCAAATATTTTGTGATTTGCGCAATTAAATACGCACCTTCATAGCTTGTGTTTTTTAAGCTTACGTTTAATAGGCTAATAAAATGCTTGTAAATATCTGTACATATTCATACACTTTTGCTTCGGTCCGCAGAAACAACATCTCAAAGTGCTTATAGAAGCTTTGTCTTTCATTCCATTACAAACCGAGAGAGAACGCATACGTACACATAGCAGTGGCGGAGCTAGGGGTATTGGTAGGAGGGGCGAGCATGGTCTGTAGGGGCGCCTTCGACAAATATCTAAGCGGAGCGCCACCACAGGTTGAGCGTAGCGGACAGAAAGTTTTTTGAGTATAGATACTCCCTAGATCGCCGGAAATTACCATTTCCGGGCCTGGCTAATTTGCAGATAAACGAAGAATAAATAGGTGTTACACCAACAAAATGTGACATATGTCAATAAGTAGATGAGAGCGCAATAAAAAAGTCAATAATCGCGATTAAGTAAAAAGTGGTAAAGAGCTGAAAAGAGCGCCAGCAGTCCACTTGAGTCCGTCAGGGGAACATTTGTTTATATAGAAATTAAAGGTGGGATCGCTCGTAATTTCCTCGTAAATTCTGTCCTTCACACCACCCGATTCAAAAATAATATCAATACTACCCTCTACCGGTTCGTCGTTGTTGTCTCGTAATTTCTCAGCAATCCCGTATTTACGGCTAGTAAGTAATAAACGGGTTCGGTTACTTGAACGGTGGCCTTGGCGAAATTCCTGCGTAGTTTCTTGTCTGTGGCAGTACAGTGAGTTGTTATGGAACAACTCCCTGGTCAGTAGTATGCGGTATTACGCCGCGTTTTCGTGTGTGTTGTGTGATACAAAACTCTTGTGCTTTGTTTTACGTTCAGAACTTTTCACAACTAATGGGCTGTACAGTATAGATAACGGTCGAGCTTTGCATCAGGCGTAATAGTTTGGCCAGGGAGCTGCTACTCTAGCAGTTCCCTGCTTTTACTCTTTTAGGCCTACATGCACTGGCGGATCCAAGGGGGGCCAAGGGGGCGATGCCCCCCCCCAAAGGTGAGCCAAAAAGTGTTTCCGAACATCCGCTAAATCATATGATTGGAAATTAAAAAAATCGAGAGGAATAGCAGTGGTAGACTAGTCTAAACCTTTTCGTTTTCTGGTTTAAAATTAAATGCAAAGCTCCCAACTGACCCGCAATTCGCGGGAATTAGACCCGCATTCAAACACCCAAACCCGCTGACCCGCACAAGTGTCCGAAAAAACCGCATTGTAATTGTCAAGTATACCTTAAAAAATTTGCATCAAATTTTGACTTAGCAACCATCATTTCTTTAGCATTTAGCATAATAGAGTATAAAACCTCCTATACAGCATCATTTGAACCTCAAATTAGCCTATATTTCTTTTCATTGGGGCGAGCAGCGAACATTTTCATGCCACGGGAAAGAATGATCACCTACTGTACAATTCAATTTATTGATGTTACACACAAAAAAATGCATATTTCTCAGAAAATTTTGGGTGACAAAAGCCTTTCTAAGTGCCACCATTTTACATGTAGGCATCACCAGGATTCAAAAAAATTCAAAAGGGGAGGGGTATACCCCCTCCCCTTATACCCCTCCCCCAGGACGGCGATTCGTGGCATGGACCAGCATTTGCCTTCTCAAGAGTTGGGAGCTACAGTATGTAAATGAATGAGCATGAGGATTTACAGTTTAACACCATTTTGCAGTTACAGGCTGGTTGTAAGAAATTTATAACCTATGAGAAATAAAATTTCTTGAGAAAGATGATCCCAACTTTGTTTTATAAATATTTTAGAAAATTACACCTGGGAAACATTTTTTTAGAAGTAAATTAACATCACCATTGTACACTTTTGTCGCACCAAATTGCATCTGAGGGCATTCAGCAATAGAAAATTTCCCAATGGGAGGTGGACACCCCCTCCCCTTAGACCCCGCCCCCATATCACTCTAATGCCACTTTGGCCCCTCCCAAACAAAGGCCCTGGATCCGCCAGTGCCTACATGGTGAGCAGTCGAAGTCAAGAAACAGCTCAAGAAACTAATAGTTATGAACTTTATGTCTGATTCACGCTGACTAGTGTCACAAAAAGACAAACGCGAATGAGTGAAAAAATTGACTGAAGTGATTACAAAATTGGGTATCAAACGTAAAGTCCGTCATGTGTGAACAATTGGTATTTCAGCCAATTTAGGTATTAATTATACATAGACAGAGTCACAGCTTACATTGTATTTTATATATAAATTTTAGTTATATATCAGGAGGGAAAGACAAAGCATTTTATGTCATATACCATATATAGATAAATATGTATATTTAATTATTTTTGGACTCCTGGCAACGGGCCCTTTAGGCGATCACAGAGCACTTGCCCTAGCTGCACCCCGTCCTCCTAACCGGTGCACGTAAACCCTGTCCTTGCACCCCTTTTACCCGAATTAAAAAATAACGAAACTTGAACGGAAAAGGGAAGGAAAATACGTTGCCATAAGGGGCGGCTCCACCCTCTTTAGAAAGGATTGGCAAAAAGGGAATAAGTACATGAACAATAAACTAATAGTTATTTCCATTGAAAAGTGTCTCGCTGAGCATCGGCCGTCAAAGCAAAAAACTTTTTTTTTTCTAAATCACGTCAGTGTATTGCTTTCCAGCGTACTGTACTCCCAGAATTGACTATCCTGCTTCTTGTTCCGAACGGCTCCCAACGAAATGCCAAAAAGTCGGCAACGGGGTTGGGGTGGGTTACCCAGCTCCACCATGGGGCACCTCATCACGACTGACTCGAATTACAACACGAAACTTTAACTGAAATTGGATTGAATTTAAAAAATATATATACTAGCTGTCTGCATGGATCATACTTATCTATACTATTGTGACCATATAGGCGTACGGGCTCTATATAGTCAACCAGGAGAGACTGGGGGGAAGATTTTTTTCTTGCCACAGAAAATTAAACATTGCCCGGAAGTTCCTAGCACGATTAATTCATTTCAAACTTCGACGGCAATGAAGGACAAAGAGAACCATATAGGCCTATGCCTGACTATAAGATCATTGAACCATCACAAACAACTCCGAATAATCTTCTATTTGCCGATTCATTACACTGGGAATAAGGGGTGGGGGTGGGGCTTTCCATTTGATCTGCAAGTATACTGAACGGTCACCACAACAAGGGTGTATAGCTTGGGACTAGCACAGGGAGACTTGTCAACCTTGTGAACTTTTTTGGGAGTGAGATGTGGGGGGGGGGGGGGGGAGTCGGCAAACTAAAACATACAGGGTAAACAGAGGGGATGAAAGAGGTCAAAAAAGAAAGAGTGAAAGACAGATGAAGGGATGAAGGAAGAGAGTAAAGAAAATGTGGAGATGGAGGCTAGGGGTAGAGATAGATATGATATGAAAGTACAGAGAGAAAAAAACCAAGAGCAGAAAAATGGAGATCACTGGGATACTGTCAAATACACAAGAAGAATATACAATCTAAATACTGGAATTAAATAATGCACAACATAAATACAGCTTTATGACATCAACAAATCAAAGGGGAAGGATATAATGTTTCAAGGATGCTGGAAAATAAGACACAACAGAAGATGATTATGGTTTCTGATCTATTAGGCTTCTTCTCTCTACTGCTACCGGGATGTAAGAGACCACAGGGACTCGCACAACTCTTTAAGTTGTGATGACCTCTGACCCTTACTATGCCTAACTGTTATCTGGCCAGGAAATAAATACACCAGTGCATGAGAGGAGGTGAGAGACAGGACTGATTGATCATGTCGATAGGGGTACATGTGATTCAAGAAGATGGATGTAAAATGTAGCATCGTTTGAACACTTCAAATGGGATCCCCTCCCCATCCCTCCACACCCTCCCCCACGTTCAAATCATATCCCCTCCTGGCAACGGAAATGAACACCAGTATAAATAAACCGATACAGATATTTATACACGCTGTGCGTGTAGGCCTATATACAATAATACAAAGCTGGCCATTCTCTGATTGTTACTCCTTGATTGAATTTCCCCAACCTTGCCCACCTTGACTTAGAGGGTGGCCAAGCTCCTGATTCACAGTCATAGCTACTATCGAACAAAATGGGCGAAAGCAATTTATCTCAATCTGGTGATGCAGATGTATCATTAGCTGCTAATCCAACGTTTGTGAATGTGGCACAACCTGTCAACAAAAGTCTGGGAAATGTATGATCTCTTTTGTTCAGGATCATGTAAATGTGGCAATGTGTATTCGTATAGTCTGAGGTGTCTCTCCCATGCTGCTCCATATCTAATCCTACTGGTGACATTGGACAGAACATTGGCAGATGGCTTCTTGAGAGGTGTTGAAGTAACTGGATCAGAAGTATCTGTAGAGATTACATAAAACAAGAGTTACTAGATTGCAAGTATCCTGCTTTAGCTTCTATGGCTGTGACTAAAAATATACCTTTTGTTTAGAACTTATCACACTTATGCAGCACTGGAAACTGATATTTCAATTTAAATGGTGTCATTGAGTTTAGAGGACATTGAAGTTACAAGTATGTTGGTGAAACCAAGACCACCCTCAAGAAGCAGTTCTAGTCACAAGTCAATACCATGAAAATAGAGACTCCAGTAGGGGAACACTTTCAGCTCCCCAATCATCCTCGCTTTGTACTCCACAGTTTATCTAAATTACCTCTGCTTTCACTGACTCCTTTTGTTCAATACACCATTAACTTCTTTCTTTGTGTTCACCATGTCCTCTCTGTTCCAGGCTCTATTGTGTCTCTTAAATTTACTGTTACTAGTCAGTTTGCCTCTAAAGAAGATCCTGACAATATCAGGCCCACTTACTTTTATAAATTCTCATACACATGTATGCTTTTTAGTGGATGAGCAATATGCTACCATTTTTTTCTTTTCTTTTGGAATTTAATGAGAATGAAATTGTATTATTTTTCTGATCACATCAGATCAGATAAGATTAGCACTGCTCTTCCAGTCTGTAATTCATGCAAGGATAAACATATAAATTTACCTTCTCCTTTCTGAGTGTCAACTGATCTTATTGTGGTGACAGCTGCTGAGAATGCCTCTGTTTAACTTTCAGCATCTTTCCGGAAAAGATGCATTTAAAACTTATACAATGAAACAAAAAAAATTGTCCGTAAATTATATAACTGAAATAGTAATTTTACTGTACACCCCAAGCTTAATTGTATGCGTAATGAATCTGGTAATGACCAAATCATTACAAACATACATGTTTTTATCATACCTACCCAAGAAAAAATATGAAAGAGAAAAGTAACAAACAAACACTTAGGCAGATTTCAATAATAACATATTGTTAACCAACATTGATTTAAACCCAGATAAGGATGAGATATTCTTTCATACTCTTCTTCAACATATCCATAAACCGTGGTACCTTTCAAGAATTGTAAGGATAATTTTGTGTTGCCCAACTGCTTGCCCAACAACTTGAGCTCACATGTCAATGTAAAATTTACTATGTATACTTCCTGTCTTAGTGAACTGATTGGTTTCATATCGCTAAAAGATGTCCAGTCTTTTGATCAAAGTTTGATGTACACTCATTATTTACCTACTGTGTAAACTTCCTGTTTATGTGAGCAGTTGGTTTCATGAGTGAGAATTGAGATGCTAGCTTACTCCATGACATAAGCCCACCATTGTGAAAAATTCCAGTTTACATGAATAGCTTGATTTCAGACTACCATTAATTTAACGCTAGATTACTCTCCGCAAGAGATAGTTTCGGCCACCAAATTTAATAGATATTATAATTTTTGAACACTAAACATCAGATCATTCACAAGAAGCTGAACAAAAACAAGCATAGTACTGACTATATATAAAAAATATGATAACTTAGCACAGCATCATAAAGTATGAGCATCAGGCCTACACAAAAAAAACTGGTACTTTCTTACCTCCAGGCATGGCTATATAAAGGTTTATATAGGTATAGCTATATGTACTAATATGGTCCCTCAATTTGTGAGGCTAATTTACCTAATTTCTTGCATAGCAGTTGGGTTCCTTCAAAAATCCCAAACACAGAAATGTACACATGATTACTGGAATATTGGAAAGACAGTCAGTAGATAACAGTATAACACCCTGTTGCCCAAATGAACCATTAAAACTTGATTGCATATATGCTGGCTGTGGCTGACCTTAGAAAAACCCAAGGTCTACAGTAGTTGCATACGCAGCGGTGTGAAAACATGTGAATCAGTTAGGAGTGATTCTAAATTATTTATGTAGATGCATTATTTTTATAGGAAAAATTGCAGGTCCATGTGGTTGTACTTGTACAGCACAGTAGGCCTTCCTCAATGGTGTATATTACAAAATTAGGGAATACAGTTACTATGAACACTAAATTCAGATACTTATTACTAATACTATAGGCCTTAGTCCTATGTTATATGCCTAGTTAATTTGTTGAGGCAAAAACAGTTTACTTTTTGGTGATGAGAAGGCCCAGCTTTCCATGGCATAAATATGAGGAGTGAAACTAAAGACCCCCAGTCCCTGTCAGTCTTCTTTAGGAAGGATATTTTAATTTTTAACTGTATACAGTACAAAGTGGCTATTCTTACAACTAGTCGTAAGAATAATTTTTGACTACGCATGGGCAGTTGCTATTTTTATGATTAGGAGTACTAATTTTACGACGAGGAGTAACAATAACTTTCGGTTAGGGTTGAGGTTTAGGGTTATCCCTACTACATGCGCAGTTGCTTATTTACTTTACTGCGCTTGAATTTGCCTTTGTCGTAAGAATAGTTAATAAATAGTTGTTACGACTAGTCGTAAGAATAGCCACGGCCTATACAGTATCCTCATGACAAGCATTCACAAACAGTGATGATGATGACTCAGTAATACAACTTACTGCTATTTTGTGCTAGGATAAGTATGATAAGGTTAACATACGCTATGTCCATTGGAAAAATAATGAATGATGGGCCTAGTTACAAAGCCTAGGTTCATCAAATCATGTATGTTACAAATACAATAGCATAGACACTGCGAAGTTCGAACACCTAAGCCTTAAAATACCCCAAAAACTATCTTCATTTTATTGACAGATATGTACGTACATACTTGCGCACGGGTCATTTTGGAGAGGAAATAACTGTAGCTTCCTAGTTTTTTGTGATATTGGCTTTTGCTTGTAAGTTATCATGGTGAAATCGTGTATTTCTTAGGGGTGTCCGAACTTTGCAGTTTTCTGTAATTCGCAATACTGACAGTTACCTAGGACAATACCCTGTAGTAGGATGGTGACTTCGAAGTTCGGACACCTAAGACTTAAAACACCCCAAAACTAAATCTTCTGGTATAAATCACCTGAAAATATACTTCAAATGGTGGGAGAACTTTGTTATAGTACGATACACGGCCAAACTTTCTTTCCTGCAAACTGTTTTCACGTTGTTTTCCAAGAAGATTCTTCGTGATTGTGGAACTGGTATTTCTTTGCTAGAGTATTGCGAAGTTCGGACACGCAACCTACAGTGTGGCGCTGGTGATAAAATTGGTGGCGCAGTTGCTTTCAGTAATTATAACAGACTTCATAGATCTTCGTCATTTTATTGACAAATATGTAAGTAATTTCTTGCACACGGGTCATTTTGGAGAGAAAATAACTGTAGCTTCGTACTTTTTGGTGAAATTTGGCTCTTCCTGTAGGTTTTCATGGTGAAATCGTGTATTTCTTAGGGGTGGCCGATCTTCGCAGTATGCCGAACTTCGCACTACTGACTATACTACTACTATGTACTAGTATTACCCTATACAGTTTTAGCCTAGCTTAGCAAATCATTACCTTTTTGTGTGATCCTGAAGCAAATGTTCTGCGAAATCTGCGTTGCTAACAGAAGTCAAATCGTGGACATGTTTGTAGAGTTCTTTCTCCATTTGCCAGTTTACGTAGGAACGTAGAAGATAGATCTTCGTGGCATCTCTTCGTCGCTGTTGTTCCTTTGCACTGCTGTTTTTGTCAGGCCCATGCAACAATGGCCTTCCTCCACTTGAACCTACGCTCGTTCCAGGATAAGGTCGTTTTCTTTCGCCCGATTCTCCTTGCCCTGATCCCTTTTCCATGATTGTCACTATACTCTAGTCTAATCGAATGAATTTGTACGAAAATCGTACAGTATTCTTTACTCAAAAGGCACACAAACAACAAACTATCGCGTACAAAAATCCTTTGCGGTAAACAGTACAGTAATCTGAAATGCTGTGTTATAACATTATGTGTGCATGGGTACCGTACGGGCTTGTTACGCATACGCTTGCCTGTGCTATTCATTGATCTAAATTTGCCACCGAGGTCACGTGAGTTTTCGGGGTCCCAGTAAACCTCGCTGAAACCTCGATAATGCCAGCGCCCTAAAAAAAAAGTCTACGTTCGATGTAACTGGGTCACTGCTATATATCGCCGTTCTTTAAACAATGTTGAATTTCAACATGTATATGCGGGTGTATCGCATATATGTACTAACATATTCACGGTTCCGTGTATCAGTTCAAGTGTAATTCAATTTAAATATTTGAATGGAGAAGGATTGATTCCCTGAAAATTTATATCACAGCAATTACCTACAAGGGCGTAGGAACCGGGGGGGGGGGGGCTGGGGGGGGGCTGGGGGGGGGCGTCAGCCCCCAGTGAAAAATGTGGAGGGGCGGAAGTATCATTCCGCCCCCCCCCCCACTTCGCAAGTCAACAAACCCCTTTTTCATTTCCAAATGAGAAAACAAATCTCATTTGGAGCAAATTGCATCTAAGGCCAGGTGAAAATACAAAATTAAGTTTACAAAATGGAGTGGGTGTTGAAGTGTGCTATATTGCACCAAATTGCATCTGAGGCCACCTGGAAATGCAAAAAAAATCCAAAGGGGAGGGGGACACCCCTCTGTAGATTCGGCATTGCAAACTATCTAAGCGTAGCGCCACCATAATTGGCGCGAAGCGTTCAAGAAAATTTTGGCTGTAAATGCCTCCCAGATCGCCGGAAATGGCACTTTCCATGCCTTGTTAGTTGCATGTTAGCATTTTCTCTTTTGAAAATACTAGCGATATCATAAAAACCTTTAAAAAAATTGTAAAAAATATGCTCAAGGGGGGGGGGGCGGCTGCCCCCTTCGCCCCCCCCCCCCCCTTGGCTACGCGCCTGAAACACACGGTTGTGCTAATATATCTGTCCGGGTTGTATTTCTTTAACACTTTTAATTTTTACAAATGATCATTTGAACAATTAGTGGGTTTCATCAATTAAACGACTGGACTACTACACAGACGATAAGGTACGTTCCTTATAGATGCAATACAAAACTCCATAGGAAAACATTTAGAAGGCATTTATGGCTTCAAATTACATATTTACAAATATGATAAGGAAACTGGTGTTGTTCAAGGGTGTTTTGTTGTTCTTATGAAAGAAGTTAAAAGAAAAGGGGTTATAACAATGTGTACAACAAAAAGAGCATTCTAGCATATTTTAAGGTGAATAAATTGAAAACCAGAATAGCTATGGAAACATTATCAGCACTCATCTGTTCTTTCATCTCGGACTATCACATATAAAAGCATGGCATGCCTGAAGTCATCCATTAAAAATATCATACATTTAAATATACATAATTGTAAGCCGTGTGGGTATTTGTAAATGTTCACATCTTCAAGATGGATCAACATAAATTAACTCTCCGTTTGACATTAATAACCATGGGGGATGTAAAATTATTTCAAGGCTAATCGTCCTTTGATAGTCAGGATAGACAGGATTAAGGAATAGGTTCCGATGCCCTGTCGCAGTAAACTTAAAGGGAAAGTGTTTTCTGACCCAAACAGCGATATATTCCCGATCATGAACAATGTTCTTGGATTAAGGCTCAAGACCCCGGGACGTGTCCACCCCTGGACCACATTTGATAAATGGTTCACTTACAATATCTAACCAATCTTAGTTATGCTGTGAAACGCACCCAGTTTCTTCAACACTTCATTGCGGCCGGCGGAGACATTTATGCCATTGAGCCCATTTTTGAAGTCTTCAGTTTTATGAAAATGAGAATACATTATTCTTCATCGCATAGGCTTATTGGGGCCCGATGCTGCTTCTTTCTTTTCATTCATTCTTCTCCTTTTTCTTCCCCTTCCTCCGTTCGCCCCTCCGTCTCTTCGTAAAGTATGGCTGGTCAAAATGTAGCTGAAAACAATACAGTGAGGTAATAATAGATTTAGATGTTGTCTTAGGTGAGCGGGATTTTAAAGGAGTGTATTCAGCAATCTGGTTTACTTCAATTTTGGTTACTAGTTCCGTTTACATTTACTGTTTGTTCACTGTAAACTACCGTAAGATGCCTCCAAAATGGCATCAAATAACTTGGTTCCACCTGCCTTACCGGTTATGTTTGTGATGCCAACCCATCAAAGGGAAGATATATTCCGCTTACCAATTACTCTTCTCGGGAAGACTGCGAAGAAATGGATAGAACTACGCAAGGAACATGGTATTGGAGATCAAGATTTCGCAGATCTGCTTATGCACAGGTTTGTACTATAACATTCCCAAACAGAGACCTTGCAAGCTCGTGCCTAGATTTTACTACACTATTATCAGTATCACTATCAGTATCAGTAACAATACAATAAAAGGAGGCGTCCACTCTTTCAATGTGGTTCTTAGTTTACTCTAATAGGCCTAAGATTGGTTTATTGAGACTGGTCTTGTAAGTGTACCAATGTTTACTAATAAGACTAGTTATGACTTGCCTACTGACATTGTTTTCATTAATTTCAATCTTGTCAGTTTAAAGTAAGGTGAACATATTTTTTAAATAGGAACCTGGGACAAAATGTTGTAAGATGGCCTGGGGATGGGGTCTGTTGGGAGGGGATGTGAGAAAAAAGTGCTAGTCTGGTAGAGGAGAAACTATGTCGTAGGAAACACTATCACATACTGGGTGTTCTTGTTAAATCTGGGACATTTTGGGGACACTTGTTAATTGGGGATGAATATTGTAATCGGTGACTGTCCCCGAAAATCGGGCATGTCTGGTCACCATACTCTATAGAAGCCATTTTGTCACTAGATGCAGTATTAAATTATCACACAAGCATGACAAGGTACTATTTTACCAAAGTTTTGGCCCCTTCACAGAGGTCGAGAGACAGACGGTAACCCTGAAGCATACACAAGCACATGTCTCATTATGGAACTTAGTGAAAAGTCTTGCAAAAACGGTGCAAGGGACTGGACAGTATTTGTGAAATGTGTCCTTGGAACAGCTCTCTATCTGTTGTGGGACCTTAAGAGTGAGAAATACAGTACATTATATAATGGAGATCTATACATGGTGATTGCTTAGAATATGTAGCCCAGCATATTCCCAGTACATTTATAGTACAGTTATGACCGGAAAGGCCAAAAGTGGCTAGAGGCGCATACGACTCATTGATATAAATACATATTGACCAAAACAACAACAAGAATACTGGACAGTGGCATGTTTTGGATTGAAGTTTTCAAGTGCTAAGTTGCTGTGAATGGGCCAGACTAATGAAAACTCATTATTGTGTGACTATTTACTGTACAACAGTTTGATAAACCATTGTAGAGTTAAGGATCAGTTGGGTAGTGTTTATAGTGGAATGCATAATGAACCATTAAGATAATAAGACAATTAGACATGCTATTCACCGGGCAAGGAAAAGGATGGTGCTCTCACTACTGTATTCATCTGGTTGCTCAGCAGATACCATGACCATTCTCTCATTCACCCAGCAGCTGAGAAAGATAGAATCCTTTCTTGAAAGCCATTTGTAGGCCTAGTAAGTGCAGACTAAGTGATACTGTAGTTAGAAATGTCCTAATGTTCTTTCCCCACACCATTATCTCTCTTTTGTTTAGTAAGAGATTTCAAATTACTGGAGTGGATACTCAGTAACGTTGGCTGTGGATATAAAAATCTTGGAATGTGAAATTTCCCCAACATTCCAACTGCTGTAGTGGCTAAAATATTGTGCATTTCCTTGATATATTACCTGTTATTCAACTTACCTTCATGTATTCCAACAAAGTGTTATGTGTTGTACCGATGACATTCAACTGTGTGTCATATGCTACATCATCAAAAGTGTGAGTATACTAAATATTACTTTCCGTCCTCTTGTTTAGATATGAGTCTACATCTCATCTCTTTGTACCAGTCCCATCTGTGTCTGGAAGTAGCACTATGTACACCTTCAATGGACCTATTGGGTAAGACTCTTTCACCACAAATAAGAACAAAACAGATGAGATTTGAGAAATAATCATTTTAATTATGTTTACTTAAACATCTCTTCTACTGTTTGTTGATAAAATGGGACATTTCTTCCTTCATTTCTGAATTAAAGCTATGATCCACAAAAATTAACTGAAATTCTTTGTATGTGGGCCACTGGGCCTGGTAATACTGTTGTTGAGAGTGCCATTGATATATTTTTCACAGCCTGTCTCAATAATATTGCAGTATAGTTTCAATAAACCTCTGACAATTCCAACTGAAAGAAATTATGTATAAACTAATCAGCAAAAGCTGTATTTTTTACTTAAATTAAGGTTCCACATGTTTAATCTTAAAATAAGCTTGTATTTTATTGCCATGGCAAAAGGAATGAATATGTATTTGTGTTGAGTTGTTTTTATGAACAGCAGCTACTGTAGTGTAGTTATATTCGTTCTGCTAGTTTTTCAAACGATGATATTGGAAGCAATTCAATTGATACATACTGTATTGCAAAACATGGTATAATCATAGCAATGTTTTATTAATAAATTAAGTCAAACTATTTATCTACACAAGTAGTTCCTGAGCACATTTGAAGCCTGCAATGGCACTGGCCTCTTTCATGAAGCATACAGTTGTAATGCTACACACAGTCCAAATGATAAAGTTGTCCTGTATTTGAATTTTGAATTTACAACTTTGCCAGTTTCACTAATTCTTTGTTTCTCTTTGTTGCCTTCAGGGTAGACAAACATCCCATATCTGGGTCAAAATTAGTCAAGAAAAAAGTAAAGAAATCACAAGACATTATTATAGCTCCAAAACCTCTGAAGTTGAAAGAAAGCAAGAAAAAGGCAGAAAAAGATGAGGATGGTAGTCCCCCAAAGAAGAAGACAAAGGTAGTTGATATGGAAGAAGAGTTATCAGACAGTGCAGCATCTGTGGGAGGATTCAGCGATGGCTCTCTTTCAGATGTTGGAGATGTTGGAGATGAGTCAGATGAGTACAAGCCTGAAGAGGATAGTCACGGTGATGAGTCTGAAGAATCAGTAGAGTCGACGGGGGAGTGGGATGATGAAGATGAGGAAATTAAGAAGAAGAAAGCTACATTAGGGGAGGGAAAGGGCTACAAGCAATATGATACACGTGAAGTAGCCAAGCAAGAGGGGTTTGCTCCAAAGCCTCTTACAAGACCAAAGTAAGTTTAGTCTATTTAGATATGCAGGAAAGAACTGAGCATTTCCTTTGCCAAATCAATTTTGAGTTTTATTTTTCATAAAATAGTGTAGCACAAATAACGTACTGTAGGTAGTAAGTAATGAAGGAATAGTAATTTGCATTCGTGTATCAAGTTTGCTGATTATAAATAGTCAATGTAGTGACTTGGTTTTAAGTACATATATTTAGATATTTATGCATCAGACATTAAATACAAGTAAAACCCCTTGAGTACAAGTAAATCCTCCTTGTCATGAGTACTAGCCTAAGGCTCTCAAATTCTGCTAATGTTTGGCAACTTAAGGTGAAAACCACATCCTCATAGCATTTTGTATTTCAAAGTAATGAATTTTTTGCATTTGGTAGTATTTTGTGAATGCATCTGGCAACATCAAAACGCATGGCGTTATCACAGAAATTCAGCTGTTTCTTTTTACCCCCATTAACCTATAATAACTCACTTATTCCCAGAGGAAAATAATATTTCTAAAAAAAGGTGAATTTTGATGAAATTCTGAATACGCAAAAAGTAAGCAAGTAAAAAGTAAGCAAACATTCCAAATGTATCAAGTTTCAAGGATTAATCAACAAGAACATTATATAATAGGGAAGTAAATATTTTGAAGAATATCTGCTGTTATGACATTATGGACCACTATCTATTCCAGGGAAGGAGGTTTTCGAGCAGTGTTTTCTTTGAAGGGCAATGAATGACTTGCCATTGATACTCTGACATCAATGATATACCTCAAACTTTGTTTGTTTTCTCTTCTCCCTCAGAGCGAGATTAAAGAGAATGTACTGGTCATCCCTCACAAAGTCTTATCAGTGTAAGATATGCTCATTTCAAGACTCTGATCCCAGACTTACTTGCCAACATCTCCTTCAACAACATGGAGAGGTGGTCACCGAATTGCATGACTATCTCCTCTCAAAGGCAGCACCAGATTTCAAACCAGGTATTACATTGTACCATGTTGTCATGGCAGAGCCATCACAGCTAATAGCAATGGCTTGGCAGGGAAGTGAACATGCTGGAGAGAAAGATGTGGGTACTGTGACCCCTGGACAATCTAAAGAGGCTAACAAGAATGGTGCTAATTTGGAGATTTCAGATCAATCTTTAGAGGATGGGTTTGGGCTGAGTCAAGCAGAAGCAGCTCATAGCTTGGTAAATATGGCCGAGACGACATTAGTGACAGTTGCACAATTGGAAGAAAATGTGATCCATGAACCATCTGAAAGCCCTTCAAGTGTGGCACATAGGCAGCTGGAAATGCTGCAAATGCAGGCAAATGAAGCTTGTATTAGTTCAGATGTATCAGAAATACAACCAACTATGCCACAAAGTTTGTCAGAGCAGCAGCCAAGTTTGACCACATTAGACACAAGGCCAGCACCATCAGATTCGACACAGGCTCAACTGGAGTTGATACATACTAGTGTGGAAGTCCCCATTATTATCCCAACAGAAGCAGATGAAATGACGTTAAGTGAGGACACTTCTGAGAAAGTAACACTAGCTTTGGAGCCACAGCTAGAGGCATCACTAACAAAAGACGATCCTGCCTTGCACCACTCTGATGGGATGGAGACTAAACCAGAGACAGGTGCGAGGCAGGAAGACATGAAAGTACCTGAAAATGAGGGTGAAAGGGAAGAGCCGGAAGACATCAAAACAGAGGAAGATGCAGGAAAGCTTCCTCCCAAAGAAGATTCAGCTGAAAGTAAAACAGACTCAAGAGAAGTTGAATCTACAGAAACAAAATGTGAAGAATCCAAGAAGCAGCGAAGAAGAGGCAGGCCAACGAAACCGAAAAGTGTAAAGGCAAAGCGATCGAGGGGAAGACCCAAAGGTTCAGGCAGCAAGAAAACAAAATCAGAGGATTTGCCACCAGTGAAGGAAGATCCATTTGACAAGAATGAATTTTTGCAAATTTTGATGAAATGGGTGAAAATTATGGTCAGCTGCTCAACCTGTGGCAAATCTCTCCACAACTTGGGAATCATCAACAAGAAGGGAGTTAAAATTAGCCACGTCTGTCGTACTCACGAAGGGCCAAATGATGGGGACCTCCTCTGCGACCTTTGTGGGAAGTCCTTTATGTCTGCTCGTGGCTTTAAAATTCACTGGCAGGAAAACCATGGTAACATGGAGAGAGCAGTCTGCCAGTTTTGTGGTAAGGTTGTGAAAGGATCCTATCTTAGCCAACACATCAACCGTTGTCACACTCATACCACGGAAGCTTACAAATGCGCAATGTGTGGCAAGGGCTTCAAAAGCAAAAGTGCCTGCGATAAACATGAGGTGGTTCACAGAACTGAGAAACCTTTTAAATGTCCGTATTGTCAACGTGGATTCACCCAACAGGCTAATATGAAACACCACATGAGACAGCACACAGGAGAGCAACCCTACAGATGTGAGACTTGCTCCAAGTCATTTACTCACAATGTAAGTTTGAAGAACCATTTAAAAAGGCAGCATGGTGTGGACTTGTGGCAGATGGGACATACAGGGGGTGGAAGACCTAAGAAAGAAAAACCACCGCCTGTAGAATCGGTGGAAAATAAACCATTTATGTAAACAGTTAAGGGGTCCTTGTTAGTGACCGTTGGATTAACATGTTCATATCAGTGAGCTGACATGTTTCAGTGGTAGTCATGTTAACTTTTGCACTGTTAAGTTTTATACAATAAGGGAGCTTAAATTCATTGCAAAAATAGTAAACGGTGAAGAAAAACATGTCTCCCTTATGGAATGGTTTGATAAATACTCAACACGTTGCACATTTCTGTACATACTTAATGCTGCTACTCAGCTTTGAGCCTGTTTAACATACTTATCCCAGTATTAATTATCATCTCATAGCATTAGTATTGCATGAATGGACAATAGATTCAGCTATTATGGTAGTGAAAAGACAGATTCTAACAATTGTGCAGAAGAGTTTTCAAATATTTGCAGCTGGAATGAAAATTTTTTGTGACAGTATATATACATTGTGTGCTACTTTAGTCTTACCATAGAAATATAACCATATAGAAATAAGTTTATCCATTTTCAAAATATTGACTTATAAAAGTGTGTGTCCTCATTTGCTGAGGATTAGTATTCAGGGTTTGCCCCAAATAACTTATGTTAAGCCTATAACTATGAAAAAAGTCGAAAATGATCAATTCCAAATAACATTATAATCGAAAAGAAAGCAACAAGCAACTACAATAACACCAATTTCTCGCCCCTATAGAACCAATGCTCCTCTCCCTTGTTCACCCTATTTCCTCTCCTCCCCTCCCCAAAGTAATTGTTAAAACAATGAAATAAAATGGTGTGCTTCAGGCGCTGGTATCTCAAAACAAAGTAAAATTAACAATCACAAGTTAAATATATCAAGTTGTGCACAGAAGCTTAAGGCACTTTACAAATATTGTGTGTTATGTCCGGTTACATTGCGTTATCACTGTGCTGGCTATGCTAAATTTATATTGTGTTGCATTGTTTGTGTTACCTGCGCTAATTGAATATTAGGATACTATCTGTAAATTGTAATCATAGCTTTCAGTTTAGAAACCACTGAGGATTCGGCGTTTCATGCATCCTGATTTGTTAGTTGCATTGTTTATGATTATAGGTTTATTGTTTTCTGTTGTATGTGCTTATTCAGTTCACCAATGGATGGAGTACACGTGTACAGGAGTACATGTGTACACGTGTACAGGAGCACAGGTGTACATGTGTACAGGTGTACAGGAATATAGGTGTACATGTTTACAGGTGTACAGGAGTATAGGTGTACATGTGTACAGGTGTACAGGAATATAGGTGTACATGTTTACAGGTGTACAGGAGTATAGGTGTACAGGTGTACAGGAGTATAGGTGTACATGTTTACAGGTGTACAGGAGTACAGGTGTACAGGTGTACAGGAGTATAGGTGTACATGTGTACAGGAGTACAGGTGTTCATGTGTACAGGAGCACAGGTCTACAGGAGTACAGGTGTTCATGTGTACAGGAATACAGGAGTACATGTGTACGGGAGTACAGGTGTACCGGAGTACCGTAGCACAGGAGTGCAGGTGTACAGGTGTACGGGTGCACAGGTGTGCAGGTGTACATGAGTATAGGTGTACATGGGAACATGTGTACAGGAGTACAGGTGTACAGGAGTGTAGGTGTACAGGTGTACAGGATTTGTTGTTCTTGTAGTCAGTCATGCTTTGTCTTTCGTAGTAGTTTTCTTCCCTTTGCCAGTATCGTCATTTACAAAACAATTTTATTTCTTAAATGGTGCCAAAGTAAGATTGCTTCTTCAACAATGTTGTAACTAAGTAGAGTGATATGAACCGTGCGAGTGTTGTGACAAGTTTTAAGGCGACACCACAAAACTAACCCACTGACTCATTCTTTTAACACCGCCGCAATAAATTATCGAAATGATATGTAATGTAGATTTTATTGTGGATAAAGCAATGCAAGTTTTCTTTTAGCAATTTCTTTTGCTCAGAGCATGTTACGTCTGGTACCTCTACACTGCTGTATTGATTCCTTTCTAACAGTGACAACGATGTGCACTGTGTATATGTACGCATGGATGCATGCCTAAAACAACACTGCAGCTTTATATACCTGTTTTCAACTTTCTTTTCTTTTTATGTAGAGTTTGTTAATTTTACCATAATTATTTTATTCACCATAAATACTTTTTAAAGCTTTTGAGAAGTGTTTTGAAAGTGAAAAATTGTCTATGTTAGAGGAAATAACATAAGACGTGTATGGATTTACTGACTAACATCAGTTACATGTAAATGTAGTTCATAAAGACGGCAGACGGCCTCAATATGCTCGTATACATTGTAACATGATACAGAAAAACCGCGCGTATGTGACTGTCTGAGCAATTTTTCAAGATTGTTCTTTTTCTAAGACAGTAAACACCTTGCAATAGAGAAATTGTTGTGACCAAAGTTACCGTCAGTGTTAGTGTTACATTATTATGGTCACATTGTTGTAGTTCAAGGAAGCTATCTGTTGACACTATTGCGAGGTCGAGCAGCGCTGTTGGCTAGAGGTTTCATTGGATTGGTATCTAGGGGTTGTAAATCGTTCGCCATTTTTGGTCAACAGTGATGTTAATGGGGCTTATCTGAGAAAGGGATAATCTTTTAATGAGAAGTGGTATTCATGATTGGATCAGTGTCACGCCTACCGCCTTATCCCCTGTTCATGATAAATGTTTAAGATATGTATCCTTCGATTCGAGTTATGTTAGACTGATAACATGAGTGTATATGGCAGGTTGATTTTCCTACTGCAGAGCTGCATATAATTGCAATTGTGCTTAAAGGTAGTCAGTATAGGCCCCAAATTATAGCACGCTATAATTACTAGAAGTTTTCAAGAAGTACTTTCATGGAGGTCTTTACTCTCCAAATTGTTCTCAGACATTTTTAAGGAACACACAAAAAGACAATTTCCGCGAAGGTTGCAATAAAAACAGTTTTAGAATTTTGACCACATGTGACCATATTTGAATATCTAGCATATTTGGGACCAATACAGCGTACCTTTAAAATTCACGTCAGACTTCAAAAGCGTTGTTCACAGTCATTATCCTTGATAATGAACATCTTGTTAAACCAACCTGTGCGTAGTTGATCAAAGCACGCCAGTTTAGCCTCTACGTCGATTGTTTTATAATTAGGGAAATCGGGGCTGAGGTTGGGATGTGAACTCTTACTGTCTTGAGTGAGGTGCTTGTATTAGCTATAGGCTATGGTAGCATACGCCCATTAAAATCCCCATTGGCTTACACACTAATAACAACAATAATGTTGTCTCTAAATCTAGATAGAAGTTCTCTCTAGCTAAACGCTACCCATCACTGGATAGCTGACGAATTGGCAATTTATTGCACCATCAAGTTTCCGTATCATGATCGTGAAGATTGTTTGCTATGAGGGCCTGAAGTTTTCGTCACTTGTAAATAAACATCTTCATTTTGTAATAAACAATATTTGTGCGCTGCTCCTGGGAGGCCTAAAGGGGTCTAAAATTGCCTCAATTGACCCAATTTTTGCATCACATGTACTTCATTCATGCTCTTCAACATGCAAGCCACCAAAAAAAAAACGTAGATCCTGATTGATAACATATCAAAAAAGATGTCCTACTGCATTTTGGCACTTTTCCTGAAGGGAACATAGTGATATAAACTCTAATAGGAGTATGCCACCATACGGCACGGAGGACTTGGTTACACCTCTTTCGCCACAAGTTCTGACAGAGGAAGGTATATCGTGTATTGCAACTTCAAATCTTTAGACAGATTATATTTACTTAGTTATATATAAGCAGAGGTTGAATTGACAATGTCTACACTGAAGCACATGATAAGCCACGTGATTGATGGACGTGAAGTTGACAGGTTGCAACATGAGGACAAAGTGATACGTCATAGATCTTTTGGCTATTCATGTATTTTTATTTTGTGCACATTCTCGTTTACACATCTTTATTACGATAGAAGCCACGGTCTCCGTGGCTAGTAGTCAACTGCTTTTCCACGGTCATAATTCTGCTTACCAGACACATTATGGACATTTTGTCTGAAATGAAGTGATAACCCGATTGAGCTCGGTCTTTCTACAAAATTTCTATTGAGCAAGGTAAGACGCTCTTGTAGATTTTATTCCACCGAATTAACCACATTTCGCACAGACTCTTCTTTTCCTCAGTACGTTTACTAATCTTGCGATAGGTAAATCGGAAATTTAAAAAGCAAAATAACTTTCTCGTCATTCGAATGACGTCACTCGGACCAATTGAACGCATTTTCGAGGGATTTTACTACAAATCGCATGGCACAATTGTAATCTGAAATCTTTACATGTTTGTCCTTTCTTTCCGAGAAGGTTATCACTGCAATTTCATTATTTTCATTTATACCTTGCATAATCGTGTACTGTCATTAAAATCTTGCCTTTGTAACGCAATGATTGTGTGTTGTAATATCTGAGTTAGTCTATGCAAACATTAAAACGCGTAAATGCAACGTGAAAGTTTAGCGTAGTGAAGTGGAGCCGAGGGGCTCTGTTTAGATTCCGTGGACATTCATAAGGGGCTATAGGCAGGAGATATATTCTATACTATTAGTGTACCCTTTTTTTATATACATGTTCACCAACCAAGATCATGTGTAGCATCCAATCCCAGCTTTCGAATAGAGGGGGTGGATCAAGTACCGTCATTCTTCATGCCTGGCTCTTTCTCACCCATTGCAGGAAAAGGACAGCTTTTTATATACCTAAGATACAAGATGATATTTTTTCTGCTCCTTTTGAATACACCAATGGTCTTTCTCGTGTCTAAATTTTAAATATTCCTTTCTGAACCTCCCGGGAGGAGGAGGGGGGGGGGTGGAACTTAAGATATCGTACAGAACAAAGATGCAAAGTATAAGAAGAATTCGTTGGACTTTGAGAAATATATTTTGACACTTTGCAGGATATTACGTAATCGTCTATATTACTAGAGTAGATCTTGGGTAGTATCAAATTACCAAATAAGAAGTAACGATAAATTACGCAACCATCCCTACATATATAACCTCGGTTCTTTGTGAGTCATTAATATTCATGAAGCATAATATAACCCTCCTTATAGAAATTATGTAACGGTAGGACTCGATTTGTAACCATGGAAACGTGAAGAACCGCGAATGAATGTGAAATGGGAATGTGTAGCAGTAATGAACTGTTGGGTCATATTTGCTGAATGTTGGTAATGTTGTATTATTAGGCTGTATTATTATTTTTCGGCTGTATTGTTGTTCAAGATACATGAAACAACCAAATTGATGTATATAGACAGGTACAATAGTAATAATATACAAACTTTGATATGATCAATTAACGGATGATTAATAAAATATATATATATATTTGGGTTGGAAACGCTCTTGTTGACAAAATGTCCATGTGGGGTCGACTTTACTGCGGATTCAAATAAACTGGAATTCCAGGAGATTCTCGTTGACAGACAAACCTATTTTGGATATGACGAGAATGTTCTTAGCAAGCATGCGTAATGATCATTTGCATACGACTTTTTAATTTGCATAAAATGGTTACAGCAGCTTTTAAAGAATAATTACAAAAGATTAAAAAGGTAAAATCAATGTACAATATAAAACACTTATATCAACCTATATGAATACACTTTTAAATACTTCAAATCTATTGCATGAAACCAAACTTACAATTACACAACCTACGAAGTACTTAGTTCCATGGTACTTGTGTGGTCCTACGACTTAGTTCTATGGTACTTGTGCTCTTATGACTCAGAATGGTAATGTAGCATGTCTGTAACACATTGATTGGAAAGGGCGTAAAAGGCTTTTTCAAAGCGTTCATGGAACGCCGAACAGGAGCAATTTAAAGTTGGGAGTTTTAGCTCACCTTGTGACGTCACCCTTTCATTCAGTGTCCTAAGCTTACAGCTGAGCTCCACGCAGCCAAGCAACCCAGTGTTTTACTTTAAATTGCTAACTAACCATAGATACAAGTTCGATGTAACTTGGTCCGTTTGGTAAAAAGGTCGCAACGTATAAGCGTTGCAACTTGAAATCGTTAAACTTATGAACAAATGTACTAAAATAACCGATATTCATTTTCTATAGCTAAAGTAACTACCGTTATATAAAACTTTCTCGAATTGTGATTTCTAAAAATGAAGGGAATACAAAAAGAATGTAACTTGTGAAAGTTTTTGGAATGAAAATGGAAGGATAAGAAATTTTGCTCATTAACGAACAGTTGCATAGCTACGTAATAGTCTAACGTTGAAGGCGGAAGTAATAGACCGCAGTCAAAACTGTACTGACATTCGAAAAATGCACCCATCGTTATTTCCACAAGAGCAACAGTTTGTTCGCCGTTCCATGAAAATTTGCTTACTAAAATCCATCGCCGGTCATTTCTACTAGTAGCTCGGCTGCACAGGATACTTGCCCCGCTTTGTTTTTGGCAATGACGACATAATCGCCTTCGTCATTTTCTTCCGCCTTTCGGATAATTAAGGAGTAATGTCCACCTTCATCATAGTCCAAAGTAAATCGATCAGTTTCCTCAATTTCCTCATCATCTAAGTACCACGTGACTTCGGGTTCTGGCGTACCTTCAATCAGACAATCAAACCGTGCACAATCGCCCTCGAAAACGATGCAATCCACGATGGTTTTCGTAAATTTGGGCTTTACCAGGGAAACGGAGGTTTCACGTCGGTTCTCATTTTCATCTGTTTCACTTGAACTTTGTCTAGCATCTTTTCCGTCTTTGTTGACGTCATCGGTGTGTTCTTGCTCCCGATTGGCTGAAATTGCACCAGACGAATATGCTGATGTAGTTGAGAGAGATGACGTCATACTCTCTGTATCGGTGTCCCTACTACTTTTTCCTACACTTGAAAGCGAAATGGATCCATTTCTTCCTGTCTCTGTCGGTTTCGGGGATGTATCCGTTTCGTCTCCTTCCGACTTTTTACCCTTCAACAACATGGCGGCCATTGACGTCATTCGATTCACGGCTCTAAGAGCATTGGTCGTTTTCTGAAAAAATAGACAAATATATCGTTAAGGCTGCAGCCCGTACCTTTTACAAACAAAAATATCGAAGTTACTTTTCTGGACATGCTATGCATGAAAGGACATATGCATGTAAGAGTGGTAGACTAACCCTCATGCACCCCCCCCCCCCCCGGGTAATTTGTTTTCTATTGCGACATACTTCAGAACGTAGAACCAGTCTGTGGCAAGTCCACGAATATAGGGGCGGTGTGTATCATTAGCTAGTACGAACCTGCCATCTGCGTCGGGCAACAAACTTCTTTAGTTTATCGGTTGATATTTTGGTATTCGATGCTTTGGAGTAGCGAGATGGATTCAACCACTTGTGGCGCAGCGCTTCTTCGGATGTCATTCGCTTTCTGTAAGGTAAATTAAATTTGTTTGTTTGCTTGCTAGCTAGATTGCTAGCTAGAGAGATAGCTCGCTAGCTAGATAGATGCATAGATAGATGCATAGATGGATAGATAGATAAATTCTCTCCTTCCCCCTCTCTCTCTAGCATTCTCTCTGACACTGTTTCACCCTGTTCTTTGGCATTCTCTCTGACACTCTTTCACCCCTCTCTCTGGCATTCTCTCTGACACTGTTTCACCCCCCCCCCACCCTCCCTCAGGCATTCTCTCTGACACTCTTTCACCCCTCTCTCTGGCATTCTCTCTGACACTCTTTCACCCCGCACCCGCCCTCACTCTGGCATTCTCTCTGACACTCCCCCCCCCCACCCTCCCTCACTCTGGCATTCTCTCTGACACTCTCTACTCGGAAGATACTACTGCATTGAATCTTACTTACTCTTTCGTTTTCACCAAAAGTTTTGAAATGAAATCTTTGGCATCTTCGGAGATGTCATCGAATGCTTCGTCTTCAAAATCCCACTCTCCCAAAGTGACGTTACTCAATGTCTCCGAATCGTCATCACCCATAAACGGAGACAACCCACTCAACCTGCAAAGGAATAAACGGTTCTTATAATACTCACAAATGTCTTTCGGTAACCAATATCTATGTCTGTGTATGTGTTACTCAGATCGTACATATCATGACTAGATTAGTGGAATCAAATAAATAAATGCTACTTACAAAATGTATGCAATGACTCCAACGCTCCACATGTCTGTAGTGTAGCTAATCTCATCGAAATTGATCACTTCCGGTGCGACAAATTCAGGTGTCCCAGACATCACCTTTATACTTTCCCTTCCGGTGAATTTTCTTGCAAGACCAAAGTCGATTAACTTCACGTCACTCCCGTTTGTATCGACACACATTATGTTCTCAGGTTTGAGATCCAAGTGGAGTATGTTCTTCTCGTGCATGTGTTTAACGCCCTCACACACCTGACGTATGTACTTGATGACGTCACTCTCCCTCAGTTCAAAATCGTCATCAATTACGCGTTCAAATAATTCTCCGCCAGAAATACTAAATATGATAAAGAAAGGAAAGCATGAAAACCGCGGGATAAGACTGGCCAAGTCGGAATATATATAACCCTATCCATGTGGAGACCTGGGGTCTTTTAACTTTAATATTTTTTGTTTAACTTTAATAATTATTTTTTAATACTATCGACGTTCCGCACAATTATTTCGCAAGAGATTACTTACAATTCTAGGACCAAAACCATTTGCTTGGGATCTTCAAACGCATCATAGCAACGTAGAAGCTTAGGATGACTCAGTTCCCCCATTACACCGATTTCATCCTTGACTTCTTGTTTCTCTTTAGGTGTTGCCGAGATGAACTTAGCGGCCATTCGTTTACCAGTTGATTTCTCCACGCACAAGAAGACCGTTCCAAACCTTCCTCTGATGCAAATAAAATATAATAATCAAAATATGATCATATTGATTGAAACTGTATTGTCATGTTCCTCTATCCAGGAAGGGGGATCAGCGTTGACAGGCCAGGAGGAAGCTTTTCCACGTGCAGTCGTGCTGGATGTTTGCAGCCTCGGGCACTAGTGATAACTCAAGACATGCTACTTTATCAGCCATAAAACCAAATATTGTGGATTATGCAAAGATATTTTGAAGAATCAACGAGAAAAATGCACCCAGATGGGAATTTATAAGCTTCCGTAATACTTCTCTGATATGTTTTCTTACACACAAGGGACGGAGTATTACCTGTCTCCCCGATATCGTGGCACTCTTGAGATATCTGGCCAATCACCGTAAACTCTACTCCGTAATTGGGCCAAATTACCAAATGCTGTTATACAAGCGTTTAACTAGTTTTAATAAAATTACAATACTTCATATATGAAACGCGGAAGTGGTTGGGTAAACTATCAATCTTCTGTTGGCTAAAATCGCTTCCCAGTTGACCATATGCTATATAGTCATACTATTCCCTGCATAGTCGGAAATTATTACAGCAAATAGAAACAAATGTTCGACTTACTTTCCAATTTGTTCTTTCAATTCATAATGTTTACTGAAGGCATCGTTTGTTTTGATCGAAACTTTCCTTCGGGGTCCATTTTCGGTATCTGTAAATACAATGCATAAAACAAGGAATATTTCAGGTGGTTCTCTTTCATGTGTTTTAATTCTATGTATTGTTCTTCTGTCGAACTTCTACGATTTCAGGACAGAGTTTATTGATGAGGTAGAATTATACAACATATATAAGCCAGAGGTCTCTGAAGATATATCCTGTCTAACGTAGTACGTGTTTTCGTATTGTCAAGGGGTGACTAGTGTATGTGGGCTATACATACCTACACAAATGCACTATCGGATTTACTAAGCTTAACAAACTGATATCCTTAAACAATAACAAACTTATCAAAACCAACTTTCACTCCCTTCCCATAATCATTCAGAATGATTACGGTCGCAACGGAGTTTTAGCAAATACGTCACAGTTCCACCATTTATGTGAGCCGCGATTGAATGCATGAGAGGATGGCGCAATTCCGTAAGTCATAACAGAGCTTATGCAAAAAGTCAAACAAGTAGAAAATAATAAAAAGGTTATTAGAGTGCATGCAGTAGTGACGTCAAGTCAGGTTAGTTACACAGCAATTCAAGTATGTGGAAATTAACTCATACTTACGATCATTACCACACAAATATATGAATGAATGACTTCATCACTTACATGGGTTGCTAGCGATATGTGGGGGCAGAGGCATTGATATTTTCCTACATTTTCCCCTTTGCCCCTTAATAAACCTCCTGCATCTACTTATACATACATATGTATGTACATACTACTTATACATACATATACATATATACATACATAAACATATACATAAATATATATGTACATATGTAAATGTCGTCCAGTTACAGAGTTGTTGAAAATTAACAATTCATAATCATGGACGTTAAATATGAATGTAAGAGACTGACTTCGGTCAGCTTGCGGCTTTGATAAGCCAATTAGGCTTCTTCGCGAGTTCCTGCTTGCAGGAGGATGTAATATACATACATATACATATAGATATTTATATGTATATATACAAATACATATACAAATATATATATATATATATATATATATATATACAAATTTATGAGTCTTATATATGAAAATGTACTTCCTTTGCTTTCTCTGGCAGATTTTAATTGCTTTAAAGTAACACACCTGGAATAATTTCCCTGTTTCTGGACCTAAACCCGTTTCCAGTTGTTGAGGCTTTATTGGTCCGAACCACAGCTGATATACGCCCTGGATCACTGGTCCCGAAATCATTTTCTGCCCTAACCCGGAAGTGATATTCTGTATCCGATTTGAGACCTTTGACCTTGAATGACGTGCTGTCAACGCTATCGACTTTTTTCCACATGGAGTCCAATGATTCACGTGACTCAATGACGTAACCTATTATGCGACTTCCGCCGTCATAACTGGTACCGGACCATGACAAAACGACTGACGATGAGTCTACGTTTGTTACAAGCGGTTTGCCCGTCGGTGGGTCAGGTTGGCCTATAAAGTAACATACAACTATGAACTTACAGTGAAATGTATCATACAAGACAACATTATGACGTCACCAATGATGAACAATGTCCATTGATATACATTAAGTGAACCGGGTAAAGAGAACAAAGTGAGGGCACAAACAGGAAACTTGAAGTTTACGAACAAGCTCATCATTGAGAATTTACCCAGTTTTTGTGATATGGGGTAGGGGGGGGGGGGGGCGACGGATGGTCCCTATTGAACTAACATGTCCATGCGGCTTTAAGAGTGGAACATATGGATCGATAAAGCAAGTGAATTTCTAGATCATCTACGTGGAAGAAAGTTCCACATAGCCTGTCTTTCTAAGACACGTACAAAACATTCCAGGGAATACCTATGATCATCTGTTTGACATAATGTAAGAAACAACAGAGCATGCGTATACACCTATGAGGGACGGAGGTAAGAAGTAGGACGTATGGGGACATGCCCACTCCCCAACCACACTTAACACCTGGGAGGGGTAAGGAGAGGTAAGAAGTAGGACGTATGGGGACATGACCACTTACCAACAACACTTAATGATACAATAGCCTCATCTGAACCAAGATCATTTTCTATAACTAAAGTATATCTCCCGGCATCTCTTTCATCCACATCTTGTATGGCAAGAGTTGTATCCTTATCAGAAGTTGTGACTACGTATCGTTCACTGGTCTGTATCATCCTCCGTAGTTTTTTCCACGTCACAGTTGGCATCGGAGCGCCATTGAACTTACACTGAAGTGACGCTGTAGCCCCCACAGCAACCCTTACTGGACCGGGTGTGTGGAGAATGGTCGGGGGAGCTGGCAGGGTGCAATGTGAGTGCACAGAAAGACAAGTGCAAGTGAATAGATTAATAACAATAAATGATGACATGAATATTCATTATATACGTTCGACAAGATGTACACTGCAAAAACAAGCCAGAAAGAGATGTTAACCAAACCAACGACCACATTATACAGTAAAGATAGCGAGAAGGTGAAATGGTATGAGAACAACGTAAGGAAAATAACACAGCAAACAATATACATAGTGTAAGTAAACAATGTAATTCATTTACAAACAAGCGGCCTGCCTAAACGGGCAGTTATACAACCACGCACATTATGCACAAATATTATACGTTACTGCATCACACCAGTGGCGCGCACAAGGGGTGTGTGTGTGGGGGAGGGGGTATCCCCACCTCCTGAGTCGTCCGAGGAGAAATGGACAGTCGCGGATTTTCCAAATTTCAAAAATATTTGTTGGCACAACGTTAATTATAGCAATATATCTCACAAAGCACCATTTCCCCCTCAACAACCCCAGTCAGACCCTCGTTCGTAAAATAAACTCCATACCCCTACCTAAATCAGACGGGTGAAATTAGGAATCTCTCCACCCCACTCCCCCCCCCCCCCATTCCTTGAAATCATGTGCACGTCACTGCATCCCAATATTCGCGCAATACTTAAGACATTGTTTATGCAAATTCATAGATTTTCCTATAAGCCTTTGACATCAAGATATGGATAACAATCACTGTGTATCATCATGCATTTCTACGAGCGATTAACTGTCAATGTATAGTAGCTAAATTGATGTATAATACAGTTAAAACATTAATGCTGCGAACGTTGGGTTTTGGTGAATGTTGGATAAGTTACTTGAAGATGCGGTAAAATAACCATAGTGGCTATAACAATACCAAGATCCTTCCAGTGATTTCAAATTATTCCAAGGTGGGGGTAGTCACACAGTTTCGACCTATTTCGGCCGATAATGTAGTCTTTCCACAACGCCTTATATATATGGTTTGAGGGTTTGGACATTTGAGGGAATATTCTCTAACCGTGCACATTTCAAAACACTAACATTCTTCAGAAATGTAACGAGCATCAGGCGCGGCGGAACGGAAAAATTATTGGGGGGGCTAATGTGTGGAGACTATCTAAGCGGAGCGCCGCCATCGGTTGGCGCGGAGCGTACAAGAAAATTTTGGGTTATTTCAAACCCCCAGATGGCCGGAAACGGCACTTCCCGTGTGTTTTATGCTGCGAATACCTAGCCCTAAAACATGGGTCTCAAGTCTGCAATTTCTCAGATTGCACGTTAAAGTCTGTAAAAACATTGTAATTTGTATATTCGATGGTGTTTTAAGAGAGTAGCTATTATACTCGTAGTGTACTCGCAAAGACGTTTTTGAGTGTAGTAAGGGCAGTGGCGGAGCTAGGGGTATTGGTCGGGGGGGCAAGAATGGTCTGTAGGGGCGCTTTCGACACTATCTAAGTGGAGCGCCACCACAGGTTGGCGCGGAGCGTACAGAAAAATTTTGAGTAAAGATACTCCCTAGATTGCAGGAAATGACCCTTTCCGGGCCTTGCTAATTTGCAGATAAACGGAGAATAAATAGGTGTCGTCGCCATTTTGTCGGAAAATTACACCAACAGAATATGACAAATGTCAATAGGTATATGAGAGCGCAATAAAATAGTCAATAATAGCGAATAAGTAAAAAGTATAGTGAAAAGCTGAAAAGGGCGCCAGCAGTCCATTTGAGTCTGTCAGGGGGGGGGGGCATCCGCCCCCTGACTGTATATATAGACGCTCCGCCACTAAGTAAGGGGATGTTGGAGAACTGGCTGAAATGAGGCAAGTCATTGGCCTAAGACGAAGTTGTGTTACGCTTACAGGTACTCACACTCACTGCTTCCACTTTTCACGGGGCGTGAAGACGCGGTTGGGGTGACAATGTGGTCTATAGCCAGGGGACGGGCCGAGGGTCCCCCAGCAATTACTAAATTATTACACCTATATAGTATACGTGTGCATCGGACAGATCGACAAGTATGCATTGAAAAATGGGCAGATGCACGTTTCGGAGCCTTGGTAAATATTGGGGGGGCTTATCATGCATTTGCCCCCTCAACTTTTTCATTGGGGGGGCTGAGCCCCCCCAAGCCCCCCGGTTCCGCCGCCACTGACGAGCATTCCAAAAGTCTATATAGTCTCCCAAGTATTTAGTCTGAAGTTGTGGTCACCTTCGTGACAGCAATGAATTGTAAAGCTTATCTGTCCAGTTAAATTGTGAAAACACGATTAGCGTTTGTAATCGCAAGTGGATCTTGGTAATAAGAAACCACAACGAATTAATACCTTAATCAAACAATTTAAGTACTTAACAACTGTTCGTCAACGACTTCAACAAACAGTAAGGTTGTTTCTTTGTGTTCTTACTGTTGGAAGATTTAATGGTCACATGTTAGCTCTTAGTTAATGACGTCACAGCTCTAGAAATGAGAACGTCTCTAATTGAATTTGTGTCAAATATGACGAAAATCATGTAGTATTTGTAGTATTTGAGATGATGATGATGAGAATGAAACTTAGTTATAAGCAAGCAGCCACAGGCAGAATTTCAACTAAACCTAAAATAGACTCAAACTCAAAAGTCTTTTTTGAAATCCAACACTCAACATAATTTCTGCGCATTAGTATCGTTTTAAAAATTAGTTCCAAAGTTATTAGAGATGTAAGTATAATACTAACCAGACCAGTGCACCTTCACAAAAAGGTCTGAAAAAAAGCTTCAACATTGACCTATATATCTGCAGTTCTACCTATCCCCCCCCCTCCTCCCAATTCAATTCTACGACACAGATTTAAACAAAACAATAAGGCTATGTTCCTCCTAGATCGACATGTTAAAATATTCAGTCCTGATTAAGATAGACTACAGCCGATTACGAATAAACTCTATCATTACAAAATAAACTTACCAGTCACTAAAAGTTCTGCCGAGCTTTTCGCCATGCCTTCAGAGTTTCGCGCTTCTAGACGATAGTTTCCTGCGTCTCGTTCTGTAGCGTCTCGAACTGTCAGTATGACTTCTTGATCAAATACTTCCACTTTATATTTTGTTCCTTCTTTGATTTCAGAATCGCCTTTGAACCACAAAATGTGTGGTTTGGGATCTCCGGAGATTTTACAACGTAGTCGTGCTGTTGTTCCTTCCACAAAATGAACGTCTTCTAATTCCGAAAGAAATTTCGGAAGTTTTCCAGCTGGTTTTGGTGGTTCGTAGTCGTCAAAATCCGTGCTTATATCTGTCGAATCACCGCGAGAAATGTGGCGATTTGAGGCTGTCGTCTGCTGAACATCAATAGGAATGGATGGCGCTATTCCATTTACAAGTGAGTTCGTGTCTATTTCTATGGTTACCGGAGAGACAGGTTTGCTTTTCACAGGCGTTGACAATGTGATATTTAAAGTGGAAGACATTTTTCTGGTTGGGACATCCTCGGAGGCGCTACTTGATGCAGAATTATGACGGCCATTGAGGAAGGGCTGAGTGACACGTGACTGACGCCTCTCAGATAAGCAGTTCTCAGAATCAGCTCCTGAGAGAGAAAATAACTCAGTTCTTGAATTATGAAATGAGTCCTTCAAACTTGACAGCACTTTACGTGCGAGAACGTGAAAATATGAGAAAGGGAAAATGTAAAAATGCAATTTCTCTTCTTAATTGGTCTATAGTGTTATTATTGTTGTACAGATCACACGTAGCGGCTATCTGGTTACGTGGAAATGTTTAATGCGCATCGTCAGGTTATGACCACACTTGTACCATAAATACCAAAACCGTTCTGTTATGAGAGCAAAAAAGATTTCGACAGGTTAAGTAGATGTGGAAGTGCATGACTTAGGAGAAGACAGGTAAGAGTGGAGTGAGGTAACTGCAAGATGAGAAGGAAGACGATTAATATCACTTACTTTTAACTCTGAGTTTAGCTGTGCATCTAGTTTCCCCAGCAGAGTTAGAGGCCTTACAAAAATATTCTCCTTCATCTTCAGAGAAAGCCTCAGAGATTTCAAGTCTCGCGATACTCTCTAGAGGAAAAAAAAACAATCAGTAATTAGAATTGTTAATGAAATAATGTAAGACGGAAATGGTTATGAAAACAGAGAGAAACTAAAAAATAATGTCTTTTTAATTTCATTCAGCTGTTGTGAACAAACATTTTACGAAATATATTTATTTCGGTATAATAGCGATAGCAAGTTAACGGAACGTTCATAATATTGTCTGATATATAAGAAACTAGCAATGTGTTTATTACTATATATAGCCTTAGCACCCTACCAACTGATTCGGCATTAGTTTAGTGCTCGATGCAGGCGCGGCTAATGTGTGGAGACTATCTAAGCGGAGCGCCACCATCGGTTGGCGCGGAGCGTAAAAGAAAATTGTGGGTTTCTCAAACCCCCAGATGGCCGGAAACGGCACTTCCCGAGTGTTTTATGCTGCAAATACCTAGCCCTAAACTATGGGTCTCAAGCCTGCAATTTCTCAGATTGCACGTAAAAATCTGTAAAAACATTGTAATTTGTATATTCCATGGTGTTTTAAGAGAGTAGCTATATTACTCGTAGTGTACTCGCAAAGGCGTTTTTGAGTGTAGTAAATTACTACTTGCAGTTAAATGCAATAATTAAATAAATGTCTTAAGAAAGAACAGAAAGCATTTCTTAATGTCAACAAATGGGTAATTACAAAACCATGTGCAGTTGCCAACAAATTTCTATGAACCAAGCACTATCACGAATGCATGTACCCTATACAGTGGCGGCGCCAGGAATTTTTAGTTGGGGAGGCTAAGGGGGGGGGGGGGCTGAGCCAATTTTGTGGGTGGCTTACAAGATTGAGTGCCCCCCTCCCTTTTTGAAATTTTTCCCAATCCTGGAAAGGCCTACATGCAAAATGGTGGCATTTAGCGAGGCTTTTGTCACCTGAAAATTTCTCCAAAAATATGCATTTTTTTGTGAGTAACTTTAGTCAAATTAGAATGGAAGATACCAATTCACAGTTTTCGTATCACTAAAATATTACCTGCTGTGAAAGATCCAATTCCTTTGCTCAATTATTATATCGCGCTCTCTGACACAACTCCTGTTTTAGTCTGTATACACGCTGTTTGTGAAACGCACACGACATTGCCGTATGAGAACAAAATTCATCATAATTTCCATTGACCATTGTAGCACTGCGTTTTGGCTGACAAAATTTGGGTAGGCTATAGTGTTTCATTGAGGTTTCCTTTTTTGGCCTATTTCAGTTGGGGGGCTAATGGGGGGGGGGCTGACTACTTCAGTGGGGGGCTAAAGCTCCCCCAAGCCCCCCCCTTGGCGCCGCCACTGACCCTATACAGTACAGGTGAAATGCTAATATTGTGTTTTTGTTCGTTTAATAATTGATTGCGCTTAAACATAGAGCCATGTTCCACGCCTTGCGTGTACTCGTAGTGTAAACGCAAATTTTGATGAGTGTAGCGTTTAGCTTATCACACTTCGAAGAGGCATGATACAGACAATCAATTATCAAATCGTTTGAATGCTCTGGCTGCAATGCTCCGCATCTAACCCCCCCCCCCAATGTTCGCCCTGCTCCCCACCACTCCCACCCCACCCCTTTTGAGATTCCTTACCCAGACCACCACCATCCCACTATCCCATTGTTTTTTACCCTCGTATCGACTGCAATTCTTTCAGAACAGAGATTAGATTTCCTCAATGTAGAATGAAATGAGGCAAGTCATTGGCCTAAGACGAAGTTGTGTTGCGCTTACCGGTACTCACACTCACTGCTTCCACTTTTCACGGGGCGTGAAGACGCGGTTGGGGTGACAATGTGGTCTATAGCCAGGGGACGGGCCGAGGGTCTCCCCAGCATTTACTAAAATTATTACACCTATATAGTATACATGTGCATCGGACAGATCGACAAGTATGCATTGAAAAATGGGCAGATGCACGTTTCGGAGCCTTGGTAAATATTGGGGGGGCTTACCATGCATTTGCCCCTCAACTTTTTCATTGGGGGGCTGAGCCCCCCAAGCCCCCCGGTTCCGCCGCCACTGGCTCGATGAGAACGTATTTCACCTCTCCCTTCCACGAGAATTCAATCATTGTGGTAAGTATAACATGTATAACACATAGAGCCGTACATACAAGACAACATGTATAGACCTACATCTATACTATGAGAGTGTTGCAGACAGGTATGTTGTGGAAACTCAGTGCTGGTTAATTTCGACAATAATCAAGGTGCAGTTAAAATTGTCCACCTTAGAAAACAAACAATTCAATGCATCCATTTGTATACATTAAGAACAACACCGTTACTAAACCTTCTTAAGTAAACCTTTGTTTTACTTCAAAAAGAGATGTCTGCAATATGTTAATTAAATACTTACCAGAGTACGTCATGTGAAAGAATTTTGATTCTTTAATTTCTTTAGCTTCGTGGAACCAGGATACTTTTGGTTCTGGGTGACCATTAACGTTACACTCAAATACTGCTTGCTTTCCTTCGTCCACTTGTTGATCTTTCAAAAACTTTGAAATCTGAGGGCGCTTTCTAGATATCACGTGACGAGTTAAAACGTGACGGAAGTCGAACTGTTCGGTAGAAGAATTATTCGGTGAATTTTGGAGGTTTTGAAGTCTTGGTCTGAAGATTAAGAAGAACAATGGATTTTAAAGGTCAGAACAATAGATGATAACTGATGGAGTAAATCACACTCTGAATTCATGTAACACTCAATTATGTCATGTGACTCTCCCATAGTTGATTAAACTAGAAATATAAGTTTCTAAATATCTTATCAGTAGGATTGATCTATTGGTTGATCCCAAATATAATTTTTTATAAGCACTTCAATAAAACTTTTATCTTCGAACATATTCTGAAACGTCAAGAACTATAAAATCTGATTATGTGAGCTTTTCACTATTGATATAAACTAAGTTCTCTCTTTTCGACACACTGTAAGATCACGTGTCTTGAGCTTACATTGATATCACGCCCTCGACCTGCGCAGCTGTACTTGACTTTCAGGCTTACCTTGTTTTCAACAACGACCTGAAGTCGGTTTGTTCTTCGTCAAGTTGCTTCACCACCAGTGAAGCAGTGCACTTATCAACGCCAAACTTGTTCTCAATGGTACATAGGTAACTACCGGCATCAGTGGCTAACACTGCTGGTATATGAAGAGTTCTTGTTAAGCCCTCTGCACCAGACGTTTCTAGCTTAAACCTCTTTCCGTGGTTGATCAACTGGCCGTCCTTGTGCCATGTGACCAGGATTGGGAGATCCCCGGCCACGTAACAATTAAGACTGACTGAGCACCCCTCATCAGTACTGACACTTCTAGGTTTCTGAGCAAATGTAGGTGGTGAACCTTCCTGTACCGGTTCTGCGAAAATACAAAAAACAGGAAACGTGTGTGAAGCACGCAATAGGGAGAGGTAAATTGTACTACACATTCGCAAAATTCATAACATTAACGGAACAAAAATGGAAACTGCTGAACTCTCATCACGACTATTTCATCCAATTGAGAATAAGATAAGCGTAATGTTTATGATCGATAAGAACAGTTTGCTGACAGTTGGTTTAATTTAAGGCTTACCTACGTCATATCGAACCATCTTGCTTGACTTCCATACAGGTATAACTGCGAACACTAGTGAATGTAATATTCACCACAAATTCGAAACATAAAAAGATGGTACTTTACAAACAAAGCTACTGTATTGTTATCTCAACATTAAACGAGGAGTGTTTCGGTTGGTATTGTACTTACAACAGGCATTTCAAGTTGGATTTGTGAAGTTTACTCAAAAGCTAATTTGATTACATTAAAGATTAGTCATGGTATGGTTAAACACTGCCCAAAATATTTCTTACTTAACATGCTGTTTTCTAAAATAAAATAACTAAAATAACGTTAAACGAAGATATTTAATGATAAAGTTAGGACCAAGTACCTTTAACTTCCACATTGACGGAACATTCAGCTGTACCGACTTCATTTGTGATTCGGCAGACATATTTACCGCCATCATCAGGGAACACCTCCGCGATAACTAAAGAGTACCTGTCTCCATCCTCCACAAATTTGAAGTCTTCATCTTCTTTAATTTGCTCTCCATTAAAAAACCAACTCATTGTAGGCTTTGGTTTACCTATCAAACATAAAGAAGGGGGTAGTGTAACGTGATAAAGTGTTGTATATAACGGGTTAGTAGTAAAATTATTGAGCCTTAGGTCATTTGTGCGTTTGTTCTTCAATTATATATGAAATACCGTAATGTTTCCAAACAGTTTCAAACGAAAACATATGATCGCACAAACACAAATAAACAACTCATAACGAAATATCAATTCATTCACTCTACTGACATACCTTCGACGCGAACAGCTAGTGACAACGGTGCCCCATCAATAGCCTCCAGATCCTTCTCTAAAGGTTGACTAAACGAGGGAAGTTCGTTGGCAACTTTGGGTTCCTTCTTTTCTTCTTTGGGTGGAGGCGCTATTGGTAACACAAAATAAATGGCAGTTAGAAAATGTAACATCTTTTTTTTTCTAAAAATGTCATGCTATGATAACACATTATGACAGACAATAAACTCAGAACAACCACAAAGAGAGGAAGATACGCATTGCTACAAGTCATTAACGATATACGCACATTATGTAACCAATGAGAGTCTGACAACAGTACGTACGTAAATTGTAGCATTGTTCATTTTGAGTACTGTTCCACATGAAATGACCAAATATATGAAACATATATTACAAAAAGAGTTACCTGCTACAGTCAGGTTTGCGGCAACTTGACTCTCTCCAGCAACGTTGGTTGCCTTAGCAACATACTCCCCTTCGTCATCTACGATGACGTCAAGTAAGGTCAAAGTTGAAATATCGCCATCTTGGTTCACAGCATAGACTTCTCCATCAGATGGTATAGGCTGCTTCTGATAAAACCATTTAACCGCCGGCATGGGCTGACCTTCGACCTTACATGTAAACACGACTTTCTCACCATCCTTCACGTGACAGTCGCCAGGTTTTTCAATAAACTTTGGAGCCAGATTTCCAACTAGAATAAGATAGAAAAAGATACATGATCCACTTCATTGTTTGTGAGCCACAATGTTACGTCATAGTAGGAAAGTTTAGCATTAATATATGCAATAAACATAAGTGATTGGATTAACATTAAAGTATATTGTCCTTCCCATGTTCGATGCTAAACAACCTCCTTTATTAACCTAAACGAAAGATCACTGTATGTTATATGCTGGGATATGTTACAGAAATGTTTTATTTCTTTGTATGGACTCTTTTAGAAAAGAAATATTCTTCAAAGCACAAGACAAAGATATACTTATCAAATTACTTGCAAACAAACTTAAGTCTATTACGTCCTTGCTAAACAATTCGCAGTTTGATATTATTTCTCATCTCATCTAAATCTAGCACAGTTGTGGTATGAAGAAGGTATAATAGTAATTCGACCATCCTTTATGAGAAATCCTTAATTCTTTGATCCGCATATTTTATTCAAAACCATCACAGCGCAAAGTTTAACACACCTCTCTAAATACTTGTTTTGTTACCATACAGATAGAGGGCAATACCAGCAATGAAAAGGTTTTTCTTCCAATATCAGGAACAATGAACTGAACAAAAAAGGTTTAATTAATAGGATTTGAGGTAAGTGGCTTAAGAGGATTAACACGGGTCAAGTTAAAACTAGTCCTGATAAAAGGGAAATGGATTAGAAAGTGAGAATATTCACAGTTTGCAGTTTCTTATAAACAAAATGAGAGGATAAATTATTTTTAATAAGGGCGAATTATTTGTTCTTTGTGAACATAATCTCTAGGAATGTCATGGCTTGTCAGAAATGTGTAGGTCCAATAATCTTCAAGTGGTAAGATAGAAATATAGAGAAGAAAAAGAAGGATAAATAAATTCCTGACAGTTGAGCCGATTATAAATATTGTCAGAAAATATAATTTTCATTTTTAGTATTAATCATATCATTTTAGTTAAGGAAGGCAGAAACATATATAGAATAGTCATCACATATCTATAAAAAGTGGCAAGTTATTTCGGAAAACAGAATGGTAAATATGAAGAAAACTAAAACTAGAATTTAAGTAGCTAAATTGAAGGGTAAAATAGCCACACATCTGAAGAGATTTGTATTAATATTCAGTCTGTTTTCAATTGTATATTACACGCCACAAATCACGGTAAAAGTACTCATTTGAGTTGTTTACAGTTCGATGACATTTTCAAGTATTGTGTTAATATTAATACACATTCAGCTAATGAATATTCATTACGTACCTTCAACAAACAAATCAGCAGATGCAGATGACTCTCCTTCTGAATTTGTCAGCGTGCAAGTGTACAGGCCCTGATCTGCGACAGTGACGTCACGAATTTTCAGAGAGATCTCGCCGTTTCCTTCACTCAATTCATATCGATGGTCCATCGACAATGTCTGTCCGTCTTTTTTCCAGGAAACGCTGGGTTTTGGATCTCCTTGGACAATGCAGAGGAATGTTGCGGTAGATTTGCTGTCAGTGGTGATGGACTTGGGCAATTCAATGAACCTTGGCGCACTTTTAGGTTTAGTTAACATAGTCTGCAAAGTGGACTTCACAACAGGCGCTGCTTCTTGAGATGGCGTACTTTCAGTTTGTGAACGAACGGACACTGTGATTTGAAACTCTGGAGAGCTTTCGTCTGTAGCCTTCGGAGATTCGTCGCTTAAAATGGCCGACTTGCTCGGCGCAGTGTTTGAGGAATCTTCTTCTGTAATGAAAAGTGGGTCTTCCACTGTGTCTTTGATGGACTCTACAGAATTATGATGGGGTAAAGCTTCAACTGATTCTGTGGCATTGGATGAACCTGTAAGATAAAAAAGTCGCTATCTGTAATATTGGTAACATGTCTGTAACTGCATGGCAGTTTATGGAGGAACAATGATTCGTAAAATATAATATATACATATTGTAAGATGCTGCAATATATATATATATGGAATAGAAAAAAGTTGTGTCGAATTCGTGATACAAAGACAACTGACATGTCCGACACAGAGACACAGTACAATGCATTGCTGAGACATATGAGACGCATGGAAAGTCAGTTATGTCTGAGAGTGATAAATGACAGTGTCAGTAAGCAGACTATTCGTTATAACCCTTTAAATAATTCTTTGCAATTTAGTTTTGAAAATAAAAACACCCCAAACCAGTTCTTACCGTCCATGTTAACTTCAAATGCAGCTTCAGCAGTTCCGACTTCGTTTTTAGCTTTGCAGACGTATTTACCAACATCATCATTGCTCGTTTGCATAATCTTCAAGAGGCTCATACCCTCTTCGGTATGAATGTTGTAATGATCGCTGCAGACCAATAGGACACCATCCATCTCCCACGTGATCTCTGGCTCCGGCTTGCCTCTCACGATACAACTGAAATGTGCAGGTTTCGTGTCACTCACAGTTAGTGACTGAGGTCGTGCAACAAATTCAGGAACTTTAGTAATCTTAGTCTGGTTGTCTGTGCTAGATGATTTGCTGTGAATAGAAAAAAGAAGAAACGTAACATTAACGTTTGTTTATCTAAGTCATGTCGGACATAGGGACAAATAAGAAAACCTACTTTATGAAGGAATGAGAGAAACTGATATACTCTGGGGTAGCCATGTAACACTCTATGAGAATTGCACATTCCTCTCTCCATATATAGATATACGTATCCTGCGCCATAGATAAACAACTCAAACAACCACAACCTGCCCATTATAGACCGAACATAATATTGATTTGAGAAGTAATTTTGTCAAAATTCATCTGAATCCCGTCATAGATAGTCCCACTATTCGTATTGTGCCCTTGTATGGGACCACTGTAAACGTGACAAAAAAGATTTAAGGAGAGCGCATACCTTGGCATGGTGCTCAAAGATCGGTCTGTTTCGGTCAAACTTCGTGAATTTGATGACGAACTCATCGTTGCTGGTTCGTTCACTTCTGTTGGTAGAAAGGAGACACTTAATTTGGAAATGCACTTCTTTTTAAGTAAGATTTAGTGTATTGACCCAAAAGAACTAGCTACGATGACATGACAAGCTTTTCTTAACATGTTTTTCTTAAACGTGCGTTGCAAAGTTTCTGTCAGCAGGAGGGGGAAGAGGACGTGGTGGGGTGGCGATGGCGGAGGGGGGGGGGGGAATCGGAAATTAGTCATCAAGAACATCTATGTTAACAGCATACGCTAAAGGTTACAAAGTTGGATTCTTCTTTTCATCGAAACTTTAATTTCACTCAAAATTGCAAGGACTATAACCCAACGTGATTGGAACAACATATGGACTAATTCAATATCTCGATAGGAATTGATTGTATTGTACCTAGCCTCTTCCTCTCTAGACTAAACTATATGACACAAAGGACACACGTCATAGGCTAAACTATATGTTAGGCCTACACAAAGGACACACGTCATAGGCTAAACTATATGTGAGGCCTACACAAAGGACACACGTCATAGGCTAATGTTACAACTGTATTTTACAATCTGTTGAGTCAGATTGTAGTAAAATAGGTTACACTATGCGATGTTTCAACAAAGATCAAAATGAGGCATGTTCAGTCAGTTTTGTTTGTTTTGCCACCGTCTTTCGAAAAGGAGAAGTACAAAGAAGTCCTTTTTGCATGGTACAATATTTGTGTGTTAATGCATTAAACAGGTTAACACAAATGCATTGAAAATGGTGAGAAATGATGGACCTATACAGTCTATACGAAGATTATGTTGGTGGTCTTAGGCCTCTAGGTTCACAGAAAAGTATAAAGAATTTAGTGGTCTTAGCATACAGCATAACTCGAGCAGCAAACATTTTGTAAAGGGCAACACATTTATCGGATATTCAACGATAAGAAACAAAAATCAATTGTGTTAATACATCACTTTTGTTACAATAGTGTAGGTGATATGGGTCAGTTGCTATAGTATTTCTGTGATGTACCGAAATGGGACATACATGAATAGGTAAATTCGTCATCTCCTTTACTTCTACAAAATCCTGTGCGCTATGCGTGATATCTAACAGAATAGTTAAGACCATATGGCATAACACAGAGTGCATCAATTGTGTGGATAGACGTTTTAAGAACAACTCTGCCATAATCCTAACCCCCGGACACTTGAATATTAGAATAAATTATGGATTTGAGTTTGGAACTGGCAAAAGGAAACATAAAAAACAACAGAGGGTTTGGGGAGGGGAGAGGGGTAACTGAATCAGATCGAAATTCGAGAGCTTACCAAAGACTAACTCAGCAGAGCAGCAAGCTTGTCCTTGATCATTTTTGGCCAAACAAGTGTAAATGGCATCGTCTTCACTAGTGACGTCAGTTATAATCAATGCGCACCGCCCGTCGCCCTTCTGGTCAAATCTATGTCTTGGACCCTCGAGGAGAGATTTGCCCTCAATCAACCACGTCACTTCCGGTTTTGGCACCCCAGTGACCTTGCAGGTGAACTCAGCCGATTGTTTTGCCGCAACTATTTCCACATCAGAAATCTTTTGTAGGAAAACAGGAGGGCGTCCTTTCTGCACAGGTTTAGGCTTATCTGTTAGAGAAAAGAGAGAAAATTGCAAAATCAGTTAAGATATGGATTAATTTCATAGGTGAGAATGGGGAGGGTAAATTTCAAATTCATATAAACCAAAACGAGCCATTGGTTACAAGCAAAATGCCAAATTAAAGGAAACATGTGGAATCACCATCAAGTAATATTCCTTCCAAAACAACGAAGAAAAAAAACGAAGCGGAACGATCTAACATCTAAATAATGCTTGGTGACTCATTAGGCTTCGACCTGGACCGGTGGGGGGGGGCAGTGAAGGTTTATTCAGAGCATCGTTACATCCATCTATATAACAACATGTACAAGTCTATTTATTTCTTGAATAGAAGATTTTCCCGTAATTTTGTACAATGTCGACAAACACGCCTACACAGTGTGACTCATAGTACACCGTCTTCCTTTATTCTTTCTCTATCTCTGTTTCTCCATGGGCTAACAACGAGTTGAATTCAAGAATGAATTGTCATCTAACATCAGCAATGTTTACCTAGTATTGTAATTACCTTTGGGCAAGTAACCTAACCAGCAAAGAGGAATGAATCAGCGTGATCTAATACATGCAGTGAGCTGCACGAACTGGATAGGTCGAGGGGAGGGGAGGCAGAGGGGGAGGAGGCAAAGGGAGGAGGCAGAGGGTAGGGGAGGCAGAGGGAGGACGGAGGGGACGGGGCAGAGGGGAGGCAGAGGGGAGGGGTTATTAAGGCACTGTAGTGAGCTATATACAATATAATTTATTTTTTTTAAGGAAACATTCCTGAAATTAATGGACGAATAATTGACATACTTAAGTCGGACAGCTATGACCAACCTTGACAAATCTACTGTACCAGGAGAGGTGGTGGTGCACTTTGTTTGGTGGTAGGATGGGGGACGTCAGTTAATAAATATTGTATTTCGTTGCTAAAGACACGTAATTCATGTAAAAATAATCACATGTGAAAAGCAAGATAGAATATTTCAAATTTGGAAGGAAACGTAACAAGTCAAGCCAATAATCTACGTTGGAGTTTGGATCAAATTAAACTTAACAGCTGCTTACAGTGAAAGGTTACTAGAAATGGTCCCCAGTATTCAAAGTTATACACCCCACATCCCCCCTCCCTCATAGGCGTATGGGACCATTTCAGTTTGGTGGGGCAGAACTTTTTGTGCCCGAAAGTTCCCGTGACACTATCTAAGCGGAGCGCCACCATCGGTTGGCGCTTAGCGTACAAGAAAATTTTTGGCACACAATGCCTCTCAGATTGCCGGAAACGGCACTTCTGAGGCCTTGCAAGTTGTATCTAAACATTCTTTATTTTATAATCTCACGTTTAGAAATTTACACTTGCCAAAAAATTTGGTAAATTAGAAGAAGAAAAAATGGTAATATCACTTTGAAGGGGGAAAATGGGACAGTATATTTTTTAAGCTCCTATTTAGTTACCTTATTTATTATTTTAACACAGTACTCAGCTACCTCCAGAGAAAAAAACATACATTGTTCAACGACACGTAGGCGGGATGATGTCGCTGTGTCGGGTGAGACTGCAATTTGTCTCACAAAAAAAGTATAAAATATAACAAAGAATATGATAAACCTGTACTCTTAGGCTTGTAGGCACCCCCCCCCCCACCATCCATGAAAAAGAAAATGTTTCTTATATACACCCATGTTGGGGATGTGCAGGTCAAGGGCGGCGGAAGCACTTTTAATCGGGGGGGGGGGCACCGACATCAAAGGGCACTTTGCAGAAATTCGATTGGACTGATGCAGCCTTACATTTAGTACCCTTTGTAACTCTTATTGTATTATCTTACTTGTGTATACACATCACTCCATCAACGCCCCCCCCCCACCCCAAGGAAAATATGCATACTAGCACTGCAATATCCAATGCGCAAATTGGGAAACAAGGAACAAGTTTTCTTTGAGACAAAATGAGGTGAAATCATACTAGTTGCTAATGTAGGAATCTTCCGAATTAGAGTTTTTTTCTTGTTAATATCTTAACAAATTTTTTTCCATTCGAAATAGCTTTGAGTTTGACCCACAGAAATTCATTAAAAGTCACGGGCTTAGACAGGATTTGCAAAGTTCTATGCACGACTATCTGAGCGGAGCGCCACCATCGGTTGGCGCGGAGCGTACTAGAAAATTTTTGTTTTTACAAACCCCTCAGATGGCCGGAAACGGCCCTTCCCGAGTGTTCATTCTGGTTCCGTGGCCTCTTGCTAACTTGAGGCACCTCAATTTTTATGTAGAAAAAAGGCACATTTTTAACCTGAGGAAAAGTGGGGGGGGGGCACGTGCCCCCTGTGCCCCCCGGTTCCGCCGCCCTTGGTCCAGGTATATAATTGACTAGTTAGAAGAAAAAAATTGATCGTGCAAAAAGCGTGGTAGCCCAGATGAACTGCGCTTACGGTGGTGTTACACGGAAATATTCGGGCATCATGATGCTAAATAAAGAATATCATGGAATTGTCGGGCAAAAATTTGAAAAAGATTCGGGCAAGCTGCTGCATATTTAAATATATATATATATGTATATATATATATATATATATATGTATATATATATATATATATATATATATATGTATATATATATATATATATATATATATATATATATATATATATATATATATTTATATTGCCAGAGGACAAGAAATTCGGGCAAAAGTCCTGAAAAATTCGGGCAGCCTAAGAGGAGAAAAAGTATTTTTTCTCCTCTTAGGCTGCCCGAATTTTTCAGGACTTTTGCCCGAATTTCTTGTCCTCTGGAAATTTGGGGGGTCAGTCTGCCCCCTGCCCCCCCCCCCGCCTCGTACGCCTATGCCCTCCCTCCCCACAGCCAAAATGTCTCAGGGCAGCCACTTCAACGTTAACGTTCTTTTGAGACTTTTTAGCGACCTTTCATAACTTTTAGCAAGTAAAAACATGTGAAAAGTAGGAGGCAGCGCAGACGACATTCTCCAGTATTGTCCCAAAATATGCTACAAAATAAAATATTGGTGACTCATTTTCATACTAGAAATAACCATTACTGCCTGCACCGTCAAATAATTTTCTCTTCCTGTTGACAGTTTTGCGTTTAATATGACACCCCGTAATATCTGGTAATTATTTGCAGGACCCAAAAAACTTTTTAAAACGTCTTTTTGTGCCATTTTTATCCTGCTAAAATTAGGATACACAGTGAAAGATTATAACTTTCATCTCCCCACATGGCATCCTTCTTTACATGCAAATGTTTTGGACAAAAACGACATTTTAACCCTGCATTCTCATGGACGCAGACAAAAGGCAACCTAATTATATCCTAAGGCTGTATCTCTAAGCCGGCATTTTACTGGATGGATTCCATTTCGTGAATAAACATAGCATCATCTATTTCAAGTCATTTTGATCTAAAACTGCCTTATAAAAATTCGGAAATAGCCTTCGTATTCAATAATCTCTTCAATTTACTCCAAAATGATTCAATTTGACGACGTTTCAAAATAACACGTCCCAAGTTACTTGATAGGTGTCGCTTGGATAAAATGCGGTTTCCATGGTATGTTGGTAATATGATCTCACCGCTTGTTTACCATTGATAAAACTGTTTGTTTCTAAGAACGGAGAGTCAACGTCGGTCATATTATGGAGCTATAAATGTATGAATTTCAATTCCCAGCTTGTAATATGCTGGATTATGTTACATTACATTGGATTTTATCTCAGTTTATGTGTCATCAAGACAAATTACATCAAGAATGGAACTGTTCTTTCACGATGGCATTTATTTATAGAATGTTGCCAACTGCAACGTCGTATCCAAGCAACTGTTGGCACTTTACCCCGACCGACGACAGAGGTAGGGCCCATGGTCCATTTCTTTGCGCGCGCCGCGTAGATTGTGCATGCAACTTGTTCGATTCTTGTAAGTACAGCTATATGGGGATGTTGCGGTGACAGATAATGTAACACCTATCTTAAACAGAGACATATATTCTTCAAATATTTAATCTCCTATTATACTATTTTTGTTAATTTTCCCTTGAAATGTTTTTCTTTTGCTATGCTACCTAGATGTCAAGTTTCTCTGTTTGTAGAATGTTCACAAAATGCAATTATTGCTCCATGGATAAATGATTAAAATCATTAAAAAACAAAACAAACGATAACCATATTTGAAAGCAAACATATAAAAGGATATCTTCGCTATGCAAAATGCAATAATGATGTGGTTTTAACATAGCGATGTAGAAATATAACTCGAATCATATACCCATGAAGGATAATGCCCTTAACATATTTCTTATGCGCTTCACCCTTAGCTCGAGTATCTGTTCCGGATATCAGACGTAGAAGGCCCTAACATGACTCTGGTGTTTTAACCTCAAGAAATGATTGTTTTTAACCGTGTGAATGACTTAATGTAGCCAACATATATATACATTACTGAAATAAATAATGAATTTATCCCATCAAAATGTTTCTGTAGGTAACATGATCTTTGCATCCCTCCAGACTTATCTTTCTGGACCTCTCCTTAAGTTTGAAGAGACAGAACAATGCAGAAGATGATATGAAAACTTCACGCGGTATGCGCATAATCTGTTCATATGTGTTTAATAAAACAAAACTGTTCTAAAACGTCCCTTTGCCGAATTCCAGGTGCCCGCCCCTTGGATTGACGATTTACACATTTTTGACGTTTTCATGTTATTCAAAACAAACTCATGAGTTGAGTAACCGTGGCGGGTGATGCCTTGGCCCCATTCCACCCATAGAGAAGGCACGATCTGGGGTGAAAGGTCATTGTCTGGAATCTCTAAGTGAGATTAGAGGAGTAAACAGTTGAAATCACATTGTAGGATTTGAGTGGGGTTCAATGAACTGTATTGTACTGTGACATATGCAAGTGACCCACCACGTAGTTGACTAAAATAAATAATGAGAGCTTTTGGGAGAGGACGTCGCACTTTTACATTATATCTTGGCTGATGACAAATGATAGTCCATTCCCCTCCCACCCCCCCCCCCCCCACCTCACCCAACTCACTTCCAACTCAAAGGAAATGATGGGCATGGCCTCGGCGAGATGTACCGTGCTCTGTCTTTCTTGGAAATATTGTATTTAATCATTTTGTAGTCGGCTGATGGGTTGGGGATGACAGAAAAGGGCAGGGAAGGAGGGAAGGACGGGTGTGTATGGTGGGGGGGGGGGGAGGGGCTAGGATAAAATCCGTATGCCAATAGCACAGACATAATTTTGCCCACAATAAATTTCTCCAAAAATATCACCCATTCAGTGCTTTATAAGGCCTAAATCTTTATGTGTGTTGGATATTGATAACAGTATTACTACTGAAAGTAACGTCATACTTCCTGTTCTAGTTCATAACTTGGTTTACAATTTCACAATTTTACAGAGTAGCCATCAGTACTCGACCTTTCCCTCCACCGATTTCTCTCTATAATCGCTATCTCCATGCTATATATAGGTTTTTATCCAATCAGCATGCCCCTCCCATCCGTAAGAAGCACCTAACGAAACTTACGAATTATGTTTTCCGTTTCGACAAATGTCATCGAAAAATTCAAAACCGGAAAGTTAAACGCGTGAATTACATACCAAATATTAAATATCGCATTAGCTAGGGATTTGGCGCCAAGTTCACGTCACATCCAATCGATTTGACAATATTCACGAGAGATCGTCTGCTAGTTTCAATTATCCGTTTACACACTGAGCGCTTCATTTATAATTTGCGCTATTCCATACGACTTCAAGGTTTAGTTGATCTTGGGCTTTTGGCATCTACCCTATCGGGAGTGAAGGCGAAATGAGCTTTCATGATTGTGGTGTCGAGAATAATTTGATCCTCGGAAGAATTTTAAGTCATTGATGTGACATTTGACGTAAATACCGTACCTAGTAATTAAATAAATAATAATAAAAAACTAAGGAAAGATGAATTTGAAGAATGTCCCATCTTTATCGTGAATGTAACGTAAAGACACGAAAAACCCCTTCTATGGTTTGCAATGTGTACAATAAGTAAACCCAATGTCTGTTAGTGGTAAAATAACTCGAGGTTGCCATTAAAATATATGTTGCAGTTTGAACATTGGCGACCATGATTTTGACTTTTTAATGAACTTGGGGCCATACGGACGATCATGATGAATACCAGGGAATTTTTAAAAATGATAAATGTAAGTCCCCATTTCTGATGAAATGACCGAAATGTCACACGTGATCAAATCGTAAGACCTTGTAATCCAGGATTATTGTCAATTGCAGAGCCGACTTTTAATATTCGGGGGGGGGGGAGGGGGTGCGGGGTGGGTGGATGGGTAATTACAAGAATACTGAACAGTCTACTTACCATTAACCTCCAACTGCACGGATGCCGAAACGCGCCCTGAAGCATTTTGAACTCTACAGGTATAAAGCCCAGCATCACTAGATTGTAGTTCTTGAATTTCTAGAATGTGTTTTCCTTTCTCTTCATAAATTTCAAATCGTCCACCATCTTTGAGACTGTTGCCCCGAAAGTGCCAAGAAACTCTTGGTTTTGGGCAACCCTCGACTTGAGAGACAAACTTCACAAATTCTTGTTCAAATCCGGATTGATCAATGGGTCGTTCCAAAAACGACGGAGGGGAGAAATCTACGGCATCAATATCTGTGGTTAATACCGGTTTAACTGGCGTCGAATTTAACTTTGGTTTTAAAGTCACAGTAACCGACTTTGTCTCCGATGGCGTGTCTTTCGCCGAAGGCTCAAACTTGGCTAAAATGGCGGCTTTGTTGTTCAATTTATGGAATGGAGACGACCGATGTTTACTTTGCACTGGTCCTTCTTCCGTCGAAGTTTGGTTTTGAAATTTGGTAACTAAGGAAGAAGTTCCCGGTGACAGTGTAAGCATAGCAATTTTCACTGGTGGTGGTGGATGGGATTTCGTGGTCTCTTTCTTCCAGCCGTTCTCATCTTTTGATTTGAATAACGACCGTTTCGACTCTAGTGACGACTGTCCAAGGGATTCGTTGCGGGTTAGTTGTGGCTTCGGCTTTTTGACGTTGTTTGTGGTCCCTGAATTTTCAGAATTGTTTTCAAACTTTGCAGTTAAAGAAGTAATACTCTTTCTTGATCGAATCATCGTGTAGAATTCCTTCTTACCAGAACTGGTTTCGGAATTTTGTTCTTTTCTTTCGAATTTTTTGCGAGTTCGTTCTACACTTGGGCTTCTCCTTCTGTTCTGCGGATTTACTGAGGACGATCTCCTAGGCAACGTGCTAGATCTGACGTCACACTCATCCGTCGATGACAACCGTCTGAGTCTCTGTAAGTAAGAGTTATCATCTCCCAATGAACCTTTCGTGTTTTTAACATAACTTTTCGGTTTCTCATCCGTCTCAGTACTGCTCTGTGATAGGCGCGCACTCTCATACGATGTCCTGCGGGATTTGCGTCCACCAGAGAGAGAAGCTGATACAGATTTGAAGAAGCTGTTGGACACCGCCTTCCCGTTTCGTTGCCCGACTGTTTCACTATGAGAGAAAAAGTAGATGAAGAGAACAACACATGCTTACCTGGCTGACTGAATGTTTGATAAGAAAGCGCCTTAAGGTTCACTATTGTTGGAAATGGGTCAACTGTATCTGAAGGACCTAAAGTTTTTACAGGTATACTCCAGAAGGATGCAGAAACAGGAGGGTATATATACAGGAGGGTATTGATGCGGTAAGTAATGGGTTTTAGATTTCAAAGAAATGTGAAACATTTGAGCAGAGGACTTGTTTTTAACCTGTAGGGGGCTCCGATCTGTCTCGTCAGCTGAAGTTGACTGACCACGGTGGTTAGTCAGCTGAAGTTGACTGACCACGGTGGTCAGTCAGCTGAAGTTGACTGACCACGGTGGTCAGTCAGCTGAAGTTGACTGACCACGGTGGTCAGTCAGCTGAAGTTGACTGACCACGGTGGTCAGTCAGCTGAAGTTGACTGACCACGGTGGTCAGTCAGCTGAAGTTGACTGACCACGGTGGTCGCCCAATGTTTACAAACCCAAACCGTCCACATACCTCATGGAAAGAATTTTCGTGACTTTCTGGACATTTGAGAAAGCACCATTTCCCTCTTAAATATGACATTCATTGGAGGAATGAAAGGCGTAAGCAAAATTATAACTTAACACACACGCACATATATATATACAAACACGCACACACAAGAAAGGGACATTACTGGGAAATATAAGGATAACAAAATCAGCCTAAAGCAGCCTGGCTAGGTAACTTGATGCAGCGTAGGTAGGTAGTATAGTGCAGTGTAGTGTAGGTAGTGTAGTGATGCAGTGTAGGTAGGTTATGCAACCAATGCAACAGGCTGATTGACAGTGATAGATAATTGTTGGAGGGTGCATGATTGTAAAATACTACCTGAAGTATTGCATATAGTTGTGGCTGGAAAGTAAATAACCCCCATCCATCATATAATATACATTTAAATATATTCCTGTACTTGATTTAACGTAGAGAGTATGTAGGCATCTCATGTGTGAAGTGTATCCTTTTACAATATAGCCTTGTGCTATTATCCTTCTCGGACAATGCGCACACTCCACCAAATACAAGCTTCTTTCGGAATAAACAATAAATAAACAATGGATACATTTTCCACCCATCAAATATCGTGCACCCATGTTAAGCACACTCCAACCTTTTTTTTAAATTCTATGTTTATGGTGTAATTACACATAAACAATAGGCGGTTATGTCAACAGCGAAGTGTAAGCACCAAGCTGTGATTTATGGTCGATTTGCCTCAGGTCACGTGACATGACGTCCACACATGTGTGTCATCTGTTGCAATCCAGCTGTTTAATTGCTAATAAATGTTCGATTAGCCTTACAATGCTTAGCTTTGTAATGTGGTGAAGTCAGAGTGTGTGGAATAGCCATTGAGTTACTACATGTTTAAAGCTATGTACCGATTCAGTACATCAAAGGATGCTGACAATTGGAATTTCAAGAAAAATAATATTTAATACCAATGGCATACACTAAGTAATATTTAGGCAGAGAGTAGCTACATAATGGCCTAAAAGTCAGGAATATGGAACGAATGACGTCACTTCAAGTTAGCCTTTAGCTGTATATAGCCTAATAGATTTCAGTTAACTGATGGAAGATGGTTATTCACTAGATTAAATAGTTTATTAAAACAATACCAAATGGACATCTCGTATCGTGTGACAATGTTAGTGTAAACGATGCCATTTCTACATTTGTGTATATTGATTATTGAGTATTTTAATGTGTACAACAGAGGATCACCTTACATAGGTACCTTACCAAAGAACCAAATATGTTTTCAGTATTCTAACGTTCAAGTATATGCACAGTCGATGAACGCTTTATAATCAATACCGAAACTGCAATTTTATGTTTTGAAAATGGGTTCTATTAGTTATACAATGTACACTTGGGCTTTCAGTTCAACATTCGTCTGCAAATTTGCATAACAATCTAGGCCTATATATATAATAGTAATAATGAAAAATTATTAACTAAAATAACTATCTGGGAATGTGACATACACACAGATATCCGATATGTTAATATCTTTCTAATTCATTCTAATTTGATGGTTAATTACTACTTTAAATTAAGCAATTTGTATGATGTCGTAACCAAGGAGTCAATTCGAAGACTGGTTGCTATGATGTGTATCCTCAGAATCTTAGATTTGCTTGCAAGTGCATGTTTTCTTATACGTAAATGATCAATTTACCTAACTCACTTAAAAATGTAGGAGTTAGTGGGCAAAGCCAGATGTGCATAATACCACTTCAAGACATCCTGCGCTACACCATATGGGGAATGTTCCGTGTGGGAAACCAATGTAACCAAACTAACGTGTTTGAATAGCAACCGCATACTTTCTGCGCTTGCCTCATTACCAAGTGGTTAAATATGTGTGCAGTTCTGTGTCATATAACTAACAGAGATATTGGGTAAATGTTAGCTCTGGAATATAACGGGAGAAAATGGGGGGGGGGTAGGGGAGGAGGAGACCACACACCTCTAAATAAAATGTAACACTTGCCTTTCGAAAAAGGGAGTCGTTTGCCTCCCCCACCCACCCACCCCACCCCAGTTAAATTATTTATGTGGGTGGCCTCACACACCACGAACGAATGAATGTTGCTACATGTCGAAGATATAGTTAGACATATTTTGACTACAAAATTTGCTTTCGGAATAGATTGATGGGTGCATGCGTATATGAGAAATCAAAATAACTTTGCTATGACGCTAGAATTTAAGCATTTGTTTTTATTGCAAAATATTCTATAATATAGAATTTCCATCTAACAAATATATTAATGGAGTTGATACGGCTAGCAGACCTTATCCGTTAGATGTAGGCTTTTTTATGTAATATCTGAGTTCATTTTGCCTGCTGTGATCAAGTGAGCATTCCAGTGCTGAGTTGTAATCAAATAGTTTTAAAGAGAAAACCCGACGAAGAACGAAAATCTGCATAAATATAAAAATAATAATTCCTTACCTTGTTGTTTTGGGTGACAAGCTCCCGTCAGTATCCGCACTATCCGCTGTCGAAAGAAAAAAGACAACTGATGAAAGTTTTTTGAAAACCAAAATTTTGTCTGTTCTCGGCTTTTCCAATCTCCGACCGAATAAAACCTCAAAATTGGTCTTTGTTCAAAACCACTCGCACAATTTGTGGTGGGAGTCTCCTCAGCGAATCAAATTACCGACGAGAAATTTAAAGGGCAAACGCGAGCTGATAATCAAGTAAACACAGAACAAGGCCTTGTAAACCAAGAACTGTGTAACATTCCTGAGACATACGTCATACATGTCAATATTCAGTGATAAATTTCTCTGCGTAGTAAGAGTTTAGTTCACATTGTTTGATGGACATGTTCATAGTGTGCCTGTATATGGCACTAAATAAGCAGCTTGTGTAGACGGGCAGTCTAGTGAACAAGAAAGTTGCTCCTTGATTCAAGCATGGAGGTAAAACTGTTTTACCTCCATGATTCAAGTCAGAAGGTAAACCTCTCTAGCTCTCTGGTGCTAGCAGGGAAGAGAGTAACTCAGTTCAAATGTAATCCAATTCTAACCAATTGGAGAGAATGTTACACACGCATGACTCGATTACAGTGTAATGTGATGTAAGGCCTGTCGGATTAATTGTCTAATATAGAACATTCCACTAATAGGTAATGGTGTATGATTTATTACCGTTTACTTGATATGAAGGAAACCACAACGAAGAGCAAAAAACTTGACACTCTATAGAAATTTAGGTTGACAAGTGATTTGTTAAAAACTTTGTTGACAGGGTATGGTAATTTAGCAGATTGACTAAACAAGTTAAAAAATAGCTTTGAAGAATTACGTTTCGCCTTTGCATGTTGTGCAGTGTCAGGATGACGATTTTTTTTTATAATCGGACATGAAGTATGCCTAATGTTTGTATGTACATATATATATATATATATATATATATATATATATATATATGTATGTATATATATATATATATATATATATATATATACACACACATATATATATATATATGTACGTGTATGTATATATATATATATATATATATATATATATAGATAGATAGTTAGATAAACGTCTTTAAATAAATATTGAAAGACTGGAATGCTCCTTTAAGGAGGGGACAGTTGACGACAACGTTTAGTTTGTTTGAGATATATTTATATGTTTTACACAAAGCAGCTTTTGTGTTGCTTCTGGCAAACTTTCTATGACATAACACTATGAAGGTTATTAATAATAATAATGATGAAAAATTTCGAACATTTCCGATTTGCTTTTTGACTTATAGTTTCTAGCCTATAGGCTATATGATAAGTATCTTGGTGACGGATTCCTATGCTCAGATGTAGACCTTATTCACTTCCTAGTTATACCGTTAAGTTTAGTGAGACACTTATCTGACTCAATGAGGAAGCACGTACCTTATACGCATGCTCAATGGGTGGCATTGAAATGTTTGTTGACGTATGAGCACGAATGGCACTGTTTGACATTTCAGCATATTTGAGGCAATTACTCATGATTTGCAGAAATACTTGACAGGCAGGTCATCATTTTAGGTAGACTAAAAGAAGCTCGGGCAATCCAGGGGCAGAGACTTAAACAAAGAATCATAACCGCGGATATAGACACAGACGCAAGGATATACCTACAAACAATAGAATGACTACTTGTTGTATTAACTAGATTAATCCCACTGATGACGTAATTTGGCGATTTAATGTGACCTGCAGGTGAATCACGCATTCCCTGATCACTCTGCTTACCAGACAAGAAGTGTCTGCGGGAAGATTTGTTTGTGGTGTATATAATATTTAGCCTGAGTCATACTGGGTATATGTGTATGCGTTAAGGATAAAGACCTATGCTTACAATAACCTATTCAACTCAATGACGGACTAATCCAGCCTAACAAGGTCATACATGAAAACTTCAAGCAGAGCGTAACGGAGTGTGCAAGAACACAAAGGGATTCTGTAAGACAAGTGGGAGGGTAAGATGACTAAACCAAACTACAAAGTTCTATGATTAATCCTCTTCATGGTCGTCTGTTCCAATAACCTTTAATTTTTATTACTAAACAAAAGATATCATTGCCACAGTGACGGAAAAAATCAGTATATTGTAGCACTCATTCAACGCAAAATAATTCATTTTGATGTCTGTGTGCTTCAGTGACACGATTAATGGCACAATTTGAATATGAAAGTAGTGTCAACACATCAAAAGATTATCTTTATTCTCTGAATATGTGAAATCCCATTCACTTGATTGTATCCAACACCCTCAATATACAGTAACACTCTTTCACATAGTTGCAGTAGTTTCCAAGAGTTTATTATTTCAAAATTAAAGACATGCAAAGTCATTTAAAGTTGGTGTAGTTAGTCCCGCATGACATCTAAGATTATTGCTCAAATGTGTTCTTTCACATAAAATGAATCAAAGCGTGAATAGCTTTGCCCAACCAACTCTCAATGTCTCGAGATACTCTGTCTGTGGCACTATGGTTAGGGTTAAAGGGGATAGCTGTGAGTTGGACCAGCCTGCTTTGATACACGAGCTATATACTTACAATAGGAGACAAACTGCCTATATATCTACTACTAAAAGTTCGTAAAACGCTAACTTTAGGTCAAATGATCACACAATATCACAACACATTGACGATGTTTTGTAATAATTAATTGGTTTGAAATGATTTTGACAACCGTATATACATTTGTAAAAGTTCAAGTGAAGATATTGAAAAGAGTTCATTTGCCACCATGCATAGCCATGATAGCCTATGTGTGGTTCACCTATGTTTGATACTGTCCTTTCAATACGTAGGACTAGCAAGTTCCCATGGGATATTTCACAACGGCTGGGGCCAAATTTATCAAGGATGAAGAAGGGTCTTTTTTCCCCTCTGAGCATTCTTGTGGGCAAACTCATTTTCTTCACGAATGCTCCTTTAAAGCATATACCCTAAAACCTTACGTATGGATTGAATTAAAATAGGTCACTCCGTTCACAAGTGAAGAAATAATTGTATCAAGAAATCGCCTGGATGCATTTGATAAGTTACAAGTTGTCAACCTAAACGTCCAACTTAGACATGATCATGAATATAAAATCATGTCAAAAATTATGACGAAAGACAAAAGAAATATGATAACCTTTCGTGCAAAGTTGTTCGCGTAAGAACAGAGTAAAATTGAAATAATAAGTGCAAAAACATAGCTGTAAAGAAGGGAGAGAAAATATGTGCCCTTGAGGTAAAAATGACTTCGATATACGATGACACTGTTAATGTAAGGGGCTAATCGTTCATGACAGCTATTTCAACTGACGAAGCCCAAACTTATAAATTGTCGGTCATATTTGTAAATAAAAATATCGAAGGAACAAGATTAATCTCCTTATTCTGTAACGTTATAATTTAAGAAGTTAGGTTAGAACCTGTTGGAAGATTGTAATACAGTTTCCCTTGCAGCTTACCAATTACAAATTAAAACTATAAATACCTTCTTTCCACGCAAGAAGCAATTATATACATCCTCACAGATAAACTAAAATATTAAGCATCTAATGTTTTCTTCTGTTTAGAGGAGGGGAGAGGGAAGGGAGGGAGGGGAGGGGAGGGGAGGGGAGGGGAGGGGAGGGGAGGGAGGGAGGGGAGGGAGGAAGGGGTGGGAGTAAATGACCGGAGAATAGAGTACTTTATTTGGGTGGACATTATGTTTCAATCCTTAACAAACGCTTTAATTAAATGAAACCTAAAGACTTCCAACACTATCAAGTTAAGAGAGTACGGCCACACACCTTACCTATAAATATCAAAATGGCGGAACGATGGCGTCGTTGCTGATAATATTATTGTGCAGTCCAATCTCAAGATTGTGTTGTATATCATATCATCATCTTCTTCACTACCAAAGATGTAGATAATTTGAATCTATGGAAGTATGCTAGGCCTAAATCAAAATGAATAAACCTCTTGCGTGCTCATGTTGCACTGTAGATAAAGCCTTAGGGTATTCCGTTGTACCATTTACCTGTTCTATTGGAAACAATTAACAAACCGTGTCAGGAAAGCAAGAATTTGCAATAACAATGGGTAAGCCATAGAGAACTGCATGGTATTATTCTCTGGTATGTCAACAAGCAGACTCTCAATGGGCAAAAAGTGGTCTGTAATGAGAAAGGAATCTTTGTTTCTTTCTTCTTTACTTTATCTTCTCGCCGTAAACTACATGAATAACGTGACTGCAGACAGACGTGCGTGTGTAGTACACATCTTGACTTGTAATGAGGGTTTCGTAAGTTTATATGGCACGCCATTTGTGCGTCCCATACAATCGAGAGAATGCGGATGATTATTCTACAGCAAGCTCATTGGAAGGTAGTTGTTGTGTTGGTTTAATGACAAGTGGTGTTGACGTGCACCTACAATCATCTTAAATAAAGTCAAATTAAATGAGAGGGTTGTTAAGTCTATAAACCTTCTCATGTGATTTCCTTTACGTATACAAACCTATTACACCTCATTACATTTACAACTGTTGAATCACTAAAATGTGTAAGGATTTGACTGGAATGTCGCCTGATTTTGAGGGTGTCAAAGGATTAGACATAGTAACCCCACTGAGGCTTGCACAACAAATGTATACATGTTAGAGGAGTTCCGATCGTAGCAGGAGGCTTCTTCAGAGACAGACTTAGGGAGCCTACAGACATACAGACAGAGAGCTGCCCTGCACATACATTGAGCTATTAAACATTGGACTGCATTTCCAGTCAAATGAAATCAGTAGCGTTGGAAAATTGAAAAAGTTCGTTCGATGAACTTTGGTGTCGTTGGAGGAAATGACGCGATACATTTCGAGGGTGGTATGTGGTATCTTGAGGGTTGAATGGGTGGGGTGGGGTGGGGTGGGGTGGGGTGGGGTGGGTCGTTGGGGATGCGATACCTTGGATGAGAGGATGTAGTACCTGTGGAGTGGAGGGTGTGGTGCATTGGAGGGAAGGATTTGGGATCATTGGAGAATGTGGTACCGGATAAGCAATCGAAAACATTCATAACAATACAGCGCGTCGATTATTGCTTGGGTGTGGAGGGTGGGTGAGGGATGGGGGAAGGGGAGGAGGCAGGGCAAGGGATGGGAGAGGGAAAATGATAGCCCCGAACTTACTTTACTTGTTTCCTTGTCGATGGCTTCGTATACTTAATCAGAACATGCCATATCTTTTTCATTCAATATAATCATTAAATTATTATTTATAATTATATTGTCAATGATTGCATCTCAGGAATGGAAAGTTATTTGAGATACCAGTTTTACCTATGAAGAGTGTATTTATTGTATTTATTTGATACCAAATAACCATAGTGTATTTGATACCATAGTGTATTTATTTGATACCAAAGTTATTTGAGATACCAAAGTTATTTGAGATACCAGTTTTACCTATGAAGAGTGTATTTATTGTAATTGACCTGCAATACAATTATGTTTCTTTGTTGCAGTTTGAACCTCATGTGGACATTCAAATGCCCTTTTTTAAATAAGTAATCATAAATTGAACTGCTAACCTAAACTAATGCCGTCATTAGAGTCTTAGATAAGATAAGCGATCTGTGTTTACCACCCTCCTAGTCTCAGGCGGTCTTGTTTCTCTTAAATCACCTATATTTAAGATAGAATTCGATTATTGATGACCTAATGCCTATAAATGTTACATTCAAAGCGCTCAACTACATTTACGACTGAATTAGTGAGGTTAAGAATTCAGGGCAGACTTGAACACATTGTGACGTCATCACATGACACACCATCAAACAACATGCTGCCGCAACGATTATTGCAACCAAACGAGAGCAGTAAAGAAAACAAAATGGCTGAGAATATAACATTCAAATGCGCATGCGTAATAGTATTGCTTATTACAAATAGTAAACAAAGTTATAAAGCAAATTCTAGTGGTTAAATTGAAAGGAATTTGGAAAATCGCTGTGTTGTTTGTACGAGCGTAATTGGTCATAATTGGGCCACCTGCTGACTTAATCAAGTTGTGACCTCACTCAGGGTCATCGAGCAAAATACTCTTGTAATGTATAGGTTAACGGTATAGGTGACCACAATGTAAAGCAGAGGAATGGACCCCAGTACAGAGGTGAACATGGGGGAATGTCATACATTACCACATGAATGTTCCTTAATCAGAGGAATGGACCCCAGTACAGAGGTGAAGATGAGGGAATGTCACCCATTACCACATAAATGTTCTTTAATCAGAGGGATGGACCTCAATACGGAGGTGAAGATGGGGGAATGTCACCCATTACCACATAAACGTGCATAAAAGACTCACACAGTGTAATTATGCAATACAATTTAATAGGAGTATTTGTAAAAGTGTATGTTTTTCTTATATGGTGTCAGGTTACCATCAGGAAAGCTTACTTAAAAAACTGAATGAATTAAACAATGTTTTACGGAGTGTGGGTGGGTGATTGTGGGATGGACACTTTATGACGGAGTGTGTGTGTGTGGGGGGGAGGAGGTGTTGGGTGGGGGTTGGGGGGAGTTGTATTGCATGAATAATACAAACTCTGGTTGAACGATACAGCTTCAACATCATCTTACCTGTGTATATAACAACTAACGTAACAATTTTTGTTTTTTATTTTACGGGTCAAAATGTCATCTCCCATTTTTGTACTACCTAGAAAGCCCCCCCCCCCCATTCCACACCACTTCACCCCCAGATACCATTAAAGTGAGAGTAAGCTCCGTGCTCTATAGAAGAGCCCCAATGTTAGAAGTGTCCCAGAATAGACACACGGAGCTCATTAAGAACATAGCAGTACAACCAAACTACAATATCATACACACGCCCTCAGTTATCTCTGATAAAGGAGTTTGTCATCCAAGTGAGCTGTCCAGCCTTTATTTTATGGTGATATATATATATATACAGCCGTTTCTTCGTTAAGTCTGCCTGCCAATCAGAAGTCATAGTGCCATACATACCGTGAAACCAGGGATCACGAGTTCACTACTCAAATTTCTAAAGTGATGGTGATGAGAGAAAATGAATGTCACATTTCTAACCCTTAGTCGATTGAACTAGTAAATCAATCCGAAACTGATATGAAATGTAAGTGATAATTTCTTCATTTATTATATTAAGATGGTCTCTGTTTCTAATGTAAATATTGTTATTCGACACGTCGGCTATATATTATCAGTCATATTCAAGCGGAATAAGATATTTGACAGTAGTTTGTCCAGATCGAGACAAAATTCAAACAAATAAAGAATTCAGAGTTCTGAATCATTCTCCATGGTTCAAGGAATAAACGGTACATTTAGGTACAAGGAAAGGTGTATACCACTCACCAATAAACCCAGTAATCAATGGTGGAGTGTGTATCACCCTCACACCACCCACCCCACCCCAACCCAGCCCCATAAAATAACGATAAACTCACAGAAAGATTGTTACATGAAACCAAGGGTTAGTCTAATGTCAGTTATTAGTCTCGGACAAATATCCACCAACCTTTCAAAGATATCATACACCATTATTATACTGTCGGCCCTCTTTATTCTGATTATAAAAAAGAAATAAGAATTTGAAACAACTTTAAGAATACTTTAATGATGTTGCCAATTTGCTGTAAATATTTATTTAAATTAGTTATCGATACGGAGGAAACCGGTAAGTTGGCAATCCTGAGAATTCGTTCCCTAATTTAATAAACGAAATGTCTTCGTACCCCACCACTTCGTGTTCCTTGTGTCCTTGATAGCTACAAGTTAGATGAAGGGAAGCGAAATTTTACTATTGAAATGCGCGGATAATTGTGCAAGATAACTGATGACTGTTTTTCTCCATAAAAAGAAAAAGAAAATAACCCCCTCATACCCCAACTAGAAAGCATGTTACTGGTCTTCATGATACCAGCAGTGCACAACAAGCATTTTAGCTTTGACCTAATTTTAAAGTTGCTTTTTAGGTGTTGCCGTCATGATCGGCCTGCTAAACTCCTAAATCCAGCCACTTTGACCGGTCAACACAGGATACTATAAATAGCATAATTTGTCAATGATACAAGGACGATCTTCACTGAAATGAAAATTTCATTGAAATTATTGTAATGGTCTACCAAATTGCAAAATATTCATAATTATAACATCAATCTCTTTTGCAAAGTTGCCATTTATTATAACGACCTTGATGGCACCTATTTGTGCGGTACGATACGGTACGATTTGATGGCGCTGTTCACAAATAATGTGCATTCATCTCAATTTTTACGCAGTGATCATACAATTCTCATAATCTCGCAAGCAAGCAGATTTATTTCACCGTAGGAATGTGCAAACAGTATTATAGTTCAAGAATAAGACACAAACAAGCAATCTTATCAGATTATTTATTTCCCCTTTGGTGCCAAAGGTTTATTTTGTCGGAAGCAACTGGGATAGAAAAGTTTCAGTATACGGGTAATATTACCGGACTTACTTCACCCGCGAAATCAGAGAAAAACAAGGCATTAGTAAATTAAAACAAAGAAGAAAAAACAGTTCTAACGGTGTCAGGTGAAAGTTGGCACGCGCTGGCATATTTGAGCGAATATCAAAATAACCTAGGACGACACACCTAGTGGGACAGAAAACCAATTTTGCAGCTTATAAATAGTCATTGAAATCTGAACAACATAAAAAAACTCGGCTCAAGCAGACATATTTGTAGCTGTTTTTTAAATGAACATGTGTTACAGCCACTGCTCTTACAACCCAAGCATATGAATACTCACAGATACATATAAGACCTAAAGGCTAAGCTTTTTATAGACGGAGACCGCGATCGACATTTACACCAATATTCAAAAACATTAAATAAACAGTTCCTCTTCGACTGTAAAGCCACCGACAATGGCGGTTGGCAAACAGTGGTTTGAAAGCCCTTCCATAAATCCTAAAAACAAACAACCTATTACCCGTGTCATAGTGTTTAAAGCAAAAAACATAAGGACTAAGTGATTAGAATTCCCTGGTATAAGTGTTCTCGGATGTTAGTGTTCTCGGATGTTAGTGTTCTCGGATGTTAGTGTTCTCGGATGTGAGTGTTCTCGGATGTGAGTGTTCTCGGATGTTAGTGTTCTCGGATGTTAGTGTTCTCGGATGTTAGTGTTCTCGGATGTTAGTGTTCTCGGATGTTAGTGTTCTCGGATGTGAGTGTTCTCGGAAGTTAGTGTTTTCGGATGTTAGTGTTCTCGGATGTTAGTGTTCTCGGATGTGAGTGTTCTCGGATGTTAGTGTTCTCGGATATTAGTGTTCTCGGATGTTAGTTCTCGGATGTTAGTGTTCTCAGTGATAAGTGTTATCTGTATGCTGTGTACTCAGCCCGTGAAACACCTTAGAACAGCAGTATGCATTGAGAGTGCCATCCATTCCATCATTCATGCATGATCACAATTTACATCTTAAACTTTTCAACTTTCATTACCAGTTATGTCTAAAAATAAGTTTCAATTTGATTGGGTTCGTACGGGTTCACTCGGGTACAATAGTACCAAACACGTCAGGCTGTAAATCAAATCAATTCTTTAATTATACTCAAAGAGTGTACAAGGTTAATGAACAGTTGACTTTTGGGATCAACTGCAATATTTCTAGGTATATTGTGTTCATTAAGTCAATGACTCACCCCCACCACCACCCCACCCCACCTCCACCCAACCATAACCCCCACCATACCCCAACCCCCAGAATCGCATTCCAGAAAAGTCTTTGTTCCTCTAGGTGGGTCGGCATTACAAGACATCTTTTGTTATGCTAGTTAAGGTTCCGGATGCTACTGAAATATAAAACATTCACTCGAACAGGGCAACATCTTTTGCAATATTTATATTTGTATATAATAAGGACCAAACCGTACGAATTTCAGTAGATATTTCAAATAAATATCAAAATAGATAAAACCAGATATTTCAAAAACAACAACGGCTAACCGTATCATAGGTCATTGTAATTAGACTTTTGACGAGCTCTTCAAAATCCGCTTTCAATGTTTAATCTTTTATTACTTTTGTCAAATGCACGAAAATTCATCGAAAATATTGCAAACATTCCAGACACCACGTCGTTCCATTTTTACCTCGGCACGGTGTGATCTAGATGTCAACACTGGGACATCGGTAAAGGACGTATTATGGGCAATCCTCCAACAAAAGCAATCTATTATTATCGAACCAAGTAATAATCAAAATGCCTTCACGTTATCATGTAAATAGTTGACACCTCTCACAAATACGAAGGTCTTGACATCAAATCCGAATAATTATATAATCCAGCTGATTGTTAAGGTCACAAAGGGGTCAATCCTTATAAATCCCTAACGCAAGAGATCTAAAAATTCATCCTGCAGAAGTTATAAAACTGATCTCAAAAGCAGGAAGGGGGGGGGGGGGGTACCACTTAACTTAAACAACCACGCCAAGGATATAGGCTACGATGACAGCCTCAAACAGAAGGACACGTTTGTATGGTCACGATAGAAGGTTTTATGCAATGAATAAAGACGAGAAATCGAACCACAACGAGTTTTCATATTTCTTCATACAAAGAAATCTTACAACAAACAAATAATTCAGAATGCTGCTACGTCATTAAATATTAGGGAAAGCAAACAAGAATTATGCCTTTAAAATGATAATAGTTACACATATATAGAAATCATGCAAAACATGATTGTGGAGTTGTTACGCGATACGTGTTACGAAGAGACGAAAGGTGTGGGAGTAGGGTCAGGGGTTGGAGGAGGGGATTAGAGGAGGGGGTTGGAGGAGGGATTAGAGGAGGGAGTTGGAGGAGGGGCTTGGAGGAGGGGGGTTGGGTAGGGACGGAAGCGGGATGCTCCTTTGAATTTGTCAACCAATGATCCAAAATGATCCATAAAACCAATCAAAAAGGAACAGTTAACTAATAACGCTTCAGCTGCACCTTCTAACCCTCTACAACCGCTCCCCCGCTTTGCCCCACCCCTCCCCACCCCAATACACTCATGACCCTCTCCAAGCGTGGAACTTCAGAATATAATATATTACTACGTATACTCTGAACTCTGAAAGCACTTTTGTGTCCGCAAATTCACACTCACGTGTTACGAAATTGGGTTGTTTTGACAACCGAAGCATAAAGACCAAATATAATAACATATAAGAACAACAGATATCTTGTTCGCTGGCGGAAAAACATCATAAATCATATTTTGTTTGACGGGTTAAAGAGAAAAACCTATTTTTCAACTACCTTGGGGGAATGTTCCCATAGTTCAGAGTTTATTTTTAAGTCAGTTTTTGATTGTTGAATATCGCCACGTAACCAATGATAAGACCTATTTCCAGTGAATGAACCCAACAACCCTCCATTCTTTGCCCTCCTAAACCCCCTTTTCCGGCTTGAGAGTCGAATTATGCTTAATATACAGAAAGGATGAATGCATGGACAGATTATGCTTTGTTTTGCATACCGTATAGTATACCTAAATGCCCGATAGCCTGCGGACGGATGGAGACTTGTCAACCACATGTGTATTTGAGTATTCTATATTTATGAATAACTTTTCTAAATGGTGTATTATAATCACATGTCTGCTCGTGCATGTACACTGTCATGTAACACCGCCTTATCGAAAATTAATTATTTCTGCTCGACGCTGTCTTATATATAGTGTTCATAACTACAGCAAGCAAGTTGAAAATATTAAACATTTTGGACATTATTTGAACCTAAAAATGGCTATATAGAGAGTATTGTGATGAGATATCAGTTGCTCGATACATCGATATGTCTATATATATATATATTGTTATATGCTCTTGACACACATGACAGCTGAACAATGTAAGCAGTATCAGTTCATAACGGAATGTTGCTTTATACAAATTACAAATGCATGCTCCTTTAAACACTAATTATTTCAATGGAAACGGTTTTCGTTCTAGCAGTGTTGGACAACGTTGCGTTAAACGGTGTTCATTCTAGCAGTATTGGACCACGTTGTGTTCAACGGTTTGCATTCTAGCAGTGTTGGAAAACGCTGTGATAAACGGTTTTCATTCTAGCAAGCTTGGTCAACGTAGTTTAAACGGTGTTCATTCTAGCAATCTTGGACAACGTTGTGTTAAGCGGTGTTCATTCTAGCAGTGTTTAACAACGTTGTGTTAAACGGTGTTCATTCTAGCAGTGTTTAACAACGTTGTGTTAAACGGTGTTGATTCAAGCAGTGTTTAACAACGTTGTGTTAAACGGTGTTCATTCTAGCAGTGTTTAACAACTTAGTGTTAAACGGTGTTCATTCTAGCAGTGTTTAACAACTTTGTGTTAAACGGTGTTCATTCTAGCAGTGTTTAACAACTTTGTGTTAAACGGTGTTCATTCTAGCAGTGTTTAACAACGTTGTGTTAAACGGTGTTCATTCTAGGAGTGTTTAACAACGTTGTGTTAAACGGTGTTCATTCTAGCAGTGTTTAACAACTTTGTGTTAAACGGTGTTCATTCTAGCAGTGTTTAACAACTTTGTGTTAAACGGTGTTCATTCTAGCAGTGGTTAACAACGTTGTGTTAAACGGTGTTCATTCTAGCAGTGTTTAATAACGTTGTGTTAAACGGTGTTCATTCTAGCAGTGTTTAACAACGTTGTGTTAAACGGTGTTCATTCTAGCAGTGTTGGACAACGTTGTGTTAAACGGTGTTCATTCTAGCAGTGTTTAACAACGTTGTGTTAAACGGTGTTCATTCTAGCAGTGTTGGACAACGTTGTGTCAGATGAATCAAAAGGATATCTGGATACTTCTGATACCAGGGTAGTTTCACAAACAACATCAAAGTTTATGGTGCTTTCAAAAGTACATTGAACCTGTGTTAGTTCAAATGCGGTCAGTTTTATGGGTAGGGGTGGGGGTTCGACCCAGTCACATATTCGTGTGGGAGGTGATGCGTGAAGGTTTGATAAAGGGCTTTAGTAACCTTGCCATACTCTTTGGTAATAACTTCACCCAACTTGTCTCTCTGCACGTGTGTGAATGTGTGTGGATGGAGTGTGTGTGTGTGGAGAGGGGGGGGGAGGGGGTAAGGAAGGAGTGCGCTTAATCGGAATGGCGGTCGTGAGCCTTATCAGTTCCAGTGGCAGCAATGTTTCCGTTCTGAATGTATAATTCGCTCTGCCAATTTCAGGATAATTTAATATCACCGCCTGACGATTTCTCTGCAAGGATGTTCATAAAACTGTCGACAACATTGCCGTCGAATTCTAAAACGTGGCTTTAAAGTTCAAAGGTTAAGATACGCAGACTGGGAATTCTTGGTAACCAACAAAACCAAAGTAGAATGATAAATCTTGGTTTACTGTAATACTACTAATAATGTAAGCCACACAGGAAGATGGCACCAACCTCATTTTCAATCGATTTTAAATCTTGAAAGATGTTCAAAGTCGGAAGTAGGGAAACTTTATACCATCTAAAAAGTAAAATGCGCAGAGTAATTTTAGGGGTCATTGTTTCACGAATTAGATCGATGACGTGAAACACGGAAAGGAAAAACTAAAGAAGATATTGAAAAGTCCGTCGTAGTAACCAGACGATCAGTCAGCAAATTCTACAAGTAGGCGTATTATATTCTACATTTAGTGAAACCTAGCATCATGAAATGGTTCTTATTTAGTTATGGATTAGGGAATTAATTAAACCCCAAAGGTATTGTCCTTTACAAAGAGTTTCTCATAACTGCCAGCATTCTCAATATCGGTATTTTCTATTAAATCATTTTTTTGAGGTTGGCACAATCTGGTATTATCATATATTTCACCCATTAAAACGAAAGATAAGGTACCTTAAAGGTATGCTGTATTGGCCCCAAATATGCTAGATATTCAAATATGGTCACCTTTGGTCCAAATTCTTAAACTGTTTTTATTACAAACTTCAAGGAAATTTTCCTCACTGGGACTTACAGTCATACATTGTGTGTTCGTTAAAAATGTCTGAGAACAATTTGGAGAGTAAAGACCGCCAGGAATGTATTTTTTGAAAACTTCTAGCAATTATAGCATCCTATAATTTGGGGCCTGCGCTGACTACATTTAATCACATCAGAAGCGATGGAATCGAGCGTCAACAACAAAACTTTGCGACTAAAATTAGTCAATGAAGATAAACCTCCATGAGAAACATATACTATTATGGACTAAACTGTTAAATAAATCACATAGGCTATAAGGGGGGAGGGGGGGGGGGGGTGTTAAGCGGTCGTATCTTCAAATAGCTTTTAGTAATACAAAGGGGAACCCCAATTACACGTAGGCCCACATGTAATAAGGATTGGGCAGGTAGTAAATCGACTATCGTATATGCTGTAAAAGATATAGGCTGCATTTGCGGATTGTCGGTATGTACCACTCCTCCCCAGCACCCTTCCTGTCCCCACAATTTCCCAAGATGGATCCATCAAAGCCTTTTCTCCGTTCTCGTTAACCAGATGCATACATTTTTTGGTGAAATATTGATAAAACTGGGATTTTATGAAATGGGAATATATCAGTTCCACTGAGGTCAAACTATAAGAGACAAACTGTTTGGCAAATGTTGATACTTTTATTATTATTTATTTATAATGTAAAATCTGACCAAGACGAGCATTTCTGCAATCCTACAGAAGTTACTTGCTACACATTTGTGATTATAATCCAAATATCGATTTGTTTGAAACATGCTACATGACAGGGGCAAAAACAAGAACATTAAAATGTCCACAGAACCCACCCTAAAGTCTCGTAAACATTGACCGTGAGCTTTGACCTTACATAGCCATACGTCATCACCCTTTTCTTCATTGTTTTGGACGATCGTGTACGGTGTATAGGATCCTCTCTTGTCACGGTTGTGAAATATTTGCAAAATATTTTCCCAAGAATCAATAATGACCAGATTACTGGACCCTTGCTCGTCTTGGTCGCAAATCTTGAATACTCACTTTGACAGATGTTAATACCGGGCATGGAACCTAACATACCAACGCTACTGTTTACAAATTATCTTCGTCGACAACAGCAAGCATTTGAAGACTGGGTTTAATTTATCTCCCTCTCCATCCTAGACTAGGCCCCACCCCTTGATGGCTGGTTACCCCCAGTCCCCCCCCCACCTTAACTAAGGCTATACCGTTCGGCTAGTTTAGGCCAAAGCGTAAAGCGTAATCTTGTGTTCACATTGCAAGAAAACAAACAATTACTTCCAATTATAGCATTCTGCAGGGGATTAACAGCTATAAGCTATGGTTATAGTACAACCACACCGGACAGCAGATTACTATGATACTGTGATCGAACAATCGATATAAATTAGTTTGTTGACTATCTGCTGCTGTACAAGATGCAACCACCTATGTGTGGCGTTCTAATTTGAGGCACCGTAACTATATACACCGCAAAACAATAATCCTTTCCACAATACACAACTGACGTAAGTATGACGTAATATGTTATGGCAGTACCTTGACCTTCACATCGTTCTGTCACATAAACTGTGTTAGAGAAGAATCGCCGATACGGTCCTCGAATTCTCAGTTTTTATTTACAAATATTACTAAAAAGAATTTTGAATTCTTCACGAAAACATAAACAATAAAATAGAGGGTTTTAACAGAATGCTTATTTTCATTGGCTATGGCAGAGAGGAACGCCGAGTAGTGTTGACATATTTGTGAAGTAGGACACGATGGCCATTTTAGGTTTCTTTCAAAGCGAATAAAAGGCAGCCTATTATTATCGTCTTCGTCGTTGTCACCATCGGCCTCATCATCGTCATCATATTAACAACAGTCAAAAATTACTGTTTCCTTCCGAATATCGGAGTCTTATTTCATGGTGAAGCTAGAAGTGGCATGGTATTGACATAACACCCAACATGGAGGAGGCACATCAGGGATCTGCTAACATGCAAGGAGCTGGTACTTGACAACGAAATATCCCTTAGGTAGCAGCTCTATCTATCCATGCCGCAAACAATGTCATATATTTGTGCGAATACGGTTATAAATATTAATAGCATAATAGCTAGGCTTCCATTCTCCTTGCAATCAGATTTATGTCAAATTTAGCGACGATGGATAAACGAGCCCCACTGGCAATTCTGTCTTCTCTCGCAAGTAGGACTTGTTGTACGTATTTATCACTAACCTCATTTTCCAAAGCTGTTTTTAGGACTTATAAATTAGCTTTTTATCGAAATCCTTAAATAACAACCAGTTCGGCGACCCTCCATTATGCAGGAAATGTAAACAAGCTAAACCGTATTCCCAAAAGATAACAAAATGGAACTCGTTTTTTTCTCTCTAGGATTTACCGGATTATGTTTCTATAGTTCGGAGTTAACCTTTGACTTGAACGAATGAAAAGGATCATTATTTAAATAAAGTATTATATCAAAGAAGGTATAAAGAGGTATTATTTATGTCTGTGCACGGTACAAGACGTAAGCTTACTTTTTAAGTCTTAAAGGGTTCCACTCACACGTTACTTGATCCACGCTATGTGCACGAATGGAACAATGAACACGATAAACAAAGACTGTTGTCATCAGGGCCCCCGTCTCTATGTGCGGTCCTTACGACAGAACGTTTCAAGTCAAATGAGTTCTCTATCATGAATATTTATAGAGGACCCTATTCTTATGAATTTATAAGTAGAATCAAGTAGTTTGTCATTCTTTAAGGTACTCTCTGGAAACCCATTCGTAGTCACGTTTAACATAAAATATATCACATTGGACATTTTAAATGTAAGCATTAAATACATACTGGTAAACAGATTATGATGGTATGTATAATGGCTATTAATCGTGCAATATTTGTAATGGCTAGCTATACACCCAAACTCTTTGTCTTATGTCTTTTAATATTCGTGAATTGTCTTGATACGGGGTTATCTCAATAGCCCCCCCCCTCCCCCCTCAAAAAACAACAACAACAACAATAAAAACAAAATATAAAAACAAAACTTTATACGACAGTTTGGCAGTATTGATAAAGCGTGCGTAAAAGCTTACCGAATAAGACAGCATACACACAGGTGTTACCGATGATGGAATGTGTTTGGTTCTAATGATAATACATACTGTTGACTTACTTGATGTATTAGGCTTATCTCTTCTCGTTCATCTTGTTAAGAACCTACACATCCATATACAGTCCTACTACTGTGCTAAGGTTACCTCCAATCACATAACGAACGGAATAGCCTTCCTTGTATCAGTAATCTTATTGACATTTGGAACAAAGACAATGACAATTTGCAATGATAACATGATAAGTTGATTCCCCTAACTCTAATTGGTACTTGGCTGATTCAATTAATGAGTTGACTAACTAACGTCCTTAAGCGGATGGAGCTGTAATCTGTTGGTATTAAAAACAATTCGCAAATCATCGGATTTGGCTTGCTATGTAATGCCTCAAATTATATGTTTGGACACAAAGTGCTTTGTTTTTCGCCACCTTGAGAAAATCCGTAACTTTACTTAACAAATATACCAACAATCAACAGTTTCACACATATAGCAGTTAGGCTTATCCTATTTTGCATGTAAGAATCGGGACGGGGTTGTTAGTGTAAAATAGGTCAATGAAAGTAAACAAAACGTTCATAACATTCTTACAAACCATTGCACCAATATAGCCTGTACGCTAAATAGTTTATAAAACTAGGAAGATACGGTAGTAAATTTAAAGAAATTAAAGGCAAGTAGGTGTACTTTGAAGAAAGTGTACACAAGTTCAACATTGTAGGATAGACCGCAGTGGTAGGTGAGATGAGGTTGGGCGGGGTGTGCGGAGAGGGGAAGAGAGGAGGGGGGGGGGGGGAACATGAGACCTTCCGGTGGGAGAAACACTTTTCAAAAGCCAAATATAGTGTAAAGTTTTGTCATCAATGGGAAACTTAGGTGTGCAAGTTTGATTTAGTTGCATAGGTTACTAGGCCTACATTTGAAAATACATCTAATTAGTGAATGGACGTAGACCACTCCTTTAATCCACAAAACAACCAATCATTATAAATCTAGCATTGGAACGCTCTAACAACAAAAACAGGGGATTCCAGGTTCGTCGAGTATGGCGTCGTAATAATGTATTTGCTAACCAAAGAGTGAGTCATAGAGCTCTACTGACGACAGACAAAACAATACAAGAGAACAAACTTCGGAAGTTGTTATAGAAACGGAATGATTAACTTTATCTTCATGGATTATAATATCTGTTTGTATTTGTTCAGGAATGATTACCTTTATCCTGATGGATATAATATCTGTTTGTATTTGTTCACTTGTATAGGGTCTATGTGATAATCAACGCGCTTTCGGTTATTATGAACGACAACAATACAAAGTTCAATTATGCGTATCAGTATAAGGACAGATAACATTATCTATGTTGTTAATGTACAACAATATAACACTATACAATTACACAAGGAAACCAGCCATCCTCATAGCTCAACTGTATAGCTTTGTTTACCATTCAAATTACACTCTGTAGCAGTATATAGTACGTGTGACATATTGAGATAGGGAGTGCCCAATGCACATAAATATATAGTCGTGTGTGTATTGTCTATCATCTCTTCCGTGTGCATTAGATGCAATGATATAACAATGACAATATAACAAATAACATGCAATATTACAATGGTAAATATATATATATATATATATATATATATATATATATATATATATATATATATATATATATATATATATATATATATATATATATATAATATATATATTAACAGCCCTTGTGAGCCCCATAATGTTTTGATATCTTTCGTTGGAAGTATCAAGAGTGGTGCATTCTAGTGTGGTTGTGTGATTTATAAACACAAAGAAATATTAATACTATTTGATTATTGATACGGAACTGCATGGTTAATCACACATTCCTTTGCGTCTTGAAAAAACCCCTGTGCAATTGTACTTTCCGAAAGATGAAAGGAGTTTTCCAGGTCTTAACGACTGAATTCTGTAATTGGTGATTACATTGGCTTAACTGGTAGGGACTCTCTGGGCGTTCCTGTTTAGTAACTTGAATATCCTAACATATTGACTATAGTAAACACACAATTTGCTTAACAGCTTCTGTGGTACACAAAGCCCTATTTGCAGCATTGGGACCATTGTAGGTTTTGTTTGTTCTGAGTTGCTGTAAATGTCTAATACTGATCACTGGTGCATCGATGTGGACTGTTTGATTCAAAACATCTCTCTATAGTTTGGAGAGCCGTCTGGGTATAAAGACTGTGCGAACCGAACTTACATTCCTTTCTATAACAGAATGGACTGAACAATATATGTCCGAGTGAAAGATGGATTGTGAAAGACAAAAATACAACAAAGAAGCGGTATTGCAACAGGCATTTGATTGTGAAAATTGGTAACATTAATTTAATAGGAGAAAGTAAACAAATATTATCTTGGTTCAACTGTCCATGTTCGAAGATGACGGCATGTCTATAACGACCCATCACTCAAGTAAACTAAAACCGTCAGTAGAAATGGTCAGTGAATATGACCAGCAATCAAGAACTTTCATTTCATTTGGTGAGTAAGTTTAATTGCTGGTGTCGACCGGGATAGCTTGAGATGTATAGATCAGTCTAATGGAAAGGAGAAATGGGCGGGGAGGGGGAGTGGGGAGGGAGAGGGGGAGGCGGAACATCCCAAAGATTTCTAATTTCCTCCTAACAAACAGGAAACATATAGCCTTATAGTATCTTCTTATACTGATTAAGTCTTTGTTAACCAATTATTGTTCTAATCGTTAATTAATACACCAAACTTAGGAACACATGTATAGAGGGTCATCTCCACGGATTGGTCAACATTAGGTACGGATAGGGCGTAGAGGGGGGGGGGGGGGGTGACAATGTATTTTCTTCCACTAGTTAGTCATTTTGTTAGGCATTTTTAGTTATTAGACGTGATAACACGATAAAGCAATAGAGTAGAAGCAATGGATCTATACCATAGTAAATTTATATTGTCCAATGTTACACAATGTAGCCTAAAGTAATCGATATAGTCCAATGTTACACAGTGTAGCCTAAAGTAATCGATATAGTCCAATGTTACACAGTGTAGCCTAAAGTAATCGATATAGTCCAATGTTACACAGTGTAGCCTAACGTGATCGATATAGTCCTATCCTTATGGTTTGATTTTCAATGGAGTTATACTATTCTGATTTGTCCTTGTCTCTCATTCACTAGCAAACTTCTCAAACTCATCTATCAATGGCCGCCATATGCGTTGGATGTGGTCCACAGATCGTCACAACATACAAGGTCTTAAATCAGGCGCGGATGAATGGGATGGGTGAATACACCCACCCCCACCCTCCCCCTTCAACTTCATTAAACAATATAAGTAGTTATTAGCACAACCATTTAATTATAAACCTAATTTATTGCCCAGATATGCCTCAGATTGCACTAATTCAAGTCTCAAAGTTTAAATTTCTGCTGTGTGCTCACACACTGTTTACATGAGAGTCTGCCTCAACGACCCCAGGGTCACACCCCTCCTTTTGTTAAATCATTTTTTTAATCCTGTATACTTCATTGTTCATTAACTCTGCAGAAAACGTAATGAGGTGTATATCAAGTCAATGTGAGAACTCGCTTCAAATATAGATCAAAAGATGTGTCATGCTCTCAGCTAGCATACATGCCAGTTATGTTACGTCTAATCCTGATCCATGATGTAGGCCTATAAGGGACGTAGTTTGATCAAGTGTAAATTTAAAGTTTGAAGGTGTAAGATTGTTAATGACAGGTCTCTCATATTGCGCATTGAGTTTTACATGAATACAATACAAAGCGATGAAATAATGTTGTAAATGTATTGACTCGTGCCTATACCCATTAGTTCATATATATGTTACCAAGCTAACAGAAACGTTCAAAGGTCATCGCTATTACCACAATTTTTATTATTTTATTATATTACTCAGACATGTCTACTTGAGCTCTTCTCGGTGTCTGGGAATAATTAATATGACCAGGACCCTAAGAGAAGCAATTTTGAAAACTTCTTACGATTAATATTTTTTGATATTCATGACATTTAATAAGTGTAATATGTAATTGCAAAGTAACGATTGCATTCAAAACGTTACAAATGGATATTAGAACGAGGTTAAAGATAAACTTCATTCAATGTAAATTAGTAACCAAGACATATGCAAGACATATACAAAGTAGAATCTAAAAATTGAACAGTAAAGCAATTCGAAAACATTTATTACTGTAGAATAATAGTACTTAAAAGCATATAAAAAATAAATAAATTTGCAGTTTGTGTGGGTTAATTTGGTCTCGTTATAGATAAAAATGAATTTAAGAATTACTACCATGAAGCATTGTACAAGTAACATCGATCTATTTATGTACAAAAATAAAAGAAGAAAAGGAAGGAAGATAGGTAATGGAAGATCAACGTTTTGTTGTTTTAAGCAGTAGAAATCAAAACAAAATTAACCAACTTTGTGTTAATATTTTAAGCTGAAGAATGTTAATGAGATAACAATTAGTTAACAACAGAGAAAAAAAGCAAAAGAGAACGGAAACTCAAAACATTAAAAATGATATTTAAAATGGTTTTGTGCGGCGATGAAGACGAATTAATGTTATAGCGATGCATCAGTGCACTGTTACTATAAGTACTGGCCGGTGTGGTGAGTTTATTGCCATTCCAAGCGAAGGAAATGTTTTCATGTTTTCTTACCTTGAATAAGAATAAGTTTTCCACTACATCTGGCTTTTCCTGCAGAGTTTCTAGCTTCACACATGAAGCTTCCTTTATCTGATTCCATGACTTTGGGTATTATAAGCGAAAACCATCCATTCGGGCCAGACTGAAATTTATAACGGTCATGGCCTTCTAAAACTCGTTTTCCATCCTTATACCATAAAACCTCTGGTTTGGGATAGCCATCGATTTTACATTCAAACTTAACCTCGAATGTTGACGGTAATGACACCTCGATATGATGGAACTTTTGTAAGAATACCGGTGCTTGTGCGACCTCCTGTTTGGCTAAAACATTGTTGTTACCGTCGTCAGGTCGCTGGCCAATTCTCCTTGAGTACGGAGAAGTGGATCTAGTGCCTCTTTTGTGAGACAAATAGCTCTCCATTGCGTTCTGCTGTGAATGGTTTTGTGGTAATGATTGCATAGGTGGCTCGTGACTGTCACTCGAGCAAGAAGAAATCGAGCTTAGTTCCTCTACCAAATCAGCTCTCGTTCTTGTTGACTTAGTTTCAACGTTTACACAGCCCTCCTTGTCGTCTACCGACAACAGTAGCTTAGTACCGACGCACTTACTGCTGCTGCTGTCGCTGCCAACAACACTAATCCCTTCAGTGATTCTTAACTCAGCTGCTGTCACTGCTGCTACTGATGATGATGAGGATGATGATGGTACAGGTGGTTCTGAGTTCACCTCAAAGGATTGCGAAGTTTGTTCAGATAAGGAGATAACGTCTCTTTGTACATCTAGTTCGCGATCGCTTGTAGTAGATATCAAAACATTCTGTTTGTTGAGAGAACCGTTGGTAACGATTCGCTCTTTGCCCTTACCTCTCTCGGTGTTCCTTAAAAGGTCAGATTCCTCTTCCCATAAATCTTTGCGTGAGCGAGGAATGTAGTTTGAATCTTCTAATGTTTCCTCCTTTGACAGAACATCTCCTCCACCACCTTTCGGTAAATCATAAAAGTCGTCTTTGGCCTCAGAAGGTTTGCTTAGAGAACTGTTAATTTGGCGAGATCGTGACTTTAAACAACCTGCTTCCAAATCAGATGGGACGACGCTATCTTTAGTTGGCGATTTCGGACGCCGTTTAAGTATGGACTTCAGTGCAGGAGGTTGTTGCTCTGACGCTGGTAAAGGTCCACCTTTTGTTCCCTCTGTACCGATCGATCCCCTCTTGTTAGACCCTTTCTCTACCTCTTCATTCTTCATGCCCTCCCTGGTAGAATAACGATCTTTGGCCTCGGTTTGATCGGCAGCAGTCGTTGACTCCCCATCGCACTGGTCTGTTCGAAGACTGAGCTGTCCCGTCTCGTTAGGGAGATGACGAATAACGGACCTTTCTTCATCAAAATCTTGAAATCTTTCTTCAAGAGCCTTCACACCGGATCTTACCTTTCTGTCACGTGCATCTTTCCTTTGAGATTGTGAGGTGTAGCTACTGGTATTAAAACCGTAACCCGCAATACTTGAAACGGCTGTTCCTATTCCATGCGAACTGTCCTTATTGATTTCTTCTTCTTCTAAGCCACTTGGTGGGCTTCGTTCATCAATCGCAGTCCTTTGTTTCTCTCTGTGGACAGTAGGGTCACCTTCGTTGGTTATTCTCTTGCTAGTTTCAGCAGAATGTGCTCGTTCATTCGTATTAGTCAGTGAGGTTTCCAAACTCTTCTTCTTCTTCTCAGCTTTATCTTCTTCGTGTTGCGATGTTTGTGTATGAGAAGCTGTCAATTCTTGCTGCCTGTTCTCTGGTTCTTCTTCTTTATCTGACGACTTCTGATCGTCTCCGGACATTATGTCAGTTGTTTCTTTCTTTTCGGATGAACTGTCAGGTGTAGTGGGCGAAACGTTTTGTTTCCGTTGTTGAGTGGCTAGCCGTAAAATGCTCATCCTTCCAATTGCACGAACAGCATGAGTTGTTTTCTGCAAACAGAATGATCAAAATAATACAAATAAGAAGACATTCAGCTTGAATTTGTTGTAGTTTTCGATGCTCAACATTTGGCCCTCGGTTAAAGGAAGACAAAGAGTGTGGAAACATAAATTTTCGTTGTAGTTCACCAAAATCTCACGAGAATAGGGTGATACAATAACGATTGCAAATTAAGAGATTAAGGGGGGGGGGGGGGGAGAACAATGAAAGCTGTAAGAAACTTCTACACATATGGACACAATAACACACCTTCTTCATCTGTTTACTGCTTGCAAACTGCTAATATCCCTCCACTTACCTCCCCCCCCCCCAATACACTCTCTTTACGGATCAAAACTGAGACTCAATCTACGTTTGGCATTTATTTCGCAAAAAACATCTAACATTTTGTGTTACTACATGGAGAGAAACGAAGGTAGACTACGGTGTGCAGCTTCTAGAGTGATGGTCCATTATGTTGTTACTTTGCTGCTTGCGAAAGATTATGTTCATTACAAGTATTGCAGATGTACAACAGAAATATTAATATTAGCTTTCTCCCCCGATAATCGAGATATTAAACCAAATATAGAAACGTAATTAAGTGAGCTTTCTCCCCCGATAATCGTGTGAAATGCTTCAACTTTTCATCAAGTCTTAAGTGACTCTTCAACAAGCGGAAGTGAAAAGTTATCTGAAAAGCACAGCTACTCTAAGGTTTATATGGAGAGAAGTTATAAACATAATAAACATCGGAACGTTATTTATGAGGGAAACGTGCCGCACCTCACAGAAATGACTGCAAAGATCCTCTCAAAACAATCTTTATTACCCGTTCCGTTATCAAAAGTGACGTTAATGATTCGAAGGGTAGACGATCTGGGCGAGAGAAGTAAGGGCAATGGGGAGGGGGAATGGGGAGAGGGACATCCCCGTTCCCCTCCTCATGTGGGCAAGAACTTTTCTAATTTTGATCAATCGAAACGGTGAAACTCAAAACAGAGGGGGTTTATCTGGAATTGTGAATAACTCTGTAACTCATGTAAGCGGAAATCGCTCGAAATAATGTATCGTAGCCATTGAGAATATGTAAGGAGCCTGTGGAAATAATGTATTGTAGCCATTCAGAATAGGTGTAGAGCCTGTCGACTATAATACTGTATCGTAGCTATTAAGAATATGTGTGGAGCATGGGGACTATATTAATGAATCGTAGCTATTAAGAATATGTGACTCCTGTCACAATCGCTCACTGATTTTGACAACATAGGATGGGGTTTGGGAAGGGGTTGGGGGTCGGTTCATCCCTATTCCATAAACTTTGAAGTCGAATATTGGACATGAGTCGCGTTGGATTATCCACAATGTAAACAATGCACGGCGATGTAAAATGCAAATCAATGAATCATAAAGTAAGACAATGACTTTCTTTCTCTTAAGCTTTGACAACGAGCCAAGTGTCACCATGTACAGACATAACATATTAACCAAATCTCTGAATCTCGCTGAAAAAAAGACATTTGTATAAAACTGTGTTACAACAGTATGTGACGTCGCAACATATGATTCTTACCGCGAAGAACACCCGTCACTACTATTATTATTAACAGTATCATATTTTCGTTCTTTAACAATTTTCATAACAGTTGAAGCTTGGGCCTATTCATACATATATTATTGTATAACCTAAAGCATAATGCCACATCGCTCTTCTATAGATCTGGCACAAATATACAATACTCGAACAAGTTGATGTACGTCATTGTCATATTAGAAACAACGTAAGAAATAAATCACATTTTGGTCCGCGGTTCTGTAATGAAGGGAAAATCCCACACTCCACTTTAGTTGTATGCCCATCCCTTCGCAGTTAGCACGTTTTGTTATTAGTAACGACAAAATGTGCATACTGTACATATGCGTTAATGGTTACGTAAAGTATCGTACACTTCGTACTTAGTACCTGATTAGGTACCAATGGACGCCCTCTGCATCAGAAGTCATTCGAGACGGTACAAGGCGAGTACGTACCACACAATTAACCAGGATCCAGAGATTCGTGGAACGTGAATGTACGTACGTTCAATCCCTTGTTATACAGTTTTTACAATTCACGCCTTTTTTCCCTTTACGTCTTTCCCTACGTGTCTTCCCCTCCCCTCACCCCCTCCTCATACCCCTCCCCCTCCCCCACTCCCTCCCCATATCCCCCCCCCCTCCGCCTCGCCGTGCAAAGTACAGATGCACACGCAAAGTGGAAAGAGACTAAAACATGAGAAATGATTAAATTTGATAGAATCAATTAAATTTGATAGAATCAAGTAAGAAACGAACCTGCCATGCTCCAACTACCGGCTCATCCCATCTGGAAGGCATTATGACGATCAAAAATTATTAATCCGAACTTCCAGTAAAAGTATGATCGACAAGATAGAAGTTATCGTTTACAAGTTGATTAAAAGTATTACATTACGGAACAGCTTATCACCTCAACTTATCAACTACTATTTGTTTCTTGTCCTAGCCTGTCACCATTACATCGACAGACCATATAAAGAAGTCAAACTTTAAAACGAGAGTATTCGTGAACAAATGAAGGACGCCTTGTTCTGTTGGACCCTTGTACCAATCATGGATCCATCTGTTCATTCGATTCTTTTCCTTTTTACTACTGAGTGTACTTTTGCAGTGATTTTCATTCAAAGAAACAACAAAATAACCGGAAGGCCTGTGACGTCATCTAATAGAGCCAAGTGAGCGCCTGTCTCTTTGAGGAGGGAGTTGCTATGAAAGCCAATTGATAAAGTCGGATAAGTATAATAGGCGTTGAAATCAAATCCTTGCTCTTTATATACTTTGAGACTTTAACGAGGTATTGTTCATAAGTTTACTTTCAGAACAGATTTTAAACAATGAACATTGAAAGAGACCCCAAGCGAGACCAAAGAAACAGTAAATTATTTGGTCCCAGAGCTGCTAGGAGGTATATTGTTGGTGGGGAGAAGGGGGAAATGTCTACACCATTACCGACTAACACAAAAGAGTTGTTTGTTAATACCATGGAGGTTTTACCTCCATGTTAATACCAAGATAGACGAAAAGACGAAAACAACGAACTCCGTTCTAAGCCTGACTGAGTCCAAGGATGGAAGTAATATGACTTTGTCACAGTAACTGGACTTATATTATTCAATTTCCTTTTTCTGATTTTTTTTAAGGCATTCGTAATCAAAACCAGCAAAACTGTTCAGCATCCGGCAGAAAAATAATTATTGGAATGATTTTGCTATCTTTCTTCTTGTTCATGTTTCATCCGATCTCAAAGAAAGGATGTTTAGACTACAGCCATTATTTGTGTGCGATACACAATCAACTATTAGTATTGCTGAGTAGCATGTATTGGCCTATTATCTGTCTTGGAAAGGTGCGGGCAGGGGGTTTGACATAGTATCACTAATTGTACCGTACACCCCTCATTTGGAATTGTGGCAAGCTCAAACCACAGGAGGGTTGTGGGAAATCCATTGGCCCGCCTTATTACCCCGTGCAAGTTTGTTTAGTTAAAATGTTAGATTTAAACTTTAGATGAAAACATAAGAAAAAGCACAGAACCCCCTCCCCACACCCCCTCTCTCCCTCTCTCTGCAAGAAGTAAAAATGTTATGTAGAACTATTAGAGCCCAGTGGATAGCAGTATAGTATCACAACTAAATGTTTGGCAACAAGTGACAACAATGATTGGAATATTAAGAAGGAAAACTGTTGCACTTAACCAAAGAAAAAACTCCTTTAATGGTTTCTTGGAATGTGTGACAATTTTGTAAATTATCGCGTTTTTGCTGAACTATAGAATATAAGTGTTACCCTCAAACCAGCAAAGTGCAGCAAGGAGACCATGAAAGGGAACCAACCGAGCCTGATGGGTGGGACTCCTTAACAAATTACATCCTCTCCTCACACAATCGACAACCTCTCGAGTATGTACTTGAGGGGACAAAATCTTTCTTGAGTGGGACTTAAAAGTTAATCCCATTTTAAAAAAAAGTAGGGAAGGTCGGTCTTTTTCGTCACTAAAACCTCTAAATGGGTGGAAAAGAGTTGGTAGCAAACAAACGGCCACACAAATCCAGGCTTTACTTAGAAAGGAAATGAACACAAAACAGACACCTTTCTTGATGCCAGAGGCTATTTTAAGAAGTTTTCGGTGACGGTGGAGGTAGCAACGTCAAAATTGCAACAGCTGCTCAGTTATCTACAAAACGTAAATAATTTCGTGGAAGTGTTAGCAGCGGTCTTATATGCTAATGTTTACATGACTTGCTACACGGCTTAAAGTAACTTCAGGTTGTAGCAGATTGCTTACTGTTTAGTGCCAGCAGTTCCAAGATGTTCTTAATATCTTCAACATTCGCGGAAACAAACCGTCATCGATGGCGCTTCTTCTAAAATTTCATTTCTAAATGATATTCGTATTATGGTTGTATACTTTGCAGATATGTTTGAAATCAATTTAGTTGAACTATCAACAATAAATGAACCCATTCATGATAGACAAGTGGTTGGCAAGGTGATAACAGTTCTGACTATCAATAATGTCTACATACTATTCTACAATAGAATCGGTTTTGCTAAATACAATAATGTGCTTTTGCATATTCATGTTACAGAGGGCTGCTGCTTACAGTTGGGACAAGTTTTCTATACTGTACTGTCATGTCCCGCTTCAGAGCACTCGTAGCGTTAGTATGAGCAGTATGAATATCATGTTTCTATCAGATCAAGGTTAGGAACTGTTTTTAATATAAATGTGAGTGCTTTGAAGCATGGAATGGGAGTACAGTTTAGAGAGGTATTAGCATTAAACAAATTTGCTGGCTTATAACAATTTCATTGCAGATGTGCACAGACCTAAGTTGCTTTACATACAATAGTCAAGACGAGAGATTGTTTTGCCATATTCTGGTTATTAGGGTAATAAAGAGATATATAAATACATCGTTGATAAGGGTAATAAACAGCTATTTAAGTGCATCGTTTTGATGGTGTGTGACGTGAAGAAAGTGTGGGGGGGGGGGGTGATACATTACATGCGCACATGACACTAGTTATTTCAGTGCATATGGCGGTGGGGAGAGGGGGGGGGGTAAGAGCTCTCATACGATACAATTGAGATTGAAACCTTTTCAATCAAATATCCTCCTCATGCTAGCAGATACTCATCCTCGACCAAAGTATGTATTTAAACAACCAATGTATCAACTTATCCCCCTCTTGAGGATGAAGATGGCCTCCTTTGTCAACATCTCAATGAGCCCTCATTACCCACGAGAGGACCACGATACAATAATACGGGTGACCCCATGACCTTTGAGAGGACTATGGTATAATAACAGGTGTAAACAACTCCTGACCCATGAGAGGACTCGATATCTGTTTCTGTTAAAATAGTCTTACGATGTCAATATAATGTCATATATGCCCCCAATCATCATGACGTCATAACACTATGACCACTACTTCATATCATTCATTACTGGCATCATTTGTGAACCTATAATTATAAACATACATAAATGTCTTTAACTTAATCCTAATGCCTACTTAGAGTATAGGCTATCCAGAGCATACCTCCAGTTTCGTTCAATACGGAGACACTGGGAAGAGACTTCACGACAATTTTACTTCTATATTAGATCCCGATCATTTTGCTTTTGTTGATTTAATTAGATACTTTAGTAGGTGGATACTGTTATGAAACCACGAACCCTTGAAAAATCACCGAACATTCAAGCTATGGACGCCGAATGGGACAAAAATTAATCTGTGAGCCTCAGAGTCGAGAGTCGTGCTGAGATTTATAAAGGAAGAGAAAAAGACAGAGCAGACGGGACAAAAGAACAAGAAATAAAAGGAAATAAAAAGGAACAACCGGTTCCGATGTGGCATGTTGACAGGTGATTAAAAGCCCACAAAATCTATGAATTGTAGAGCCAACCATTTACTGATGGGTGAATGAACAAATGTTATCCCGATGTCAAAGCATTTAAATCAGGGGCATTATTGGTGTATTATTCGGATATAATGACATGGTAGCCCTTTGTCTCTTGTTAAACAGTTTTCTAAAACATCTTATCAACATTACATCTGCGTGAATTGTTCCATTTTAGTTTGCTCCTGATTAAGGTGTCTGAGATTCAACGAAGAAAACAGAGCGTAAGGCGGTGTTTGTACATAAATGTATTGCATTGTACATCGTAGGCTAAATAGTTCACCTATATACAAACACGCATTACGCCTATACTGTATAATATAGGAAAGTTTACACTCCAATGGCATGTTTGTAGTCGATGCGAGTATAATATTCAAATTTAAAAGACGTATGCCGGATCAAATTTGACTCCCGAATCAAATTTGACCTCCATTAATTTTGTCTATAAAGGTACACTATGCCAATGCATCCATACGCAATGCTGCGTAACAACCGCCGTTTCTTCTGATCGGGACTCAGTTCCGGATTTGATTCCATGCGATGCGACATTTGAGGTACAAAGTGCATTGATTACAAATTGCATTGATTACAAAGTGCATTGATTACAAAGTGCATTGATTACAAAGTGCATTGATTACAAAGTGCATTGGTTCCCTGAATGGCGACATACCGTGGCGGTGAATTTGATCTGGAGTTAAGGGGACTTTAGTATGATCAACACTTTCACCAGTGGAACTTTGAAATTGCTCCAACTACACTGGATTTAACTTTACACGTCCCAAGTCCCAGCAATACAGGTTGCTAAGGACAGTCACGTGATTCAAGTAGAGTGGCGGTAAGATTTATCAATCAGCATTGCTTACGGTATATTTCATGTTTCTGTTTTTCCGTACCCTGATGAACTTTGTCAAGAAGCTAGCAGTTGCATTCAACCGTTCACATTTTGCCTTCTGTTCTTGGTACAAAGTCGAACCAAGGATGGACATATAGGCACTTGTAGAATGTTGCAAGAAGGACAAAGGTCATTATACTTGATATCATTGTCCGTCAAGCCATCGGGGTGTTGGCTCAGTCTATTGATTTTAGATGCTGTGGCTAATAGAAGACAACAATCACATTGTAAACAACCAAAGGGCTGTGTTATTAGACAAGCAATAATATTGATTGATCAGTATAATGGTCAATTGATTGACTATTTACAATGCAGTCGCTTTGACGTGGCTTGGTTCAATATATTTATATAAAAAGCAAGAAGAATAATTGAGATTCGCTGAGGGGACTTTTCATGCCTCAGATCCATAAAATATTTTACGTTGAATGATACAATGTCATCTATGTAGTCTTTATAATTAAAAGGAAGCTCTCTGAAAATAACACTTTTAACACAACACTTATTTACTGCTAAAACGTCTGTTATTTTGACGTAAATGTATAAAATATATGAGGTTTTCACGTTTTGATATGGCATGTAGAATATTTTTTACAAATTTCGTTTTGAAGAAGATCTTAGTAGGATCGAAAAGTCAGGTCGTCTAACTTTCATTTATGATGCATTCAAATCAGTTATTTATTGAGTTTGTGTAGGAATAACCCTCATCAAGTGGAACAAGACTCTTAAATCTAAACCAATGTAACCGGCGAATCTAATTGAATAATTCGTATAGTTAAATATTGTCACTTTAGTGAAGCAAGAAGGCAGGCCTTTGAGATTTTGATATAATTTATAGAAGCGATCGAACGATCGTATAATGTGTTTGTAACCTGTGATCCAACTACAATGCACTCACAGTATACCCGATGGTAATTGTTTATAACAGAAATCATCTATCCGCTATAAACAAAGAGAACGGCCTTATTAACGCCCCAGATTTGAGGCATTAATGTATTTCAATTAACCAGGGAGTAAGAATACATGCCTTCAAGAACCCTGATATAACATAGGAGAGCAATATTGACAACACGGTCATTGATGTTATACATAACAACTCCCTGGTTATACATAAAATATAGAGAAACAACGCACAATATACTTATGACAACAAAGAACATGTACGTTAATGGATTGCAAGGAAGCCCATACCGATCATTGTGATCTAACCATTGTAAACATCTTTCGTTGTGTTAGCCAGGAAGGGAAGTTATAGCCTTCCATTTCACTATTAACCCTACATAATGGAAGAAGAGGACAGTCTTGGGGCTTCAGTCTTCGGAGCTAAAAAGAGCCAATAGGTGAAGGATCTGGGATTAGCATTTATCAAGTGATGAAAATGTAGTTGGGACAGATAGACTTAAATTAGGAGATTAAAGTTAACAGGAGAAATCTGTAAAAGACATTAAAATGATGTCTTATACTGCGTGACATGGTTGCAAAGGAAACCTTAATCTGTCACAAGGAAACGGTACAAATATCTCCAGGTTTGCTTTGTTAAACATAGGGAGAGGATTTACCAACGTTTGAGTATACCTTGAAATCCAAATGAAGTATGATCTTTTTTTAAAGTTTCAGTTGTCACTTCAAAGAGGTTCAATATCCTCATATTTGAATTTGGTCTATGTTATTCTCTTATTCAAGAGACAAAGTTTCTATGTAATACTTGCTTTCGAATTTTTGGTACACATTGTGCTTTTCAATGTATACAGTCTATATTGTTGCGTTGCGCAACATATTAACAAACCTATTGCGTTATTTAATTCCCCGATACCTTAAAGGAAAATAACAGTCTTTGAGATCAATTAGAAGTTTTATACAAGTACATACCCCCAATGCGAGGGGCTGCGTGCAGATATTACGCAGCTTCTTCCACGAATACGATAAGTAAAATGTATCGCGATCAAACATCAATATATGGAATTGAGCAATTTAACATTACCATAAACAAATTTATATCAAAGTTACAGTAAATTGAAAGGATAATATGGGATCCAAATAAATTTCATTAGTCAATGTTGTAAATAGTCTAAGTGCTAAGTAACACAGGTTGTAAACTGTAAAGTTAAATGTTCAGAAATGGTTTGTGAAGATGTATATATTCTATAATCGTGATTCTCGGCTATTAAATTGTTGTCCTCTTTTTAGAACCATGTTTCTTTGCACAGACAAGGACATGTTTGAGCCTATACTTCATATACTTAACATTTTTCTAGTAGTTAATTGCTTTAACAGAGAGACTAATGCGCTTCCAACAATAGATAAGAGCAGTGTGGTAGGCGTAGCTACAAAATTTTCAAGGTTTCCCGCCAATTTTATGTCAGTAGTATAGACTACCGCAGCTGTTGTCTGCTGGTTTATTTTGTCAGGCCATTCCGCACCATTGGTGTCAAATTGCAAGACTCTTTACGATGATAATTATAGAATAACATGGCCTCTGCATGTCTTCATTGAAACCTCGTAATGTGTCTTGGAGACTCATTCTATTATATAGTGATTATTGTCGGCGTTTTAAGTATTTTCACGAAATAGAGAAACATTATCGAATGACCCTATATCAGCAAAATACATGTAATTGCTTGCACACCAATAAAGGAATGTGCTATTGGGAACACCTTCATCTGTTGTTGTTGTTGTTGGTCTTGCAATAAACATTCCATGGCATATGCATATGCATAAGAGAGGAGAGTGTGTGTATGTGTGTGTGTGTGTGCAGAATGTGACCCGTGTGTGAGCGAAAATGAGAGAGTGAGGTGGAGAGAGAGTAGGGACGGGGAGCGGGGGGGGGGGACGAGTGACGTGCACGGAATTTCAAAGATGAGGGAGGGGTGGGGGGGGGGGGCTATAAATACTCCCGACTGATTTAGGTAGGGGCATGTACATTTATGAAAGAGCTTCCTTGGCCCGAATGAGTGGTCTAAATATTCGACTGAATGTAAGCAGTCCCCATTCTTCATGTTTTGCTCCCGCTTGACAATGGAGTTGAGGGTACATGGGGTCAGTGTCTAAGGCCCTGTTGGTTAGGGCGAACGCATATAGCGGGAGGCCCGGGTTCGAAACCCGGTGGAGGCTATTCGGTAGAGTTTTGTCAAGGTAAAATCAATTTAGACTATAGCCTAGGCTAAAGTTAAGCAATGGCAATATTACAGCATTTATTATCTTGGACATAAGTGAAGCATCCGATACATTTTACCACAACATCCTGCTTTCACGTCTTCAAACTTATCTTGGAATTCAAGATCTAGCCCTGAATTGTTGTCACTCTGTATATCTTTCAATTAGACCTCAGCATGTCCGAAATGTGACTTCAAACATTTAATCCTCTAACATTGTCCGTACTTGTTCACTTCATATTAGAAATATTGGCAAAAAAATGTTACACCAATCCTTAAAGACCTGCATTGACTTCCTGTAACTTATGGAATTGTTGTCAAGCTAATGCTGCTTATCTACAAGTCTTTTCACAATGTGGTGCCTTTATTCATCTCTGATATGCCTCAGCAATAATATTCCTCGTAGTTCTCGTTAAATGATAGGTAACTTCTCAGGGAATCTAAATCCAACCATTCTGGTGAGGGGGGGGGGGGGGGTGGTCTTCTTCAGTTGCTGCACCGCGATTGTGGCATATGTTAACATTTGAAATCAAGACGGCTAAGAATGTCTCCTGCTGTAAAAAGAAGCTGAAAACTCACCGTACGCAACAAGCTTTCACAGACACTTTACATTACGTTTGGAGGAGTTCATTGGTTTTTGCGCCTTGAGCGCCCTTTTCTGGGTGGATACGTGTGCATTATTAATCTTTGTTATTATTTATTATTATCATGTGCCTACTATATAAATACGTCCAGAAAGGGCTTTCACATCACATGCGAAGATTTTACAAACTTTTCCCGAATTCTTCGCAATATAGAGATGAACCTTGGATGAGTTACGATTCCCATCAGGCAGTGATTGCAGCCAAGTTTAACAATGGGAAACCTTTGCAAACAAAGATTTCTTGGTTTTCCTTTGAGATTTGGCCGAGTAATTACTCAGAGTACAATAGCCAATGATAAGAATAGTTGCGTGTGCGGTATTCCTGTTTCCCTATTCAGAACTTGTTTTCTAGACGAGTACCTTTACCCCTATAGAACCCCAGGGATGAATAATTACCCCTTTTAATGAATATAATCTGAATAATTGAATCGTCTACAAAGCTTTTCTTTCAAGTGTGGTAGGTACTCAGCGCCTCATTATTGGATTAAACAACCCCAAGAGGACTTCTACCTCTTTCCTTCCTTATAAGAACACTATTGTTGAAACTGTTTGTAACTGTACGATTTTTCGTTTGTAACTTTAAATTATGCGCTCGTATTTTTTTAAAGACTGTAGTTAGGAAAGTTATTTTACTGGTATCTCAGGTCAAGCTGTAGGCTTATGCATACTTTGAAGGTTAAACAGTTAATATTAATACAACGCATGAAAGCTTAGATTAAAGGAGAACCATATTATAATTAAAGGATTAACATTTAAATTGGTCGTTCTCCCTTAATTAAAAGGTACTTTACAGGAATAATAAAAACTAATATTTTCCAGTCTAAATATTCATATTGTTTCTTTTGAGTTAAAAGATTAGCTTATCTTTCAAAACAACAATCTAATTAATAAACCAATTTAACAGAAGCAGCACAACGCATGCGCAATCGATGCAGCCACCGTTTGGAGAAGTTGTTTCGAGGCTAAAGGTATACACACCGGCGGCTGAAGTTTCGTGTTTAACAAAACCGCTACTAATTGTGTGCATATGTGGGTCAACACTACATCATAATTGCACTTTGTATTATGGATATTTTTTTCTTCAAATGTTGTGCAATTGTATGAATGCATCTGCCAACAGCATATTAAGTCATGTTTTGATGACACTTGACCCCAAATAGTCTTTGTTTTTACTTTAAAATGTACAAATCATTTATCCACTGTTTAATCTTACATATAACTTGCTCACTGATAAACTTCTAAACAAAGGAAACATTTACAACTAAAGAACCATGTTCCAAAATTTATAAAATTTCAATGATAATCAACATTATTAATATGAGAAGAGGAAAACAACACTTTTGATAAAACATTTGATAATATGATGACGTCAGAGACCACCTTTTGTGGTCTATTGTCTGGAGCAAATGAGCGGTTCTTTGTTTACAAGAAAGTTTAAATTCATACAAGCATATCTATATTAAAGAACACATTATTGAGAATATAGAGTTTCCAATAAACAATGAAGAATATTTCCTGTTCCATTATAGTGTCACATTTGCTGCTACCGTAATGTGCCTTAATTTAGTTACAAAGTGAGGGCGCTACTGCCTTTTTCTAATTTATAGAATGAAGTTGTTGTAGGTAATGGTCCAAACCACTAGCTTTGTTTAGAGACACGAGTCATCTTCAATAATAAAAGTGTATTATGATGTAAGAAAAAGCACACACAATATTAAAGTAATATTAATAATCAAATCAGACAAAGTAAATACAACTTAACCTTAACGTTTGTTAAACTTACATCACAAACCAAAATGGAAAAATGAATTTATTATTCCCGTGAATGGAAGTTTGTAAGTAAATGTTGTCGTCTTACTATAACCATCAGGAATTTGATGAGACTCATTTCAGAAACTGCGACCATGGGAGGGGGGAGGGGCTAGATATAGATATAACTGTTTCACGGTGACTTCATAATTAATGATTTTGAGCTGTGTATAAGTATGTTAAATAACTCGTAATTACGGGATTTAACAAACTTAGTAAAAATCTCAGAGTGTGACAACTGTTCGAAGTATATTGACTCCAAACTATTACTAATAAAGTTACTTTTTATATAAAATAACTTGGGTTTCTATGAAAAAAAAAACACAATAATGGTGAAACGTTTAGAGCAGCACAAAAATTGTGTACAAATAGTTTGTACACAAATTTTGTACAAAAATGAAAGCAAAATTACAGAGAAACCTGGAAACAGCTTACCTGCCACCGTCTTCTGGCTACAAACTTTTTCAGACGGTTTGTGGAAACTTTATTTTCTACCACGCTCAGTCTAGTGTCGCGAGTTGTTAGCCATGGATGTTGCAAACATTGTAAAGCGGTCATGCGCCCTCTATAAACAAAGCAGATTAAAAATACTTTTATTAATGACATCACATGTACGGATCTCTGGTAAATGCCCTTAGAGTTAGACTTCTACCTATCCAACCATCGGGAAAATATATATACATAAAAATGGAACTGATGGGACAGCACCTTCATCGTGAATATTTGGAGTTATTGTTGTATTGTTTCTGATGCTTGGATGTTACAAAGTAGAAAGTAGATATGGTTATAAATCGAGAGGACTGGAGGTGGTTTACTATTTTCAGAAATTCGTTCTTCGAGTCCTATATTCAAAGAGAACAACTTCATACACATTGGATACTAACATTAAATGTTTATGAAACGATACACAAACTCTATGAGAACAAAATGAATTTTCTTTTTACGGAAAAATGTATAATTATGAAAGTTGAATGAAATTCATCGTGTTTAATACATTAACTCGAATCAGTTGCTAAAGGAGTGACGGAATGAGGGAGTGGGAAGCTAGCCCAACAAAACGTGTATTTCATCCCCCCCCCCCTTAAATTTCAAACTGTTTAGATATTCAACTACGCACACACCAAACAACTTATGGTTTAAGAGGTGTAAGCCCTTCAAAAAAATACATCGGACTTATTTTTTTACTCGAATGTACTCAGTTTCTCTGTTAATGATTGACAAGTTTCTACAGATAAAACTACAAAGCGCAGACTAGTGTAACTACACGCATGCGCAAGACGCTACAGACGCATATGCAGGTTGGGTCTGTTCATCATATACTCTCTTATTAACATATATTTCTGTCCACAGTTTGCTGCTCTATCCATCTCCGAGGGACCTGGTAGCTCAGCCCATCTAGTCTAATAATGATCTAATAGACTTGGTTATACTTTCAACTTTTTTAAATAGCGATTTAGATTATGAAAAATTGTAAGTTGTAAAAGGAATCAGTAAAAATAAAGCTTACCCTTTCTTGAAAACAAGTAACTGCTCGACGAACTTTTTAGCATCTTTTGAAATATCGTCGAATGACTCGTCTTCGAAGTCCCAGAATCCTTCGGTGACGTTATTCAATGTTTCATTGTCGTCATCCCCCATGAACGGCGAGAGACCACTCAGGCTGCAGGAAGAACAATAGGCGATTGTCTTACTTGAGATAAACAATTATAATGTGTCGTCTTCCCCCATGAACGGCGAGAGACCACCCATGCTGCAGGAAGAACAATAGGCGATTGTCTTACTGGAGATAAACAATTAAAATGTGTCGTCATCCCCTATGAATGGCGAGAGACCACTCAGTCTGCAGGAAGAACAATAGCCGATTGTCTTACTTTTGATAAAAAAAAAAATATAATGTGTCGTCATCCCCCATGAACGGCGAGAGACCACTCAGACTGCAGGAAGAACAATAGGCGATTGTCTTACTGGAGATAAACAATTATAATGTGTCGTCATCCCCTATGAACGGCTAGAGACCACTCAGGCTGCAGGAAGAACAGTAGGCGATTGTCTTACTGGAGATAAAAAATTATGTGTTTAAATGCAGCATTATCTGTAGAGGTTCGCGGGTTTTATTTTGTAGTACATTATCGGGCAAAAGTTGATAGCTTCCTGAGAAATTTCAGGGTTGCATTGTTTGGTTATTACGTCATAATTATTGTCCAAAATAAACAGAAAGTGAAAGAATTGTAACGCACGCTTTAAAAATTTTAAACTTCAAAGAGAAACATTTGATTATCATCCTCAAACCATTTTCCATTTCAGTGGCATTTAATTGTCTAACCTTACAACTCCTGAATGTCTGAGAATGTACGTTTGTTTGGCCAGTGCCGTTATGAAAGTAATTTTACAAGTCATTGTTGGCCTTTAGAAATGGGACAGCTTGTCATAATGCATGCTTGGATGTCAGATATGAAAGGGAAATGAGAGAGACAAGTTAATTAATTTGAGATAACAGTGGGTGGGTGAGGAATGAGTGGGGGGGGGGTGAACCGTTCACGCCTCTCTTGTTCTTGATTGACATTCATCAAGACGGAGAAAATCCCGACAGAAAAATCCTTATAAGTAAAAATGACAAGAAGAATGCTTTTCTGATGTCTTTCTGATGTATAGCGGATTCCTATCGTTCTTGTAAACAACGAAGTCGAATAATGAGCGAATGGGGGAAGTTAACTTGGCTTGTTGTACTTGGTAATAAGACGCATTCAATTTCTGATGTATGCAGGGTTTTGGACGAGACTGTAAACGTCTCACATAGTCCTGAACTTAAACTCATACATTGTTACTAACTACTAGTGAGATAATAAATCAAGCTGAAGCACCCAAGAGGGACCATTTCTTGCTTTTCCAAATTTTATGTAAAGAAACCCGGGAAATTTTAAAAATAAGTATGAACATAACTCTCCAAAGCTGAGGGACTTCTATTTTTGGCGTATAATTACACATTTGGCAAGAATCAGATATTTGAAAGTTTTTATAATAATACATCCAAGAAAAGGATTAATCTTATGCTTGCACGAATGGTTGACACTGATTGGACGGAACAACTAATATTTATGGATTTGAATTGAAGACTATTATCAGGGGAAATTCGGTGATGTCATTTCCAGAATGTAATCAAGTTTACCCTTATATTTCACCCGACTTACTTTTATACGAAATGAATTAAAAACGAGAAGGTTTTAATGATTTTTTACAGGATTAATTTTAGACTGGCTAATCGAAATTTTGGAAAGATTTTTCTTATCTAATAGAGAAGATACTTTGTTTGACATAAATGTACACAAGGATCAAAGATTTAAAACAATAAATCAAACAAATGTGATATTTGTTTTAAAAGTAGGAGCCAAAGCTAAATATTTTGAAAAGTAACATGTTTTCTGAAGATGTGAAGCATTTATTGTAACATTAATGTACTACATTATAATACACTAAACACTAATTTTCATATCGTTGTTATCATGTAAGATAAAACATATGCTAATTGCCAATGTAATTATCACAGTCATTTCATGTTAAATAAATGATATATACCAAAGAAGTATTCATTGCTGCGTTTTAAATTTGTTTTAGTTGAAAATGAAAAAAGAAATGATTTCAATCTGTGATTGTTCAAGGGTATCAGATTGATAAAAATTAAGTTTTGAATCAAGATTAAAATCAGTGTCAAGTCGTGATATCGTTATTGCTCTGCAAGTCGCAGATTAACATGTGAAAGTTATGACAGGGAAATGGGGGTGGGGGGGGGGGAGTCAATAGTTTTGAATGTAATCCACGTAGGAAATGCTTAAAAGAATCTGTATACGGTTTCATTCCAGAGTGCTAATTCCCACCATTAAAAAAACTCATCCAGTCTCTCAGAGGTTACCTGTGTTAAAAGGTAAAGTTGTTTGTTGAAGGTGTTTAGCTAAACGCCAAGATATCTTCACAGGGAGATGTTAATTTATGCTCCAAATGAAGAGTCGTCGACTGCGTGTTTGTTTGTTAACTGGATCGCAATGCTTTGTATTCTGAGCATGTAAGCAGTAATTCTTATACAGTTGCAATGGTAATAAGTTGCATGGGCCTTGGTTTCCATGGACCTAAATAGTCATAAGTACTGGCAATAACTTCTACTACGACCAACAAGTTGATATTTAAAATGGCCGACAATATTTCAAGAAGTTGGAGGTTCCGATCACCTGACTAATTCTCAGACCTTGAGCAGTGTTGAACTATACAGTTAAATGTCTGGCTGAAGAAATGTTATGAAAGTGTCTGTAAATGATCGATAAAACACTAGGAACTGTTATTTGACTTACTAACATACTTAGCGGGCAATACTTCATTCAAGGGTACCGTTGTTATTAATTTATTTATCAGACTCTCTCTCTATATATAGCCTACTTTACTACAATGTACGGTCACAACAATATAACAAGTTAGTACTTAACATATTGTTGTTTTCGTATGCGGATAGAGTTGTAAGGCGATGGGGTAATTACACACACTCTGTGTTACAAGCATACGGTTAGGTTGCAGCCAGCTTGAATGGTTATACTTACAGGGTATAGTAACCTGAATGGTTATACTTACAGGGTATATCAACATGAATGGTTACACTTACAGGGTATAGCAACCTGCATATTTATACTTACAGGGTATAGCAACCTGCATGGTTATACTTACAGGTTATAGTAACCTGAATGGTTATACTTATAGGGTATAGCAAATGAATGGTTATACTTACAGGGTATATCAACCTGTATGGTTATACTTACAGGCTATATCAACCTGAATGGTTATACTTACAGGCTATATCAACCTGTATGGTTATACTTACAGCCTTACAGGCTATATCAACTTGAATGGTTATACTTACAGGCTATATCAACCTGAATGGTTATACTTACAGGCTATATCAACCTGAATGGTTATACTTACAGGCTATATCAACCTGAATGGTTATACTTACAGGCTATATCAACCCGAATGGTTAAACTTACATTCTATATCAACCTGAATGGTTATACTTACAGGGTATAGCAAATGACTCCAACAGCCCACATATCTGTACCAAATCCAATTTCCTCATATCTAACTATCTCTGGAGCTACAAACTCTGGCGTTCCAAACATAACTTTCAGGTGATCTCCTTCTTTAAACCTCTGCGCAAGACCAAAGTCTATAATCTTGATGTCATATCCGGTGTTATCGAGACACATGATATTTTCAGGTTTCAAGTCAAGGTGAAGTATGTGATTTTGATGCATATGGCTGACACCAGTGCATATCTGACGCATAAAACTAATGCAATCACCCTCTGTTAATGTGATATCGTCTCCTGTAATACGCTCAAAAAGTTCACCGCCTGTAATGCTGAAAAGTAAGAAAATAAAGTGGATTTTCATCATTGAAAATATAAAACAAGTTCTAAAGTTTAATGATGATCGATTGTCAATTAGGCAATCTAGAACCGTTCGAAGAAGAGACATGACGTCACTTTAAACCCCTGCGCATTTTTGTAACGCACGATAAATCCCAGGTACGTTGTTTTAAGCTCATATGCCAAAAATATGTACACTGTAGAGTCGTATACACGCACACATGATGCAGAAACTGCGGTTCTGGCTTATTTGAAGAATCGAGCGCCACTGAATTCATAAAGAAACTGTATCCATTTATTGCACATTTACGAAGGAAAGGGGAATGCTAAGGAATGGGGGGGGGGGGGCGCATATTAACGCAAATTTCGACTCTTTCTCAAGTAGGCTACCCCTATTTGCTTCTTACATATTTCACGACAAGCACACATCAAACCCTATGATATTGACAATAAGAATAGTTAAAATAGTCTAATTTTCAATCATCGTTTTACAAACAATAACATCGACCTTGGAACAAATGGATTAGGAAGTTAAGCTTATCCTATATTTACATTTATATGCTAATTTGTCAAGATACAGCTATATGGTTGTGTGTCATTACTGAAATTAAAATAACTGAATATGTATCCATATACCAACATACTAAGCACCAAGACCTCAAGTTTTTTCATCTCTCAAGACAAGTTATAATGTGGCAAGTTGCATTTCCTCAAGAAGTACGGTATTGCATGATACTGCATGTGATGCAGTATTTCTCGGGTTAAGGTTAGGGTTAACCCTAACCATATGAGGTTTCCCCTGTCCACAAAATACGTCATTCATTGGGCTGTATCATTCATGATGACATTGCTCGACATATTAAACGACATGTACAAAACGGTTCTTTTTCACAAATACTGTCACGTGAGGATTGGCTGATACTAAGCTTGTTTGTCATTACTGAAATTAAAATAACTGAATATGTATCTATTCCAACATACTAAGCAATAGTCTATTAATACAAGACACCATATAACAGCATTTTTGGCGTCCAATAAGCGACGTATTTAAACCTTATGAATATTCATCTCACCATTCCATGACCATGATGGTTTTCCGGTGGGTTTGGTATGCTTCTAAGCATCTTAATAGAGTTGAATGCTTCAATCGACTCATAATATCCAATTCCCTTTTGACAGCATCTTTGTCCTTAGATCGCAGAGTTTTGATGATTTTAGCTGCCCAAACATTTCCATCTTGTTTGTTTCTGCATTTGTAGACGGTTCCGAACTTACCACTGAGGATAAAATTAGGAAATTAAATATCATATGAATTATGCCACGGACGAAGTCATGTTAATTATGCCGAGGCCGAAGTATACTAGTCCCCTCGGTCCATGAAAACAGCACGATAATATCCTCTGGGTGTGTTTCCCTGGATTATATGCCGCATATTCGTCCACTCTCTCCGTTTACCGTGATGTAGAAATGTAAACCGTGATGTATCATGTCATTAATAATTAGCATTGTACCATATGTTATCACTAGCATCACACCGTGTGTTATCTCAGTGTGTATGATCGTTTTATAATTTGTCGTGTATCGCATCGCATCGTTCATAATGAATTATATCATTTAATATATATAGTATATAGTACCATATCATATGGCATGTTATCGAACATGATGGTGTCGTATCGTGAGATGCAATAGCAATCATATATAAAAGCCTGCTTTCTGACATATCGTTTATACATTGTATCATTCTTAATAACATGGATGAGTATACGATGTACGGAGTGGCATGACAAGGTGTAAGACAGTAAAATATCATAATTTATATTATGTATATATTATTCCATGCACCGTATATTATCGTATATTATATCGCAGGGTATCTTGTGTCAAATAATATATTGTACCTTATATGGTATTGCACAGAACATTAAAGTTGTAATCATACATGATACAGTATTTTGAGTATATCTTGTTTCGGGTGGACTCATTTTTTAAATGATTTATCATTTTCTTATAGATATTTGAATATGAGCAATGAAAATCAATATGCCTCGTACAATGTGGTGTAAGATTTATAAACAGGATTTCGTAGGTTGTTAAACAGCAACCTATATAAAAATAACATTCGGTCCATTTAGTATAGAACTGAAGGCCTATATCGACCAAACGAAAAGAAAGCAAGGCTTGGAAGAACACATAGATTTCAAAATTAATGTTGCGCAGGTGTTAATCAACTATGTTAGAACCCATGAGAGCTAAATTCAATAGTATGCACGTCACTGGTATATATTAACTGAGTTAAGATGACGTCAGCATACGACAATCTATCACATATGAATTCCTCAGAACAGATATTTCCCAATCTTTCGGTAACATAAATTTTTATACTTCTCCGAGAAACCAGCTACAAAAATATGGGTTAATCCCCTGAGAATCAATGTTAGCTTGGCCTAATTTGGTGTATTATTATTCATATTTCACTCAAGCCTCTGTTCGATGTGAGATTTTGAAATTACTTTCTTCATTTGTGCAAAAAGCTGACAAGGTCACACGGATGCATATTCTAAAGGTAAAACTATAAAGCGGTCAAAGAAACACATTGTTAAGTTAGTTAAAACAGAATAAAAGTATAAAAAACTGTCGACCTTTCTGAGCCCGCTTTGTCGATTTTGGAAGCATGTCTGCTCATCATTTCAGGTGAATTCCAAGATTACTTTCTTTTCATAAGTTCTTCTTACAACTTGCGTACATTTTTGTTTTCAATTTCTTGCTCTGAAGTATTTTATCGTGTACGGGTACTTAATCTTTGGACCAAAGTCCAGGTTTGCATTTAACGTTTATACTTGGAAACACGAGGATGGTTAACTCAACCAGTTTCTCTGTAATTCCTCAGACCTCTTATATGCGTATTAGGCTACGTGTATAGCTATCATCAAGATAATTTACTTGCCAAAGCAAGGTAAGGAACACAGTCATCTTAACAACATTACGTGATAGATATTCAATTATTTTAATCAAATGGTGATGTCATAGTTATAATTGCTGACGTTAATACCACGCAACTAACTTTCATACGTTTTGATATTGTGTACCGTTCAGCCAGAGGTATTAAAATAATATAATTTAATAACACTGCGTATCACATGCATGCACAACTAAGTGTGAAATACTAATGTATATTGGTCTCAGTGGTCATTCGAGCTAGGATATTATTCTCATGTTTATGGCATTTATTCTTGTATATATGATTCAATAATAATGACAATGAGCACACGGGCAAGAACAAGAAAGGTACAGGAACTAGTATATACACAAGAAAGAACAAGTAAAGGTACAGGAACTAGTACATACACAAGAAAGAACAAGAATTCTCTATGTTCTCTTGTACATTTACCCACATCTATTGTCAAATTGGATACTTAAATACAAGAGATTGAAATAAAGTCTTAAGAATTGAATTGAATTGAATTGAAAAGGTACAGGAACCAGTACATACACGGGCAAGAACACATAAAGATACAGGAACTAGTACATACACAAGCAAGAACAAGAATAGGGTACAGGAACTAGTACATGCACAAGAACGAACAAGAAAAGGTACAGAAACTAGTACATACACGGACAAGAACAAGAAAAGATATAGGAACTAGTACATACACAAGCAAGAACAAGAATAGGTACAGGAACTAGTACATACACAAGCAAGCAAAGGAATAGGTACAGGAACTAGTACATACACCGGCAAGAACAAGAAAGCCTAGAAAGGTACAGGAACTAGAACACACACAAAAAAGAACAAGAAATGGTCCGGGAACATGTACACGAACAGGAAAATTACAAGAACATCAGAAGAAGGACCAGCAAAGGAACAAGGAGAAAAAAGACAGAAACAACATATAAAATGACAGGACAAGAACAAGGAACACGAACAAGTTCACAAGACCAAGGACAACGACAGGAATACCAAGAACTACTACAAGATATTGCTCGAGTTATGAGTATGTCCACTGAGTGAAAAATATAGTTGGGTCGTTATGAGTATGTCCACTTAGTGAAAAATATAGTTGGGTCGTTATGATTATGTCCACTTAGTGAAAAATATATTTGGGTCGTTATGAGTATGCCCACTTAGTGCAACAGACATTTGGGTCTTTATGAGTATGCCCACTTAGTAAAACAGATATTTGAGTCGTTGACTTATGTGTTTTCATAAATTGTTGGACTGGTATAGATGGTACGGCGATTTCGTCTTCATTATATGTTAATATAAAACAGACTCTGAGACTCTTAACAGAGGAATTCAATCATTATCAGAATTGCTGCCACTTAAAAATATCATCGAACGCCTTTCCTTCTGATCTTTTGAGTATATATATATTGCGTTGATTGTCTACGTATTTATTGTAAACATTTTCACTTCTCTTTGAGAGCACGGTGACAGTGAAATTAATTAGCGTGAAGTATAGCCTAGTCAAACATTAATGGCGAGTTATAATTTACGAATCGGAGGAAATTATCAATGCATGGTCATGAAAATTGATACCGAGATAAATCAAAATTCAAAGCGGATGACAATGCTGATGAAGATGGAAGAGGGAAGGATGAGGTAAATTATTGCAAGAGGATGTTAAGAGACCATAGTATGACTGCGTGCATGGCTGGTGTATTGATAATATCTCGCATACATAGTCATCATTGTACCCTGTGCAGGCTATGTGCACAGGCGACAGGCATAAACAACAAACATTGGCGAAGGACTATCAAAAATTATCAAAAACATGCTCGACTTAAAATGAGGTGGACATTTCCCTCTCTGAAACCTTGTCATTGTTGGGCTACCAACAAATTAAAGACAAGGGTTAATTTTGTTTCCTTTACTTTCTCTTAAGAAAATGAAGGAAAGAAAGGAGACATATTTCTGAAGGAGAATGAAACGTATCCATGTTGTTGATCTCATAACATCTAATGGACAGGGCAGAGACACAGCCTATCATGTGACTGGTTTAGGAATCGAAACCTGAATTCGAATTGGTCTTTAAATTTTCACTGATACTCGTGACTTTTTGGTAACCTGATGTAAAGGCTCGCTAATCCCAGCTAATCCTCGCTAATCCTCGTTAATCCCATTGATCCCATCTATATTTATGTATAGTTATGCATGTGTATTTGTTTCTTACAGGTATTATATTATAGATAACACCTTCATATCGGTTACGACTGCAAGCAACAAACTATATGCTATCCATTTAGAAACAGGAGCCTGTCAGCCAGCATGCAATGTACTGATACAGTAACAACTGTCAGAGATATGAAGATCATCTGACTCTGATTGGCTGCTAGCCAAATCAAATGAAATATGAAAGTCTCTTCGTACGTTTGAAGGTCTCAACGCATGAATGTCTACATTGCTGAGGTGCTACGCATCAATAGTGGAACGAATATGGCAAGCCATGTGGGACAAACACAGGGACGTAGCTAGGGGGGGGGGGGAGCAGGGGGAGCGACCGCTCCCCCCTTTCAGTGTCGTTTTTTTTTAAACTGCCGTTTTTAGCATGGTATTTTGTCAGTGCTCTTTTGATCTTGAATACTCGTCAGCTCCGTTAACTCGATTGTAATCGTAGTAACATTCACGCCTACTGACTCAACTACTTACTTAGTTTGGCAGATGCAATTAGCTAAATTTAGCTTATAGCCAATTACAAGCCTACAGTTGGCCACTGTGTAATAAAATACATATTGCCTACCTAACCGCACTCTATGGAATGTCACGAACTGTATGCACAACAACGTCGACAACGTTCGTTCTATGAGTCGTCCTAAGGTGTTGCACGAACAGCATGAAGCTAAGCTAGCAATCGTACGTGATACGCACTTCCTGTAATAATTATTACACTGCTAATACACTGCGATAACGATATTTGTTTTTAGGCCACTGCATATCTGGCAATATTACAAACTATGAAAGTTTATATTGTCCATCAGTTAAGTTCGTCAAATGTATTAAAGTCCAGACATTGGACAATAAACAAGAATCATCCTACTGGAAAAATTGTAAAAGAGCACTATGTTTGTCTTTCTGATATATTATGTAAAAGAACATGTAAAAGAACTCAAACAGGAAACAAAATCTGCTGATTATGATATCATATGATCAGGGCGTAGCCAGTATGTAACACTGTAGGCCCGGGCCTACATTTTTTTTGGCCAAGTTATCTTTTTTTTTTAAAAACACCCATAATACAAATCGATAAGCTTGCTGGACGAGTTTAAGAGTCTATAGACAGGAAAAACTATTGAAATGAACGTAGCAAGAATATGGCTAAATTAGGTGACCTATTCTTCTGTCATCTAGGCTGTCATTTCTATCGCGTGCCGTTTCATTCAACACTCTACCAGCCGAAAAAGACTAGGATCCGATCTTGTCAGTTTTTTTAACATGTAGTTAAGAACCCGTTTACGCAGATAATATTTCAGTTGAGAAAACAGTTGAGAAATTTGCATCAGATTGCAATCGTCGGATACCTCTCGCCTTCTCTTATTAGGCTAACTTAAACATTTAATAGCTACAGTTGTATCAAAGACAATTACTGGCTATAGTTGTATCAAAGACATTTCAGGCCTATCTTTGTATCTATAAGTATCAGAAGTTGAAACGTAAGACTACTCTGTACATGTACCTTGCTAATTTTAAATATATTATGTAGTATTGAATTACGTACTATTTTAACTCATTTGTTTTTTGGGTTCAAAAGTGATATTGAATGAGGTGTCTCAAGTTAGCAAGAGGCCAGGGAACCAGAATGAACACTCGGGAAGGGCCGTTTCCGGCCATCTGGGGGGTTTGTAAAACCAAAAATTTTCTTGTACGCTCCGCGCCAACTGATGGTGGCGCTCCGCTCAGATAGTCGTGCCTACAACTTTGAAAATCCATATCAATCGCAAAAAGTGCTCCCCCCTTTCAAATTCCTGGCTATGTCGGTGGACAAACACCGCATAATATATCCGCGTATCAATTCGAATATATACGCGTATTAATTCAAATATACATGTGTTGTACATGTATAAAGTTTCGCTTTTTGAAGCGATCTCGCGAGCCCGCCAAATCATTTATCGTTGGTATATGTACACAGCAAGAGCGGAAATGTTTTTTCGTGTATATTCTAATTAATCCGTGCATATATTGGATTTAATCCCCATATATATTTTATTTAATACGTGTATATATTCGAATAATACGTGTATATATTCGAATTAATACGTGTATATATTCGAATTAATACGCGGATATATTTAAGCCATATGATTGGCTAATAATATATACGAGTATATATTCCAATTAATACGCGTATAAATTCCAATTAATCCGCGGATATATTATGCAGTGTTTGTCCCACATGGCTTGCCATAAACGAATGATGCGTTTCTGCATGGTGTGTCCATATCATATATAGCTTCACGTATTGCAGAGGAAATGTTGAACTATTGGGTATGAGCATCCATTGCGCAAGTTCGCATACCAACATAAGGTCTGCAACAAATATGATTAATTTCTCATCATGAATTCTTTCTTAAGTTCTGCGAGGCAAGATCGACTGTTTGTGAGACGCAATTCCTGTTGTATATACGGATATAAAGTATCGGTCTCTGAATTCGTTTTATCTAAATACTGTTATATATCCAAGGTACATTTAGCAACATGACCTTCTTGAGTATAGGTTATATCTCAAAGCTAGAACTGTTTACAAGAGTGACGTCACATATTTAATAGATTTATAACTGAAGATTTCGGTGGGTTGAGTTGAAACTAAAATATGATATAATGGATGTAATTTACACGATTGGTATATTACGCCGATCATGTAGTTTGCAGCTCCTATGAACTTTTATAGCATTAACAATCGCCTTATGTCTGTCTGTCTGTCTGTCTCTCGGTTTATGAATCATTTTGTGTGATTGTTCAGAATTGGTCAAAGTTCTTCTATGTAAGTGTTTCCAAAGCAAGTTTTGTCCTCTATGACACAACAGGTGTACCTAGGTCAGTCTCCTTTGCATATAAGACTCGGGGCAGAATGATTGTCTGAGCACTGGCAATAACAACGTTCGCCGCGATGTATGTTAATTAGTCTATTGTTAGTGTTAAAACATGTGTATAGACAGCTACATATTCACGAAATATTTCCAATGATGTGCTTAAAGAGAACTACATCACCGCATTGCCAACACAAACACAGTGCTCATCGTGGTGTATCTATGTCATGTGATCGGCTGCTACACATGACTCTCCACTCACATGACTCTCCAACTCACATGACTCTCCACTCACACGACTCTCCACTCACACGACTCTCCACTGACATGACTCTTCAATCACATGACCCGACTCTCCACTCACACGACTCTCCACTCACACGACTCTCCACTCACACGACTCTCCACTCACACGACTCTCCACTCACACGACTCTCCACTCACACGACTCTCCACTCACACGACTCTCCATTCACACGACTCTCCACTCACACGACTCTCCACTCACACGACTCTCCACTCACACGACTCTCCACTCACACGACTCTCCACTTACACGACTCTCCACTCACACGACTCTCCACTCACACGACTCTCCACTCACATGACTCTCCACTGCATACGACTCTCCACTCACACGACTCTCCACTCACACGACTCTCCACTCACACGACTCTCCATTCACACGACTCTCCATTCACACGACTCTCCATTCACACGACTCTCCATTCACACGACTCTCCACTCACACGACTCTCCACTCACACGACTCTCCACTCACACGACTCTCCACTCACACGACTCTCCACTCACACGACTCTCCACTCACACGACTCTCCACTCACACGACTCTCCACTCACACGACTCTCCACTCACACGACTCTCCACTCACACGACTCTCCACTCACACGACTCTCCACTCACACGACTCTCCACTCACACGACTCTCCACTCACATGACTCTCCACTCACATGACTCTCCACTCACCTTCCCAGGACTTCGTTAAGATCATAGTCATCTTCAAAATTCTTGGAATCGTGGAGAACAAACTCTTTAAAGGCATCCGTAGTATCCATATTGAGTATGACGTCACTCTATACGGCATCCAACGGAAACTGTTTGATAAAACAAGATGAATGTCGAAAAATTAAAAACAGGGAAACACAAATCAAAGAGAGATGAAAATAATGTTATATCAGTTCTTTTTACGATGACCAAAAGGCACATGCATGTTTACCGGTCACCATAGTCACAAATAATTATTGAAATCACATCCGTTCGTCTGCATCATTCGAGTACGGAACCGCATAAATAGCATGGTCGGTGATTGCATCGTGACAAGGTCATTTGTGTGCATGTGCATGTGCAGGGGGAGGGGAGGGGACGGTTGGGATGAAGGGAGATCGATAATCTCCCTTGCCCTTCATCTATAGCTTCATAATGATTACAGTAATTCAACATCGTGCAGTATGGTAGTAAAAGGACAATATTCTCAATCAAAAGTAACGTTAGGAAGCAACCGACCACTGGACAATCACCACACCTTTATGCATTTTATTCTAACAATAATAACAATATCCCGCATGCCCCTCCCCCATCCCCCCCTTCCCTCCATCTCCTCCACACCCACCCAGCCAACGGCTGAAAACAAACCGCTATATGTTCACACCTGAGATCAATGACGCCGTGTTACAGTTTACGTGGTTATCCCCTACGAATTTAAATATCAAAGTCAGTACATGTAAAGGATATTTATGAAGTTTGTTTTGGTCCATCTCTTCTATTTATTAATCAGTATCTCCTGCCATGAAAAGTATTTCCATTTAAATATCACAAAATCTCAGTCTCTACAGAAGAAAGTTCGTCTCTGTACAGACTCTTCGCATCACTGAATGTTGCACAAGGTTACGTATACATGTCTGTGAAAATACTTAAAATGTTTCCTTCCAACAGAGCGTAACGATGAGAGGTTAAACCTGAAGGTTTACGAAAGGTTTTAATAATTTATCGATTCTTCGCATGAAGACAAAAAACCAACTCTTGTCAATTAACCCGTCTGAGAGACACAACTTCCGCGAACAGCTAAGCAAAAAATTTTTTATGTTTTGAGATATCACAGTGCATTTGTCCATGTCATAACCGTCGAAGACTTGAGCAAGCATAATAATCTCATCACGGAGCTTGAAAACTGGAGTACCTGTCTTAAGTAATTATTAAGAAGTGGTGCTTAAAAGATAACGTTCTTACATTTATAATTAGTTTACTAGAATACGCTAGCACTAAAGACATTTTTTTTTGTAACAGAAATGCTTACTTTCGTTATAGAAATATGAAGAAACCTACACACACACTCACACAAGAAATCAAAAGTTGGACTTCTTCTTGACACTATGACATCACACTCTGGACAAAATGCATAGTCGGTTAGAATATGAATCTCGCGCCTCTATATTTTGCTTTTTCAGTTGTTGTTTATATTGTTAGATATATATAGGAAGCTCTATGTAACCCTATTTATCATTGTTCCCCATACACCTAGTATACCGTACAAGCTTATACGCGATAGTAGCCTATATATAGTTTATCGTTTAATTTCATTCTCAGTTTCTGTCATGTGTCGTCGCCATGTAAACTCTACAATTTATTACTAATAAGCCTGCATCTGTCGCTATGATGTAACTGGATTTCGTAACTGACAATCGTAATATGTCATAAATGTATACAAAAATTCTGTCCAACATAAGTTCTGTCAGACATCTGTATGTATACAGTTAATGTGGAAATCTCAGATTTTTAGTCTACATATCTTCAACGGGAAAGCGTAAAAAGCCTAAAAGCGGAAAAAAGTACAAAAAAAGCTTTATGCTTCTGATGTATATTTAACTTACCCTCACTTACTGATCCACTAACTCATCTACTGGTAACAGTTATGCGAGAGTTTTACTTACCGGAAAATGGAATTTATTGGCAGTCTGCAATTCCATTATCCTGTGTTCATAGGAAGAATATGTTCACCTTACCCAGACCATTACCTCCAATTCCAATATGACGATAAACGTATCACATTTTGACCTCTTTGGAGGATGTAGGAGAAACTTAATAAGTGACTGTCACCCCTCGGATCGACCGAATTTAAATTGGATCTAATTCGATAGTCTTTTATTTAAACCAATTTACGGACAACTATAAATTGAGCGATCTGTATAGCTCAGGAAAAAATTACAGCTGTCTGAGAGACATTGTCACAGTCATACGCTTGTCGGTTGTGAAACTTGAAACCATGATGAGGGCTCTATTAGAGATCAGTGGTAATCAGTGTGGTCACCAGAATTGACTAGTAATGACATTTATATATATATCTACACAATTTAAAGGCTTATATTACGTTCAGTATCTTAAATTTTTAGCATTACATTGTCACTTACATGCATTTACATATCAGCAACTTGCAATTGATGAAAGAGAGGTTTCTGTGATCAACTTTGTACACAGCGAACCTTAATTAACGAGAAATTACCCTTTTCGTAAAAATTGAAAACTTTGTTCTTCCAAACAATTATGCATGCAAACCACACATTTCTCCTACATATTTTAAACTCAGCCAATCAAATCATCTCTATTACGTGACGTCAGACAATAACAATTGCTCCTGTTACGCACATTGATGTAACCAGGGAGTTCCATAACTCCCTGATGCACCATACTAGCACTCAAACTGCCCGTCTTGCAGGCACTTTATATGACATATCAATAATAATGGTCTGCTGAAGTTATCATAAGAGGGTGCACATGAAAGAAATATATCACTGGACAGCTCGGTAATGTTATACTTACGGCTAATTCACAGGTAACTGTTTTTTCGTATCCAATAAAACTTCTTGAAAATGTCTCTTGCAAATAACAGACCTTCCGAAAATAATTGACAGATTTCTGTATATTTACCAAATATTTTGAGAGGTAATATGAACCGTAGGACTGTACACCCCATGGAGGTATAGTGGTTTCACTATACCAACCGAAATCACAAGGCTAAAATAAACCATAAACCGCAAAAAGATATCATAACTCCTGAAACTATTCGAAAACTGAAGAGCAAAAATAGCGTTTCGTTTTAAGCTGGATAATTTTAAGAGGAACATCTTGTTGACATCAGGATTACGGCCACTGACCTTCTTATAACTTAGAAAGAATTTAAGGACCGAGATTCAGTTTTGAAAAGTCCCGAAGGAATATGAAACGAGGGACGATATGAAAAATACTATTAAAAATAGAAACGATATATGAAACCAAGTAATAGAATGAACGATCAATGGAAGCATTATATAATAGTGGGTTGAATGTGGGCTGGAACTGGAAGTGGGATGGAGGTTGGGAGGGTATGGTGGGGCGGATTGGCGGGATTGGCTGGGTGAGTACTGATCCACTTAAAAAATTATTCCTCCTCGTGTTTGCATTATAGGCTAATATTTGTTGCTGTATTTCCCGAAATTGAAAATTCGCTCCTAATGAAAGAGAAATGATTAAATACAACAAAATACTAAATCAATTTGATCGAAACAGTTGGACATATACTCATGCAGCACATAGTGTATCCGTATTTTACTGTCTGTATCAGCATATAGTGTATCCGTATTTTACTGTGTGTAGCAGCACATAGTGTATCCGTACTGAATGTAGCAGCACATAGTGTATCCGTATTTTACTGTGTGTAGCAGCACATAGTGTATCTGTATTGTCTGTATCAGCATATAGTGTATCCGTATTTTACTGTGTGTAGCAGCACATAGTGTATCCGTACTGAATGTAGCAGCACATAGTGTATCCGTATTTTACTGAATGTAGCAGCACATAGTGTATCTGTATTGTCTGTATCAGCACATAGTGTATCTGTATTTTACTATGTGTAGCAGCACATAGTGTATCCGTATATTACTGTGTGTAGCAGCACATAGTGTATCCGTATTTACTGTAGCAGCACATAGTGTATCTGTATACTGTCTGTAACACCGCAGTGTGGTCCGATCTCTGTCTTTATCAGCATATATAGAACCAACTTTATGAAGGCTAATAAATCATCTTAAATGTAGGGCAATATTTCAAGATTTGTGAAACATATCTCTCTTCCGTCTATCGTGGCAAAGACGAATCACAATTTGGAGCTTAGAGAATTAGAACTCCAAATACTACGGTGTTTATTGAGGCCCGAGAGTGTAGGTGGTTTAACGCAGCTACATCGCTATAGTATATAGCCTACTATATGTAATTATCTTTAGAAGCTTCCAAACGCGATAAACGGAGTATCGATTCTACGTATGAAATTGGATTGAGGCATATAGGATAAAAGCTACACTAAATGGAACTTGCCATATTTTGCTTTGAAATTACCACAGTCTGATGTTAGTAAGTTTCACCGTTGAAACACTAAAACGGTAGCCACAAAACGTCTGCATTGACAATTTGACAGACTAGGACCGATGATTTTATTGGTCAACAAATACAGCGTTTCATTACATTTTGTTGAACGTAACTTTCCGTTGAACAAAACTTTTTTTAATTGTAATTAGGGACCGCCCATTTGTTTGTAATTTAAATCGAGATACATCTAATTATGTATGATTTTTCACGGTTTGGCCAGAATAATGATAAAACGGAAGAACCCAACGCAAATTCAGCTTTAAAATAGAGAGTCCATGGGAGAAAAGTTGCCAAGGGGTTCCTAAGGCAGAGAGGTTTGCGTTGGTTTGTAACTTTGGTCGATATTCATATGACTGGATATATACGCATTATTGGTTACACCTCTACCAGCCTATATAACTAAGAGATCCAAAGTGGCACCCACAACTCGATTTATGCTAAGCATTAAAGATTTTATATTTTCTTTAAATAAGAAATTAAAGAGTGTCCCACACATTTAATGAAATACTCTATCGGTTTCATTTGCAACCAACTCTTTACCAATTTAATCTAACCCATGTACGGTAGTTTTTAATGGTCGTTATCCTACCTTTACAGGTGGGATATGACGCCACATGGTGACGTCAAAATCAACTACATAAAACACTTTAAAGAGATATATCAGTTCCAGAATGAAAATCTCATTACCATAATTTAATGTAGACATGATGTATGGTTTGATTGCCACGGTTTTTTAATGGTGCATCGTTTTTTTTTGTATAGGACTTTCAGGTGTATCATACGCTTCAACTAGTGCGTGTATAGCCAACCGACATTAAACAGACCAATCAGAACGCCAAAACAAGGCGTACTGCATAAACATGGCTCACTTCATGTTTGTTCGTTCTCTACGACACCATATCCTCATTACATCTCTCAGCTATGATTAACAAAGAACTGGAGATATACGAAAAAGCATTTTATAGGCAATAAATCTTTTTTTTTTTTAAAGATTTTTTTTCTTCTTCTCAGTGAACGCTGTACTAGTTCTGTATACTTTTATTACACCATTTTATCACATGTATATAGGTCGCTGCACTCTGGTGTTTCGAGAGAAGAGAATAAACTCTTGTAAAACGACTCTATGATATATATGGACAAAAGCAAGAACTGGCACTGAATGTTACAAACAAACCATCCAAGCAAGTTAACGCTATACATGTAAATTTGATGCTTTCACTTTTACCATTTTGAGTGCTCGGTTCCTTTCCTGCCTAAAAACGATGCAAATACACAAGCATGGTGTTTGTCGTTCTTTATAAACATCCTATCGAAAATATATACCATGAATGCACTAACTATATACAGACACGGTGATCTAATCCAACATGAGCTGAAAATGTTGATTGGATGGAGACACTCGACGTGAGTTACAAGCCATTCCCAGGCTTTCCCAAACGTGGTTATCAGTGTCTGCTTATAAAGCGGCGGAAAATACTGCCATACAGGCCGCTAACCACGAAGTTTTAAACAGTTCACAACGAAATTGGTTTTCTATTTTATGCTACAAAAAAATGTACATAATAATGACACAAAGATTAATAACGAAGATGTCTACGTTCTTGTATACGATCTTATTCTAATCAACGAGGCTACATAAATTGTAATAATTTAATATTCTGAATGGAAGTTGAGTTTAAACAATTAAATATTATTAAGATTCACCGACAATGTCTTATTATGAGGGGGTGTGGGCTTGGGATGTGGGGGTGGTGGGGGCAGGGCAGGGATAGGATGGGAAGGTTGACAGAATAGGGAAGGGTTGGATGGCGCAGGAGAATTGGCAGGTTTAGTTGGTTTGTAATATATGGGCTGCAGAAGATATTTGTCTATTAGGCAAATTAGTCCGTAATCACTTTCTTAAATGAAGGCTAAGGACATCTGTCATCAGATGGCTAAGGACATCTGCCATCAGACGGCTAAGGACATCTGCCATCAGATGGCTAAGGACATCTGCCATCAGATGGCTAAGGACATCTGCTATCAGATGGCTAAGGACATCTGCCATCAGATGGCTAAGGACATCTGCCATCATATGGCTAAGGACATCTGCCATCAGATGGCTAAGGTTCAGCATTTGTAATACACTGAGGACAAATGAACATCCTTTGTATTTGTAGGCCTTGTTACAGATCATTGGGAAAGTTGAAAGGGAGTTTCTTTCCAAAATATGACAAATAAGAATGGAATAAAGAATAATTATAATAATAATAATGATATACGCAGCAGGGAAAGATAATATGCCATTGTATTTTTGAAGTGACCTGCCCTGAACTATTGACGCATGACATAAACTGTATACATGACGTTTAATTCCATCTTAGAAACATTAAACTATCATTTTGATAATACCCTCACCTCTTTTAAACAAATTGTCCTTAACCCCCATCGGGATTTATAAACAGCGACAAGGCGACTGTGATTAGACTTTATGGAGCTGGAATATATCGCAGATTTGGCAAAAGAAAAAAATATGATTGAAAGTTTCTAAAATTGCTAAGGGATGGTAGATGATATGCAATGGGGAAATCAGTGTTATCAGTGTTAATGTCAATTTGAAGGTCGAGCAAGTCTTTGGAATGTACGTTGTTCATAGCGGCGGAATGGGTTATGTTGATATATCAAACTGCAGTATACAACGGAGGTGTATAAAGCGAAACTTGAATAAATATACCTATCGAGTTTAAAAGTGAAATGAAAATATCACACAGTGTGAATTGAATGGCTCTATGTACAGTATGACTGATATTGAATGGATGTATTTACAGTATGACTGAGATTGAATGGATGTATGTACAGTATGACTGAGATTGAATGGCTCTATTTACAGTATGACTGATATTGAATGGCTCTATTTACAGTATGACTGATATTGAATGGCTTTATGTACAGTATGACTGATATTAAATGGCTCTATGTACAGTATGACTGAGATTGAATGACTCTATGTACAGTATGACTGAGATTGAATGGCTCTATGTACAGTATGACTGAGATTGAATGGCTCTATGTACAGTATGACTGAGATTGAATGGCTCTATGTACAGTATGACTGAGATTGAATGGATGTTTGTACAGTATGACTGAGATTGAATTGCTCTATGTACAGTATGACTGAGATTGAATGGCTCTATGTACAGTATGACTGAGATTGAATGACTCTATGTACAGTATGACTGAGATTGAATGGCTCTATGTACAGTATGACTGAGATTGAATGGCTCTATTTACAGTATGACTGAGATTGAATGGCTCTATGTACAGTATGACTGAGATTGAATGGCTCCATGTACAGTATGACTGAGATTGAATGACTCTATGTACAGTATGACTGAGATTGAATGGCTCTATTTACAGTATGACTGATATTGAATGGCTCTATGTACAGTATGCCTGAGATTGAATGGCTCTATGTACAGTATGACTGAGATTGAATGGCTCTATTTACAGTATGACTGATATTGAATGGCTCTATGTACAGTATGACTGAGATTGAATGGCTCTGTGTACAGTATGACTGAGATTGAATGGCTCTATGTACAGTATGACTGAGACTGAATGGCTCTGTGTACAGTATGACTGAGATTGAATGGCTCTGTGTACAGTATGACTGAGATTGAATGGCTCTGTGTACAGTATGACTGAGATTGAATGGCTCTATGTACAGTATGACTGAGACTGAATGACTCTATGTACAGTATGACTGAGACTGAATGGCTCTGTGTACAGTATGACTGAGATTGAATGGCTCTGTGTACAGTATGACTGAGATTGAATGGCTCTGTGTACAGTATGACTGAGATTGAATGACTCTATGAACAGTATGACTGAGATTGAATGACTCTATGTACAGTATGACTGAGATTGAATGGCTCTATGTACAGTATGACTGAGACTGAATGACTCTATGTACAGTATGACTGAGATTGAATGGCTCTATGTACAGTATGACTGAGATTGAATGGATGTTTGTACAGTATGACTGAGATTGAATGGCTCTATGTACAGTATGACTGAGATTGAATGGCTCTATGTACAGTATGACTGAGATTGAATGGCTCTATGTACAGTATGACTGAGATTGAATGGCTCTGTGTACAGTATGACTGAGATTGAATGGCTCTATTTACAGTATGACTGAGATTGAATGGCTCTATGTACAGTATGACTGAGACTGAATGGCTCTATGAACAGTATGACTGAGATTGAATGACTCTATGTACAGTATGACTGAGATTGAATGGCTCTATTTACAGTATGACTGAGATTGAATGGCTCTGTGTACAGTATGACTGAGATTGAATGGCTCCATGTACAGTATTACAATCGTGACAGATTGAATGGCAAATACATTCAGATTTGTATATACGCATTAATTTGCCATTGTGTGTGTGTAAAAAAAAGTATGTATGTGTACATGGTTTTATGTACAGAGACTTTGTTCTTTATAAAAGTACGTCTATTCAGACTTAAAAAGGAAGCCAAAAAAAAAAACACTGCCACTTTAAATGGAAATATATGCAATTTTAAACACACCCTGTTTGAGTGCCCAGCCCTTAGATAGGACTACATATGTTTTGAGGTGACATATTCCACACACTATAAGCCTATGTACGCTGAATCGTGTTCACGAACTAAAATTATTTAATTTCCAGATTTTCGAATCAGTTACCTTCATAATAGTAACTTGTGGCAGATATCATTTCACGTGGGCAATCTTTGTAGGATTCCTTCGTCGTCTGCCTGTTCACACTGCTAATAACAATATAGGCTCGATATTAATGAGTATGGTACAGGAATACTACAGCGTATCCTAGCGATGTAGCATCGTCAGTGAAACACGCATAGAGCTGTTTGGTGTATGTTACGTCGAAAAGGACGCAAACAAAACAATTTCAAAGGTCAATGGAAAATGTTACGTTTGTGTAGTATATAGAGAACGGGGAGGCGTGTGTGTGGGGGGGGGGGTGAGGAGCAAATAAAATGGAAAGGGCGGGAATGGGCTGAGCGTAGTGGGAGGGGGTTGGGAACCCAATGAGAGGCCTGCAGAGTCAAACTCGGTAAGGTAAGGAAGAAGAATCACATTCGGTATCGTGGTTAATAGCATGAGACGATGATTTCAAAGGGTACAAAAAAATAAAATAAAATAAAACCATAACATTGACTAAAACACAATTTGAAAACACGGTCATATATATATATATACATATATTGCAAACAGTCAATATTAAACATTGATGAAAACATTAACGGTAATACTATTAATATATTATGCATATTATTATCATATATATATATATTATATATTATATATATATATATATATATATAATATAATATATATATATATATATATATATATATATATATATATATATATATATATATAATATGCATAATATATTAATAGTATTATCGTTAATGTTTTCAACAATGTTTAATATTGACTGTTTGCAATAGACCAGAACGCGTTTAAACATCTTGTGTGAGGCAGGATAACTAGTGTAGATCTCATACTGATATTAATAATAAAATTTATGCATTCACAATGAACAGGTGATAATGTTATGGCTCATCGAACCGCCATCTCCACACTCTAGTTGACAAGAGAAAATTATTTCACGAAATGAAGACTAAACGATGACATGAGACGTATTCTATAATGAAGGACATGGACATGATATATCCAGATTGTAGTTCAAGCTAGTGTGTAAGTAGGCCTATAGGAATATGTGTATATACTGGTAAATGTACACACTTCCTTAGAGAGACAGAGGGGGGGGGGGGGGTAAGTTCAAGTTGGGATAGTTCGGCACGTGAAGTGGATCAAATTATACTGTGGTATTTTTCTCGTGACAGAAATTTCAGTACTTTTCGGACAGACAAGACATGGGCTGACCAGAAGAATCTAATATCAGGCGCCTGTGGGTCAATTCTGTTTTGCATATAAGAATCTGGGCAGAACTTATTAGAATCATTAAATGGTCGCAAGTGAATCCTCAAAATGTACTTAAAATAAACATTGTACTAATATTTTAGTTACTGCATTTGTAAAGAAAGAAACATGTATTCCCATATAAGTAATGGATATAGTAACTAGCTTCTTTAATTCTTAATAAGATGCATGCGAAGATAAATAAAGTTCTAACCTACCCCCTCCTTCCCCCCTCCCTCTACCGCTCAGGACACATTGTACCTCATTTCACCACTGATGATACAAAGAAAACATGATAAAACTGTACCTTACCTTTCTTTTGATGGCCGGTTTTCCTTTTCATATCAGTAAACGTCTAAATCTCGATCGATAGATATTTAGCACGCTTGTCGTATCAGGGTATTATTATTATTATTATTGTTATTATAATAATAAATTATTATAATAATTCTTTTATGATTCACGCAAGACAGAACTCGCTCGTCAGATCCACACACCAGTTCTTCCTACTACAAGCTTGTGAATTTTGCCTTCTCTCAGTAAATTGTCTCTTAAATTGATGTAGCCTTCCAAAACTTCAGCGAATTTCGGTGTAGTGGCGCTCTGTTGAAATAAAAACCAGAGAGATGGAACCATGTATATAGATACGCTCTGTGATGGATAAGCTTCTAAATGTAATAACGGGTGCTAAAACAAATTCATTTCGAAAATCACTTTATACTTTTGAAGTTAGATAAAGAAAATATTATAAGAATATATAATTATAATTAATTGAACCTAGTATTAACCTGTGTGTGTGTGGGTGTGAACATGAGAGTTCATTTCTTTTTGTTTGAACACCTTTATTTATGTAAAAGTATAGCTAAATTAGATAAATATGATAAATAATTAGATTTGAGAGGAGCTCAAATGAATCTTAGATGAGTTGGTAAGCATGCACGGCTGTCCCTTACATAAACAATAGAATCAAATCAATAAAACAATAAACAACAGCAAACAAAAAGAACAAGATAAGAACTTGACAACATGCAGAAGCTCTTCAAGTTTTGGCAGAATATAAAGCTAGATACTTCAACCAATATACGAAGGAAAAACTCAATGTTGCTTATATGGAATAATGCCCGGGACATACGCTTCATTTTGCTTTAAGTATCCATATGTACCCTGCACTGTAATAGACGAGTTAGAAACAGCACAAAGGATAGATTAGCTGTATAGATACACAATATTCATATGCTGCAACGTAATAGACGCGTTATATAAACAGCATATGGAATACTTTATCTGTTTAGATACACGACATCTCGCAAAATTCTATGTAAATTGACCAAGCTGGGGTTAGCGAATGTTTAAATCATTTTTCACAATGTACTTATTAACATCAAATATGTCATGTAAATAACTAACACTAATTCTGTTTATTTATGCACACAGGACAAAAAGTCAAATCAAGGCATGAGGTATTATAGAATATAAAGATGGAAATGTATAAATAGATCCTTTCATGTTTCAATACAAATTAATTTCATATGTACCATCTTTCTATGAATGTACGCAACATTGCGTATTAAAGTCAATGCCATCATATCGACATATAATATTTACGCATACAGGCCCATAGCCAGGCGGGTGCGACCGGTCGTGCCCCTCGTGCAGGCTACTGCCCCCCCCCCATCTGAGCCACAATCATGTATACAAACTTCACATGTTACAGGACACGATTGTTGTGCCCCTTCTTAAATTGTTGGTGCCCCTTCTAATACCGTTGGGGCCCCTTCTTATACTGTTGGCGCCCCTTCTTTTACTGTTTGTGCCCCTTATTATACTGTTGGTGCCCATTCTTTCACTGTTGGCGCCCCCTTTTTATTGTTGGTGCCTTTTCTTATACTGTTGGTGCCCCTTCTTATACTGTTGGTGCCCGATTGTTATACTGTTGGTGCCCATTCTTTCACTGTTGGTGCCCCTTTTTAATTATTGGTGTCTTTTCTTATACTGTTGGTGCCCCTTGTTGGTGCCCATTCTTTCACTGTTGGTGCCCCTTGTTATACTGTTGGAGACCCATTATACTGTTGGTGCCCCTTGTTATACTGTGGGTGACCCATTATACTGTTGGTGCCCCATTTTAATTGTTGGTGACCCTCCAACTCAGAATTCATGGCTACGGGCCTGTACGTAATATAAAAGCATGTTTTGGTTAAATAACTAACGACACTATACCGCTTTAACGCATTGTGTGCTTCACAAACACTACAGAATGATAACAAGCTGTTTAAGCACAAATTAACAAAAACTGTTTAACTTTATAGATGCGACAGTGGACTTATACAAAGCTCTAGGTATCATTATTCATAGATAAATGAACCAATGATATATATATAGGCCATTATTTGTGCTACTGAAGACCGATATAACGAGGAGGAGGTAGTTAGGGAGGGTGGGGCGGATGTGGAAGGGGGGAAGGCGGAAGTTAGGGGAGGGTGGGATGGATGTGGGGGGGGGGGGTAGGCCGTAGTTAGGGAGGGAGGAATGGGTGTAGAAGGGGTAGGGGGTAGGCGGTAGTTAGGGAGGGCGGGATGGATGTGGAGGGAGGTTTAACAGCTTCATTACCCGATATTGTATTCCGATAACGATTTCCTTCAGAATGAGGATGTAAACATAGTAATTCACTGAAGAGATATAGGCCTACGTAACTGGTGAACATGAAACATTTTGTTTATGTTCAAGAGAAAGTGCAGGGTTCGAAATGATAAGGGGAGATGGGGGTGGGGGGGGGTGGTTGCATCTCGGTGTATTTATTTCGCTCTGCTATGTAGCCAGACTAATGGTAAGCAGCATTTCCTTGGAGTCTAAATTTATTTTTTCATATGAGGTGCAAATATTTACAGGTTCGTTGATAGATATTACGTAATTATTGTCGGTTAACTCGATTGATTTAACACGCAATGCTTTCCAATGTAGGATGAGTTACTTAAGTTACTTATATACACATTTTCCATGGCTATACATCGGAAACAAGTGTAAGCTACTTCTGGAAACAAAATCTAAACAAATCTAAAAACTTCGGCAGGCCATATATTAGGAGATAGACATAATCGAAACTTCGGCAGTCTATATCAGTAGGTAGAAAAAAAATTTTAAACAAAATATTAAAAGATGAACTTGGGTGGAGGTTTAACTATATATAATTACCCAATCGCGTGAGAAAATGTGCGCCAATAGAAAATGAAAGCTCTGCACAAGTTCAATGAAAAACCTGTTAAGAACCAAGTGATCCCCGGCAAAGCGCCTCTCCGACACCGACTATAACTTCCTGTATAGTTTCCATCTACCACTTATTTATACTTACCCATCTTCAAACATTAGTGTTCCTTTTGACTTTTGACTTTTACCACCCTGTATAACACTGTTGACTGTCCCGTCTGCGTTTTCCATATATACAGCTTAGGATAGGATGTAGGCTACGTTGCTTCCAAAGTCTACATGCGGTAACAGGCTAATACACACACACACTGTATATACTCATGGGAGGCCTCAAAGAATTACCGTACCGTACGGAGAATAACATTGTAACGAAACAGCTATTTAAGAGCCTCGTTATGCAGCTGTTAATGAGGGATTAGTTTTCAGTTTTATTTGTTGTAATGACAGTTGAAGCGCAAATTTGATTGAGCACGTGACACTAGTATAAATTTACCCTTAAAGGGAATTCTCAACTGACTAATCTTATTCTAATTTGATTGGTATACAACTTCAAAAGCTAATTAGTTATTTGTTTTGGGTTTTTTTTAGTTCAGTTTCTTTACTCGGTGTGTCTGTATATAGAAAGTTATGAAAGATTTGATAAAAGTATAAAAACATTCCCCCACTCGAACTCTGTCCGCCCCCTCCCCCTCCCCCTCCCCCGATGAAAAGTAACAAATAAATGCGTCCATGGCAACCGACTATCATCGAGATCAGTGCTAATCTTATACACGCAAAACTGTGCTGCAGTGCAGTACGAGGCTTCTTGCAAGTTTCACAGAGATCACATGCATCCAGTAATGCACAGGCTTACAATGCATGATAAAGCACATTCTAAGGATTATAACGGAATGTATAATAAGCGCCTTATCACGGCGATTTGTTTTGTAAGTAGATGAGTTCGACGACCCTTGTCCAACATAAACACTTATGAGGATTCCCCCAAACCGAAAAGGGAATGAATGTTACTGGAATTTGGAACCCGAATGACTATATTAGGTCTACATAACGGTGGGCCGGGGGGAGGATTTGTAGCGTGTGATGAACAAGTTATACCCAAACTGCGCTGTAATTACCAGTTCATTGAGAACTTACACCTACTCGTATCGTTACACTCTGCCCTCAATATTGTTGTTGTTGGAAGGCTTAGTAGAGGCGAGGGAACAGCCAGTGGACACTACTAGCGAGTAGAGGTGAGGGAACAGCCAGTGGACAGAAAATAATAGCGAGTAGAAACGAGGGAACAGCCAGTAGACACTACTAACGAGTAGAGGCGAGGGAACAGCCACTGGACACTACTAGCGAGTAGAGGTGAGGGAACAGCCAGTGGACAGAAAATAATAGCGAGTAGAAACGAGGGAACGGCCAGTAGACACTACTAACGAGTAGAGGCGAGGGAACAGCCAGTGGACAGATAATACTAGCGAGTAGAGGTGAGGGAACAGCCAGTGGACAGAAAATACTAGCGTATTTTTAGGGCATGGATTTTTAGAGGAAAGGGACGTCCCTTACTGAGAGACATGGCAAAGTCTCAAATCAACATCAAGTTACCCGAAAAGGTGAAAAAAATGATCGGTTCTTATCATACTTTCATTTAGGCAGAAAATTCAGGGTCAGAACCTATGCAGCCAAGCACACAAACGTAATTTCGCATAATGCAACGATTGTTAATTCAAAGGTATGGGCCAAAAGGACAGAGTTGCGTTTATTCCTGGACAACCTGTTTGATCGAGGTGTTGCCCCCCCCCCCTGTCTTGTAAATTTTTCATATCTCGGGTTCAACGCACTGTATTGCTTCGAATGTGCTTTCAACACGGATATTATACGTATACTATTATACAGTGTGGATATTATACGTACTATTATACTATGTGGATAATATACGTACTATTATACCATGCGGATATTATACATACTATTCTACAGTGTGGATATTATGCGTACTATTATGCCATGTGGATAATATATGTGCTATTATACCATGTGGATAATATACGTATACTATTATACTATGTGGATAATAAACGTATATAATTATACTATGTTGATAATATACGTATACTATTATACCATGTGGATATTATACGTTCTATTATACCAAGTGGATATTATACGTACTATTATACCATTTGGATATTATACGTATACTATTATACCATGCGGATATTATACGTACTATTATACCATGAGGATATCATACGTATACTATTATACCATGTGGATATTATACGTATACTATTATACCAAGTGGATAATATACGTACTGTTATACCATGTGGATATTATACGTACTATTATACCATTTGGATATTATACGTATACTATCCTACCATGTGGATATTATACGTTCTATTATACCATGTGTATAATATAGGTATACTATTATACCATGTGGATATTATACGTATAATATTATACCAAGTGGATAATATACGTACTGTTATACCATGTGGATATTATACGTATCATTATACCATGTGGATATTATACGTATACTATTATACCAAGTGGATATTATGCTTTTATACCATGTGGATAATATACGTATACTATTATATCATGTGGATATTATACGTATACTATTATACCAAGTGGATAATATACGTACTGTTATACCATGTGGATATTATACGTATCATTATACCATGTGGATATTATACGTATACTATTATACCATGTGGATATTATACGTTCTATTATACCATGTGGATAATATACGTGCTAGTATACCATGTGGATATTATACGTATACTATTATACCATGTGGATATTATACGTACTATTATACAATGTGGATAATATCAGTATACTATTATACCATGTGGATATTACACGTATACTATTATACCATGTGGGTACATTGTGCGCAGTTAAAGGTAACTCTACGTGTACGGTTTACGAATACAAACGGTTGTCAAGATTTAAACCGAGAACAGAAGATGAGAACCTGATGTTTGCAGTTTGCACCAACCTGAATCATTCAGTAATAGGTTTGTTAATAGTTCACTAGCCTCTCCACACAAAGCTTACGTATCTCTGTAAATAAGTAACACTTTCAGGAAGCAGTGATGTTACTGTCTGCTTATACTACAGGCAACATACCCACGCAGACGCACGAGTAAATATATTGCAAACACAGAATGAGGCTGTGACATAATCAAACAAGGGTCAGTAACGTGCTAGTCAATAGAATAGGTGTTTTAGGACACGGCCCAGAACCGGCCCCAGGGCCATGACCGGCCCGTGGGCATAACCGGCCCGTGGGACATAACCGGCCCGTGGGCTATAACTGACCCGAGAAAGATGTACGCTATCTGCAGTGCGGGAAAGGTCCAAAAGTTGGGAATTTTTGGCAAAGAATAGTATCATCCTAATATCAATTAATGAAAATTCATGTTTGACCAATTATAATCATGCTTTGAGAAATGCCCGAACAACTGAGCGACTTTGTAAAAATGACAATTAACTTGCTCTGTTTGGGAGAGGTTCAATTAGGTCATGCTAAGGCGATACAATCTTGTCGCTCTGTGAAGTCACACTGCAACTTATTGGAGAAGAAATCCCTTACTTTCCTTATTTATTGATCTTATTGCATTTTTTTATTGCGTAAGTATAAAGCAGTGTTGATACTAAATAACTGTCAGTATGTGACTATTGTATGTAATTTTGGAACCTTCATTAAGGTCCTCTGCATATCAACAACTGTTACAAATATTACCTCTTTAAATAACGTTATTTACATAAACAAATCTAAGTAACTCTCGAAATGAAACGGTATGTCACTTTTTAATGAGTTTTTATAGTATTTGTGCTTTAAATTAAGATGTTTTCATTGGATTTCTTGCATGCCAGAAACCTGACACGGCCTTCAAATTAATAGAAAATGACTATAATATCTAACAGAATTATCTCAACGGAAACACTGAGCTATAAATTCAGTTATATGAACTCATTAGGTCGGTGTTATGTTTATTTGTTTTAGTCTTAAACTAATGACAACTTGACGTCTCATTATATAATATGTTGGCACATCATGTACATTTCTGGGAAGTTACATCATGTTAAACAAACACGGGGGAGTATCATTTACAATAGACGAATTAAAATCATTCCGAATGTATTAATTCATACTGTATGATTAAATGAATTATGTTTGCAATGAGGTAAACACCATTTACATAAACGCATATGTAAAGCCCTGTACAAAGTTGTGTGACAACTGTACGCAATGTGAGCTTCCAATGGAGAGATGTTATAATACATGATCACCATGTAGAATAACATTCCATGATACAATAATCATTGCTGAATTTACAACGTACATTGTTCTGGTTACTGTGGTTACAATAATTTCGATCAAGCAAACAGTAAATAGTTGTTTTTTTTTTATTTTTTAAGTTGTACCCATAACAACACAGAGGAATGTCCAATAAACTGAATAATTGGCGTGCTTAATAAGTCAGTAACTGTTCAAGCTACGAAGACTGAAGTTGGATCAATGGGTTATATTTTGCATTTTAGTTTTATTTCAAACCTTTCAAAGCATAAAAGTCAAGTACGGATGTTGGATGAGACGGGCGTTTTGTCTTAAGTATGATGTCCATAGTTCCATCAGGGAAGTAAGAGTTTTAAGTACTTCTTAATTGTTGCTCTATCCATATTTCCGGGTTAGTGTACGGAGGATGTGTTCTTTATGTAGGCAATTAACAGTTGTCGCTAATTGTAACCACGTCCGCGCTATCAGCATCAATAATTGCAAAAAGCAATTCTGTCGATGTTAATAAACAAAGTTCTTAAGGAAGTCATGCAAAAAAAAAAAACGTCTGGTAATCTAGTTTTAAGGCTTGTTCAAGTCGATTTTCTTAGGGGTGCAAGAAGCATTAAAACCATGATGTTCGCTAACGCACATGCTACTGATTGTGGGCATTATCAATCACCAGAATCTTGGTCACATAGTAACACTGATGTTCGTTAACGCACATACTACTGATTGTGGGCATTGTCAATCACTAGAATCTCGTTCATATAGTAACACTGATGTTCGCTAACGCACATGCTACTGATTGTGGGCATTGTCAATCACTAGAATCTCAGTCACATAGTAACACTGATGTTCGCTAACGCACATACTACTGATTGTGGGCATTGTCAATCACTAGAATCTCGTTCATATAGTAACACTGATGTTCGCTAACGCACATGCTACTGATTGTGGGCATTGCCAATCACAAGAATCTCGGTCACATTAACACTGATGCATGATTGGGGGTTATGTCTATTGTTTAGTAATTGGAATCCGTTAATTGAGTATAAAGGTTGCATGGTTTTATTTTTACCAATCTACATACTACTTGCAAGAACTGGATATCAATCAACCTAATTAAGGAATCTTTGTGGTTGTAACCTCATTTGGCTCATCTTTTTTATTCCAGTCCATCTGTGTCCCACAAAGTTAAGGTAATCTCCTTAATATTTCATTTGCGAACCGTAGCAAATGGTGTTTTAAGGAACCTTGCATGTTGTTCATACAAAGGCTATATACGCAAAATGCAGTTGTAAGAATGAGATCGCATGCACTATGCCGCAGCGTCCAACCAAGAAGCTGGGAGGACCTCGTCTAACATTCCCTATATATGGATCGAAGGTGACCTAGTTTGTACTCGTATCCCATCATAGTTACCAGTAGTTATATTCGCCCATGGTTTGTACTCATGCTCACTGTACTAGAGCAGTTTAGAAATGTAGTATAGAGATTATATAGAGCAAGGTTAAGTACAGTACTTAACGTCTACGAGCGTTGTACTCAACACACAAGAGAGCAATTCCCTGCTCATACCAAGAACAATTCTATACCTTTACCCGTAGTCAACATACCTGGGACCAGCTCCCTGCTCATACCAAAGCCAACTCTATACTCGTACTCAACATACAAAGGAGCAGCTCCCTGCTCATACCAAATCAATTCTATACCTGTACTCTTACTCAAAATACAAGAGAGCAGTACCCTGCTCATACCAAGAACAATCCTATACCTTTACCCGTACTCAACATACCTGGGACCAGCTCCCTGCTCATACCAAAGCCAACTCTATATTCGTAATCAACATACAAAGGAGCAGCTCCCTGCTCATACCAGTACTAATAATATACCAGTACTCGTGCTTGTGGTGCTGTACTATACATGTCCACTTTAACTTACTGTACGTGAGAAAGTCCTATGTGCCAACCCTAATAAGATACAAAGTTCATATGAAAGTAAAGTTAGTAAGGTTAAAATACATGCCCACTATAAATTACTGTACGCGTGAAAGTCCTATGTGCGCACCCTAATAAGATACAAAGTTCATATCAAAGCAAAGTTACTAGGGTAAAGATACATGTCCAATATGACTTTCTGTACATGATAAAGTCCTATGTGTGCACCCTAAATCAGATACAAAGTTCATATGAAAGTAAAGTTACTATAGGATTTCATTTTCATTTCATTTCATTTCATTTATTTGTTTTTTCTCAATATACGGTACATTGTATGTCATACAAACGTTTACAGATATGAAATTGAGTATAAAGAGAAAGGAAGTGATCTAAAAACCTGAAAGGCTTATCGAGTAGAGCCACTCCCTAAAGAAGGAAAATAATTAAGTTATCAGTGTTAACGATATAAACAAACTAAGATTTCTAAAAAGTATTATGGATCAATAATCACTTATGTAAACCTCGCTTAATTGACGTTTAAAGGAACGTGGTGACTGAGAATCATTTTGTATATGATCATGATGATTAAGTAGATAATTCCAGCAAGTGTTTGCCCGATAACGTATACTCTGTTTACCCAGGTTACTATGGGGAAAAAGTCTATGTATGTGACCAGCCTGTCTTGTATTATAGTCATGAATTTCCTTATTAACAGTGAATAAACTTTTACATGTGGGCGGATTATACCCATTAATAGAGCGATAAGCGAATGTAGCAAGATGACCTTTCACAAGGTCCGGTAATTTCAGTAGCTTTAAGTGAGGCAAATAATTTACTAGTATGATCGTTATAGTCGGCAGAAGATATATGTCGAATAGCCCTTTTTTGAAGTACAAAAAGTTTTCTTAATGTTATAAGCAGCCGTGCCAGACCAAACTGTAATGCAATAAGTAAGGTGAGGATAAATTAAAGTAAAATATAAAGAACCAAGAATATGTTTTGGTAAGTAGTGCTTCAATTTGGAAAGAATCCCAACGCCACGAGAAATATTTGTTGATATTGTATTTATGTGATGACGCCATGTCAGACCAGAATCAATAGTTACCCCTAGAAAAGTGGTAAAACACACTTTTTTTTAGACTACTACCATGCATCTGTATGTCAGACAGAATATTCCTATTCCTACCTTCATTGAAAACAACATATTTTGTCTTACCTACATTTAAAGAAAGTTTGTTAGCTGAAACCAAGCATGAAATTCATCAAGCACATGACAAATTCTAGCCCTCATTTCCACAGGATCTAAGCCAGAGAAAAAAATATTAGTATCATCAGCGAATGATATGATAGTACAATTATCTGACACATGACAAATATCATTTACATATATTATAAAAAGCAAAAAGGGATAAAGCCCATATAATGTTAACTGCACAGATGAAAAGTACACTGCCCGGGCATGTGTATCATGAAAAAACCAGGAACTTTCGATTTCTCTAGAGATGTGCATGACTCTTTATAACACATCAACAACACTTGAAAGAGCACAAAGGAATCCAGAAATCTCTGTACGAAGGCCATTCTTTGATTTGTTTTCTTTGATTTTTTTGTTCCTTTTGTAGACTGCCGTGATGTGAATAGCTATACAAATCACTTGGGCATGACAGCTGTACTGCCTTTCCTCAATCACAAAACAGCCCACAATGTCACACATCCAACTGAAAGGTCATCACTATACAAAATGGGAATCATCAGGAACAACCATATATTCATCGATCCTCCTCCTCCTCCCCACCCACCCACCCCCCCCCATTCCCTCTCGGATTTAGGACATTCATTTACAGAAATAGTCTACACCTTGCTGTAAGCATACTAACCATACACCCCAGGTTATAGGTACTCAAAGTATGTTTTTTGAGCTCATTTGTCTCATTCCCATCGCTGGTACGCCTTGTCTTCATGAAATCAATCTAATCAAGCGCCAAAACACAACAACAAAAATAAATAAAAAAATAAATTATCAAAACGGTGTAACATAATCTAATAACAGCTGTGAAGGACCTTCAAATTCTCATTTCTAAATCGGATATAGTCAAGGATTTCCAGTTTAGAGGTCACAAAAAAGTAGATAACAAAAAGGGAATTAAGAAATAAACAAATGCCATACAATGAACGTGACAGCGTCTTTATGCATAAATCCGTAAAATTGAATGGAAAATATGATGAGCCGTGTTGTACATTATACGGTCAATATTTGTCTTACGTATACGGTACACTGGAAGCGACGAATATTTCTTCTAAACTAAGGAAAGTACGCCAAGTGTTTATAGAAGAAGCTGTTAACCGCCACAGTGGTTTGTTATGCCATACGCTTCCATTGCAGTTATAGATTAAAATCTAGATTAATTTAAAATGAAAATTCATTTAATCAATTCTTGAAAACTGTTAGAAATTTGAGCAGACTCAAATAATGAGATGACTATTGAAAACTTATACGAAGCAACCCGTTTTTTTGTTGTCTCGCCAAGCTATTGATGCTCTTGTATTAAATTAATAGTAAGGGAAAACTATATGTAGCCACAGTTTGGTTAAAACATCAAAAGTGCTCCGACTAATAAAGAAGTTCCCCCTTTTAATATAATAAAAAATACAGGTTTCCACTTTTGTAATCCCAAATTGCCCTTTTGTTATTTATAAAGTGCCTTTTGGTTGAGAACTCTTTCGTTGAGAAACATTTAAATACTGGAATTTGTGTACGGAGCGCATGCATAAATGATCCCTTTTATCGGAAACATGTTTGCGTTAACTTTGTGCTTTGCCACCTGCCCCTCGAAGACACACGCCCCTCCCCACCCCCCCCCCCCCGAATGAATCATCTTCCGCCATGCCAATGGTATATATAGGTAACAGGTTGTATAGTAATGTAAATAACTTTCTTTGTGATTCTAAGGTTTACAGTGTGTACCAGAAAGCCTAAATCGTATAAGGTCCATAGCAGTTGTGATTGTAACACATAAATTAGGTAACTTAGTTGTAATGAGGTTAGAGAAGGAGGGGGGGGGGGGGTTGTGGTGGGGAGGTATCAGCAGGAGAAAACTGGGTTATAAATTGCTACCGGCGCCTGGGCCTTGAAATAACCGGATCAATTAGCTCCTCGGACCAAATCGTACCACTTTTCGCGACCAAGAGAAAATCGAGGTCTTCGTCGCCTCAGCATGACGTCAGAGCGGTATGCCAATCCGCCCCTATGTCTAAGTCAATAAGTTAATATTATGTACTTAATGCCTACCTGTGTCTGAGAGAAAAATTGCAATTACAATGTAGCACTTGCTCACCCCTCACCCCCCCCCCCCCTCACCCTCTCATCTAAATCAAAGGTAGTTTAAAGAGTTTAAAGCAAGGCCTAGACTGCAGTCCAGTCGGTTAAACCAATAAGTGTAATAGGTAATTATCTTTCAAGTTCCTACCTTTTTATAGGCTTTTGGCACACTGACATGATATTGCAAGACCGTATAGTAAAATGATTAGTATCATAAGCCAAACTGTATAAAGTAGCATTAAACTTACCAATGCCTCTAATAGGGAGAATAAGGGCAGCCCCAACACAGCTTACTCTACACTGCACACAACATCGGCAATATCAGCAGCCGTTGTCAGATATTCCTCTAGTTTACCCTCACGAGTAATAATCCAAATATGGTCAATAACAAAGCTATAAACTGAAACAGTTGTAACGGCTGGATTTCAGAAAATCTCTAATGAAACCATTTAACTACACAGCAGCGGTGTACGGAATTTATGCAATATATATTCACCAAATATTGACAATGAACTCACATGCGTTTGCGAAAGAGTACTAACTATTGATCCCTTGACGTCTGGGAATGGTCGATTCGACAAAATACTGCTGCACAAGACCTGGTAATGTTATGTCGAATAGTCTTCACAAATAACCGAAAGTAAGAACGTCTCCAAGCTAAATAGATTTGTTACAACACGATGGGTTCAATTTCACGAATTTGTCAGACTCGTCCGTGCCGAGTTGATGCGGAAAATCCTAAACTACAGAGAAAATATAAAAACTGAAAAATGTTCACAAACCAACTTTCCCGGTAATCAAGATAAAAAACAGAATTGCCAAGTTCCAGACAGGATAGCGTAGAATATAAAGTGGAGTATAATTCTGTCGTGGATACAATCCGTTGTTTACTGCAAACGATTACAGGGACACACATAAAACCAAAGCTAACGTTATCTTACATATATCATCATCTCTTGAACTAAGACATTCCTGTGAGCGACATAAAACGCGTCAATAACTCTGAGTGAATGGGCCTAATCGTGATGCCAGTCATAGGGATGGGACTAAGCGCAGGTAATATGAATCAGTGAGGGCGCGACACCATTGTTTGCAGTACAATGGCACGTTTTTATGTCTCTGTTGTGTGTTTCTTTTGAATGCCCGCAGGCTAATCCCTTGTACTTGCCTTCTCCTAGAGTTTTTACGTCACGGAAACAAATCAACCTACCACATTAATTTGTTTGAAGAATAGATTCGATTTTGTTTCTCTGGATTTCTTTTAACTTTCGCTTCCTCCGTAGAAGTAGAGACCATGAGAATGCGGTTATATGGATGCAGAACTTTTGGAGAGCTTTATTAAATACAATCAGAACCGTATCCAGCTTTCATAATGAATGGAAGTGCTCTCTGGTACTTTCTTCAACACCATGGGGACTTTTACAATTAATTTTCTGACTTTTTATTAATGAGAGGTTGACCCTATATGATATGTACAATACTTGACTTAGTGAAAAAACAATTACAATTGAAAGCAAAAAGGAGAGCAAACATCGCAGAAGAAGATAAAAAGTGTCCGACAATCTCCAAGAATGAGTGACGTACGCAACAAAAGGCCCACAAGTATATGTTTGCCGGTGACCAGTTTGAGATCGCCTGACACATTTTTTGTCATACTTCGGTATTATATGATGACCAAACGGTCATTTCAGATTTGTTAACAAAGTTGCTGATTTTAAAAGACACAACGTATACCGATAGGTTAACGACACGAAACCTGGATCATTTCCTATACTAAATGCAGTCACGAATGCATTCACGATGTAACTTAATCTTAAAGGTGATAAGTTAGTCTGACGAATGACGTCACTCCGAATGGAACATATTGCGTAATAGTAAGTGGAAGAACTCGCCGGGCTTGGATTGGAAACCATCGGAATACTATCGTTCTGCAAACGTCGACTTGGATCAGTCACATGACGATAAGAACATTAAATAGTGGCTCTTGAACAAACCAACAGACAAACATACAGACACTAATACATTAACTCAATTTCCTCCTTCCATAGCATCACAGTGATTTTAATCTCCGGACGGAATCTTGAATGAAACTCCCTCCGTGATCGATTTAATTACAACATAGGGATACGCATGAGTAACTGAGCACGAAAGACCAATTTCACGTTCGATAAAAGTAGAGAGAAATTGGACAGGAAGTTCAGAGTGCTCGTCAGCCATAGGCGTAGGAGGCGGGGGGAGGGGGGGGGGGGGCTGGGGGGGGGGCTGCAGCCCCCAACCCAAAAACTTTAGTGAAAATTCGGGCAATATGCTGAGAATTTTTCGGGCACCTACTGAAAGAAAAATAATTTGCAATGTGTTTTTTAATGGTTAAACTGATATTATTACTATCATTATTATTGTAACGACTTTCCCAATAATTCTAACCAAAATGGAAGGGTAATAAGACGGCAAATGAGTGTATGTTATTGGCATGCGATGTATTAACTGATGCATGCCTATATGTTATGCACATTAACATGTTGAATGCGCGGGGAGCGCGCGAAAAATGTTGGTTATATTTTTCGGGCAAGTCGTTACAGCCCCCCCCCCCCCCCAAATCAAATTGGGCTCCTACGCATATGTCGTCAGCCTTTTGAAGTGTATAGCCCTAATAGATTCGTAATACTCTAACGTGATGGGACATCGTTATGATTATACGCAGTCTCGATGTAAGGGGACCGGGGGTTAACAGAGGATCAATTTGTTTGATTTTCGTGGCCAGGCTCCATCTTTGGTGACTTTTACATAACAAAGAGTATCCTGATGTATACAGCCTATAAACACGAATAGAGCTGCAATATAATGAACTCACACGTTTATGGTTACTTAATTAAGACCAATTCGGAATCCAAAATATAAGAAATGATTGAGGTGAGCAGTGAAATACCGAACAGCTTGATATATTACTGTAGTATGTGGTCACTGTGGGTAGTAGTCAAAAGGAGTTCTCACTAGGAGCTTCGTACTATAGGACGTGGCCCATTTTCAGCACATACTGTAGACATATACTTGTGTGTATAGACTGGGAGATGGGAAGGGGAGTTTCGTTATTTCAGTGCCATCGTTGTCATGGATATTCATAATGATAGTAAGATCCATGTCTCCACGATGTCAACATTAATATTAAGTTTTCACTGTTACTCAACACAGACAATTGAAATTTATGCAAATTCTCAGACAGGACAAGTTTCGCGGTTCTTTCATTTTGTTTGTCTTCCTGTCGAACTCTTCTTTTGAATGGCGGTTTCCTGAGTAACCTAACTTCCCAAGCAATGTTGAAAGTTAAGTTTCATTTCATTTATTGATTTGTTTTATCACACCATTCAGGTGATAATAATAAGCCCATATATAGTAACAAAAACACAAAGCTTTATAGCTTAACGAGAAGAGCACTCCCTGCTTAACTTTGAATATATACATATATATATATATATATATATATATATATATATATATATATATATATATATATATATATATATATATGTATGTATGTATATATGTATATATATATATATATATATATATATATATATATATATATATATATATATATATATATATATATATATATATATATATATATATATATATATATATATATATATATATATATAAACCATAGGGGAAAAAAGACGGGGAAAAACCTTGACCTGTTCCTGACCCCACTAAAAACCTCCCGACCCCTGCCACAGCTATCCCACCTTTCCCCACCCATAACTCCCAGCTATAACCCCACCCACTCAAACCTCCCATCACTACCCCCACCCAACACCTTTTGAAACTTTTTCCTTAAAAAATGATGAGAGACTTAAAAAGTCCCATTTATGAATAAATGAGAAACCAACAAAAAAATCATAGAGATCAACATTAACTTGCATATATATAGTTACTTAGGTGCACGGGAGAAAACTTGGTTTTGATCAACTTTGTTCCTCATTTCTTTCATGTCACAAAGAGAGCAATGGAGAATCAAGAGATCTTTATTATCTTTTGTTTACAACCGTGCAGATGATAAGATAAACTTGTCGTATATAGATATCATGAAATGTCACTGGCAACATTTTGGTTTGATAAACTGATTTCTCCATGGCCCTAACCCTGTGTAAGAAAGCTGTTGGTCGCAGTGCATTAATAAAATGATACACTGCGCGTATACTCCTGCTGAAACATATATTTTCAGATAATTCATAATCGTTCTGTACCGTATGGCAGTTTAACATCTACGATATTGCTCTCAAATATGCCATAATTTCAAATAATGGTCACCCACCTTTAAAGTTGAAACGGCATTTTACTGCGACCCTCCCCCAATCATCTTTTTCTCATTGAGACATTGAATTGCCGATTAATTTAAACTATATCCAATATCTGTGAGTTATAACGAGAGTAATACAAAAATTGCAGAGTCCTCTTTAATAGTTTTAGTAAGTTTTAGCACTCTTAATATGACATTTTGGGCCAATTAACACTCATGACCTTAAAACTGAATTTTGTGTTTGCCCGGTAATTTTACGACATTTACAATTGCTTAGTATTACCATGGAGATATTACCACCCGAAATCATGAGTTCCTGTATTGTCAGTGAAGACATTATCGGCATAAGGAATTATCCCCAATATAAATTTTGTCCATTTGACTAGAATCGAACACATCATAACACCCACAGATTTGTACACGGATTTATGAGATGTATACAGACACGTCCCGTTGTGTGGGAAGTTCCACTCATAACGTGTACTACATGTTTAAGCTATATTGAGTACAGGATGTTTATTTTATATAACACACTCTAAATGCACACATAACACTTAGTAGTTTATCTTCATTTTTAGACAGAAAGTAAAACGGAACATGATATTATTTTGACAGCACCTCCTCTCCGGGCCTAGAAGGTAAACTGATGAATTTGTCTAAAGAGTTACTGAAGGTCAACGGCTTCATATAAGAATCTCATTCTGTATTGCTCACATGCTATACTGAAAGTATATGACCGCGCCATTCGCGGAAGTGGTATGGTTTATGTTAGCAGTGACTAAATAAGTGGCGGAAGTGTTATGATCCCATCAAGTTGGCTATAAATAAACATCCAACTGTTTGAATAGACGCAGAGACAAGGGTTGCGCAAAAAACGCTTACTGAAATAAAAATAAAAGGCTTCAGGAAATACTCCTAACACTTTACGGTTAATCACGTAATAAATTCAATAACAGGGTCCAAACATATACGTAGGCCTATGATATCTCATACGCAGAACGCACACTCAAACAAAGAAGAAAAGAAAAGAATTGCAAATACGTTGTCAACAACTGTAAAGACAATATACCGTAGGCCTTTATGCTCTGTCTGTTGTGGTAAAGGCAATCTAATTGTGTTTATATAGATCATTGGTTCTCAATTTTTTTCGATCTACCGCCCCCTTTTGCCCTATTGGACCGGCCCAGCGCCCACCCCCACCTACCCCGTGCCAGGGGCGGCGTCAGGGTTTGGAAAGTAGGGGAGGGAACAAAACCAATATCTGCTGGTTGATCATTTTCCAACTGACCAGTATTCATGAAATTGACGTATAGACGCAGGAAGTGTGAGTTTGCATTTGGGAGAGCTGGCGAAGTGTGAGTTTGTTTGTGTCGTGGGGGAGGGATCAAAGGGAGCGCCCTCCCCTTTGGGTAAAAATAGTAATGCCCTCAGATGCAATATGGTGCTACAAAACGTAATTTGAAGAAGGGTTGTTGGAATTCGGTTTGGTATGGTATATATGTTACAGAGGAACATAATGGGGTTGTTGTCGGTTACGTTTGAATTAGGGGTTTAATAAAGGGTTACCATATTACGGGCTCAAGCACCACCCGTCCCAGCACCACCCGTCCCAGCACCACCCGTCCCAGCACCACCCGTCCCAGCACCACGCCTGCTTTGCGGGAATGGAAAAATCAACGAATATAAATGGAGCCAGAAAAAAATTTGAAGTGTCATTGTCAGTCGGATAATGTTAATGTCGGGAAGTCTCTGAGAATTGGTCAACAATTCGCAGACTGATTTCCACGAAAACGTAATAAAACATCATAGTTTTCTAAGCTGACATTGCTAATTCGAGTCCATTTTGTAATTATAGAAATTTTAAATGTCATGTTTGGTTTGATACCCGGGGAAAACGTCGAGTGTTTTTTACCACTAGTTTAACATAACGCTAACATTCATTGATGACCCTTTTTAGACTTTGAATTTGTAAAAACCGATGTGGGGAAACTAAGTGCATGCTATATAATTAATATGTAAAACTCATATTGCATCGGCAGTCGACGACAAAACTAGACCGACGAAGTTCAAGCTATTCTTCTTTCTGCACAGAAATTCAGAAATATCTAACAAGCATTGTAGCTCGCCAGTGCACAAAGTAATGCCAACTCCCCCCCCCCTTTAAGTTTTGCCAGCGCCCCTTTTCGACCGTGGATTCTGTATCGCCCCCTGAAAGTTCCCAGCGCCCCCGGGGCGGTAGGGACCACTTTGAGAACCATTGATATAGACATATTTATAACTTGTACTACATGGGTCTTTTCAATCCAATATGATAAAAATGAATTGTGCGTTTTTGCAAATTTGCAAATCACGTGACTTTTATTCTCCGATATTATCTAAACTGTAAATCTTTAAATGACTGCTGAAAATGCAAAAAATAAGTTCCTCAGCAGTCACGCGCACACACACGCCATACTAGCACAACCATGCAGCTGTTTAGAAACTGACTCACGGTGAATGAGATCACCTCCCGCAAAATAATGTACATTGCGGCAGAATTTTTGTGCTTCAGTGTCATTTTATGCAAACGACAGTGTTTTTTAATTTAAAAAAAAAATAAAGCCTATATGTTATAGAAAATTAACAGGACTATAGTGAATTGCCTATACGTGATATTGATAAACAATTGTTTGAAACTTCGACCTGAAGTGGTCCTAGAAGGATCTGTGTAGTATCCGAACCCCCCCCCCCCTCCCTCACCCAGTCACCCTTCCTCTCCTCCTCGTGCAATTGTTTCATAAACACGTCAATTCTAAGAAGATATGAACGTTTTGTGGTTCCATATGAAGGTTGCTTCATACTAAAATCCTGCATGTGTACATGCCTGTGAAGTACAAGACGGGATTTACAGGTATAAGTTATTATATTACAGCAATCAATGAGTTATTTTAAGACATATATACGATATAGCTATATTTAACAGTGCCATTGGTGAAGAAGGGAACGCAAAGTAGCTATGCATGATCCAATTGAAGAAGAAAAATATTCGTATAAGTTGGCAATTACAATAATATAATCTATGAATGTTCAAAAATACATCCTAACGTTTGTTTAGAAACTATGATGAAATGTTTTCATCCGCCAGAAGGAAGCATTGCAGTATTATTCTGACACTGTTTCTTACGTCATTGCATTCACTGGAACAAATTATTGGCAATTAGTAGTAATAATATATACCTAGTGATACCTAGCGACCTCAGTCAGTGACGTGTACAGGATGTCATATATGTTGGGTGGGGCGGGGGGGGGGGTAGTGATATGTGACCTCAGTCAGTGACGTGTACAGGATGTCATACAGGTTGGAAGGGAGGGGGAGGGGTACTCGTATGCGACCTCAGTCATGACGTGTACAGGATATAGGTTGGGAGGGGGCAGGGGTGCAAATTTCCCGACTGATTTTATATTTGGCATGGACCTTTATGTCCGTGCTGCTCGGGCAGACGAAATATTTTACGAATGAGGGGTGTGGCTTTGGGTTGGTTGGATGCGAATCCCATGTAGGGGGATCTGGAGAGGGGTTTACTCAGAAGAAACTTCAAATTTTAGACGTTATGTTGAGCATTCGGAAGTATATATATGTTATGTAAGTTATGTCTATAATTAGGTATTAACGCAAGGTTAAGTCGCGCTAATAAATTTTGAACTTTGCAAAATGCTCCGAATGATGGTGATGGTGGGGGTGGATTGGGATGAGGGGGGGTGGTCCCGCCTATGCATTCCCTAAGGTAAACACGACTCTCACATTACATTTATTTCTTTTTTTTTTTGTAGAGAACAGAGCATGAGCATGAATCCCTGAAAAGAATTCTAAAGATATATTTACTCACATTTTGCAAGGGAAACTAACGGCAAGTTTATTCGTGCTCAAATTTCGTTCGGTTGTTTGCGGATTTTGTAGTAGTCAGTTTTGTCCTTGGCTAGGCGAGGTTATACATCGATGCTTGCATCAAATTATCATTCAGTTACACAACCGTAGACATTGAGTTCCGCAAAGACTGACGGGTTTATTACATCCGTAATATTACACCGAATTCTAAATACATGTTGGAAAATGATTTTCACTGCAGCATTTAAGGTACTCCAAGTTGATAATCATCCGATTTGAATAAGGTTTAAACTCTGTAATAGAATCGAAAGTCACAAATGTTATACATTAACCTTTCGATGAAATCGCTTCTCCAATATTTAGTATCACAGGAAAGTACATCGTACACAGTCATATTGTTGATTAACCCAGCATGTTAAATGTAATAAGGAAGCAACAGAGTTATGGGCACTCACATAGGCCTAGCCAAATATAAGTGCAACACATTGATGTGCATGAACCTGTATGAAAAAGATCTTGAGCGGTGGAGGCGGGTGGGGCGGGTGGGCGGGGGGTGGGGGAGGTTGGACAGAGGCGGCTGAATTTACACTGTATAGTGATGGGTCCTTCTGGAAAGGTTCCGCTAAGAATGTTAAGAAACATGTTGGGTCCACCCCCCCCCCCCTCATTTATTGCAACGATTGGGCTTGCAGTTCAGATACTTCATCGTCAACCTGTGCGTTCATTATACAATTATATCATAAAATAAATCGATATTGTTCCAAGGAAGGTCGCAATCCCTTCCCAAAGTTTTGATTACACCCCTGATCCCATATGAGCTGTTGAGAATTGATCAAATCATGGATTCCATGTGGAACATACCACTTGAACCTTATCGGCGAGTGACTATCCCCCTCCCCCACACCATAATCCCCTGCCCTCCGTCAGCCATGCCACTGTTTAAAGTTCTCTTTGTGACGCCCAAGATTTATAAGCATACCATACTGCCGAATTTATATTCATATTTTGTTGTTGTGCGTTGTATAGTAACGTCGATCTGTTTTATTAAAACATCTTCATATGCACTATATTGAACATCAAATCACCAATTGTTCCAGCTTCAATCAATGTACAGGCGGGAACATTGTACGTTATATTCAAGTATAGGCCTACCTGCCTAACTGCTTTCATTCTCGACACCACATATAAAGTTTAGCAGATAAACCATATCACCATATAGTAGCGAATGGTAGTAGCGAATGGTTTCCTTGGCAGCTTCTCGGTTCAGCTGCCTTAATGCTCGATGCGAGTCCTTTTATGACCTGGCAGATGAAAATTGCCGCATTCGCAAGTCTGTAGCATGCTGCAAAATTTCACGACTTACCTTAACGCTAACCAAGACAATATAAACACTTCTTGAAATATCGAAGGAATCCCATTTCATTCAAATACAGTAAGACACTTATGAAGAAAACAAGAATACGTGATAATTCCATCATCTAATCTATGATACGTTTTATGTAACATCCTTTTATAACAGTTTATCCCCAAAACACACTCCTTTTCTTACTTCCGTATAAGCTGATTTATCAAGTCTGCGATGGAGGCACAGCTGTTTAAAACCGAGATTCAAAATTAATGAAATAGCTAAAGATCGACGTTTGTTATAGACCAAAATAGCAATCCAAAGTAATCCAATAGTTATTGAGAGTACCAAGCTCCCTCTAATCCTACAGTACTGAATATATCGACTTTCAAGCCTATTGCTGTAATAGCACTTTTAGTATTATTACAGACTAGACTTCATTTTCAGTTTATTTCTATATACCTCCCCAATATGGGGTATTAGACACTGGTGAAAATAAACATTTATTGTTTACAACAACATACCTCTACTAAAATAATAAGAAAAGAAAAAAAAATGAAAAAGAATAGAAAAGTACACATGGTTTTTCACATGGTATACGAAATTCAACAACAACTTAATACTCAGAAATAACAGATTCGAAGCCATTTCTTAAATAGGCACCAACTAGGAACAGGGAAAAAGGGACTAGATTTCACGATTGTGGTATGCAAAGAACCCCTCGACAGTTTTGGAGTACTTCGGGGGGAAAAAGAAGTGCGAATGCCAATAGACACTCAAGAAGAGTCTTGACTGGCAGCTCACTATATATTTTGAAGTCTCGTCTATTCTGCTTGTTTTTCTTCACTCCTTACAGTGTAGCTATTTTTTTTCAGGTATAAATTGTAAGTCGAGCAATAAGGAGAATTTAAAGAGGTGACGACTATTGGCCGCGTTATAGATATGCGCATGCACACAATTTTGCATTGTTTTAACCAGAACGAGACAGAATGAAGGCTATGCGATGAGTGGGATCAGGTGGGTTTCACAGAGGTCATTGACATGTGATGCTGACGACGATGGCTGTCGCGCATTGTGGGTAGGGGTGAAAGGGCACAAAACCAAACCCAAACACTCAGACCTGACGGGTATAGCATACATCGTTAGGCCAGCTATACCTAAAATATGCGAATGAAACACTATCTAAAACTTATTTTTGAGAAACAAAACAACATGCAAAGACCAAACGAGCTACTCAAACATTGTCACCAGATGGCAAATACATTACAAGCACCTAACAACTAACAAGCTAAACGTACCATCACTGAAATTACAAAACTATCAATATGCAATGGGAAGATCGCAAATTTGGTTACGAATTACAATAATTAGTTATCATACTGCCATCACATGAGTATTTATCCAAATTGACTCTCATTTTACTTTATCTGAATATTCTCAATGGGTCTGGACTCTCCAAGCATATACTTTGATAAACTTATTAATCTTATAATGTCGGAGACAATGCAGAAAGACACGTACTTGGTAGAATTAAGCATGCAACAATTTGTTTGCTAAGAGTTCACTTACTGAGTCAACTTACCGATTTTCTCTTTATGAACTACAAGTTTCATTACCGAGTTTGCGTCCTGTGTAGTGCTGTAAATGCTCACAAAAATGACGTAAATCGAGTTAATGCACTATAACTAAATTGAATGTAAACACACAGTTTCGTTGATGTTATCCTCACAATCAATTGATGAGAGTCCCAGATTCAACTGACGTATTCAGTATACACAACAGGAACTACATAACCACACGAAAATATTTTGAATTGTACAACCTTGACCGCAGGATAGATTACACAGCGTCATGTAACAAGTTAGCCTGTGTGAAACAATACGTCACAGATAGTTGTTGTGGCTAATTGCTACTATGTGGTTTCCTACGGAAACCTTCCCTTTGTCCACGATTTAGAGTTTTAATCCTTCCAGTGATTTCATTTCACTCTACGAACTATTCAGCCGAGAGAAATGGGTTTCTCCCACTCTCCTGATTTCGGATTAAAAACTGACTTTCACTGACATTTCTGATTGATTGAAGCCTGTGACCTACATAAGGATATTTACTTCTCTCATATAGCTATGTGCATGGAATAACTAATGCGACCACTTGTGTTACTCCTATTACGATAACCGTGATCTTCTCAGTACGATTCAACTTGTGTCCCAGAGTCTCGAGGATTAAGAAAGGATGAGGCAGTTAAACAAAAGTAGGACCGGGGGTGGGTAGGGGAGGGGGAGGTGTTTTGACATGTTGGGTGATATGGATAGTTATGTGTCGGGACGTCGAGACACAACAGCGTTTAAATACTCACGATCTAGCATTGACCTATGTGAAGCAAAGTGTCTAAATAATTTCACTTTATACCACAGTAATAAGCGAAATATATCTGCAACCTTAAGGTAAAAATAAACACGTACGAGCTATATTCTTGAAGAAATAATCCTACCTTTTTGGGAAAATATCGGTAGCTGACACTCAATGTAGATATGACGATGGAATTAAGTTTGTATATGAAAGGTTTCCTTGCAGGCGGTATGGAAATAAATGTAACAACGGCTCAGTATTCACAAGGTCCTGGTCTAGTTTTATTTACCCATTTTGTACTAAAATTATGATTCAACCAACTAGTCTCGATTGGTCTAAATGTGGTGACTGCATGCATATAAATCCACAGCCTTGAAAGAATTGCATTGAAAAACACTTATGGCACTTTACAACAGAAGCCCTACTTACTATGCGTGTCGTGGAAAATCATAACAAAAGGAAAAGTTCAATTGACTCGCCAGGTCCTCTTTTGTTTTGTAGGTCATTTGAAGTTATCCATTCATGCGGCTCGGAATGGCAAATTGATATTCACACATCTATAGAGTTAAATATTCGGAAAAATATCCATACATAGAAATTGAAGGCCCATGATTTCTCGGGAGAGGAGAGGATAGGATATAGGATAGGATATAGGATAGGATATAGGATAGGATATATGATAGGATATATGATAGGATATATGATAGGATATAGGATAGGATATAGGATAGGATATAGGATAGGATATAGGTTAGGATATAGGATAGGATATAGGATAGGATATAGGATAGGATATAGGATAGGATATAGGAGAGGAGAGGAGAGGAGAGGATATAGGAGAGGATATAGGAGAGGATATAGGAGAGGATATAGGAGAGGATATAGGAGAGGATATAGGAGAGGATATAGGAGAGGATATAGGAGAGGAGAGGAGAGGAGAGGAGAGGAGAGGAGAGGAGAGGAGAGGAGAGGAGAGGAGAGGAGAGGAGAGGAGAGGAGAGGAGAGGAGAGGAGAGGAGAGGAGAGGAGAGGAGAGGAGAGGAGAGGAGAGGAGAGGAGAGGAGAGGAGAGGAGAGGAGAGGAGAGGAGAGGAGAGGAGAGGAGAGGAGAGGAGAGGAGAGGAGAGGAGAGGAGAGGAGAGGAGAGGAGAGGAGAGGAGAGGAGAGGAGAGGAGAGGAGAGGAGAGGAGAGGAGAGGAGAGGAGAGGAGAGGAGAGGAGAGGAGAGGAGAGGAGAGGAGAGGAGAGGAGAGGAGAGGAGAGGAGAGGAGAGGAGAGGAGAGGAGAGGAGAGGAGAGGAGAGGAGAGGAGAGGAGAGGAGAGGAGAGGAGAGGAGAGGAGAGGAGAAGATTACCATTCCTAACCCAATGTACACACAATTTTGTAACTATTTACATTTTCAATTTCCGTTAATTTTAATCGTCTTTATCAGTTGGAGACACCCTAACGAGATGTCCAATTACTGACAGGTTCATCAAACAGCCATAGGCCAGGGAGTGAAATTCCATCTGGTCTATGTTTGAAAAGAGATAGTAATAATTCACTAAAAAATGTTGACAAAATATAAAGCAAATAACTTGACGAAATCCTTCGAGGCTTCTTTTGGCGCCAATCGGATACACTAAGACAGATATATAACTTACGATTATCATTTTCATTAATATTCAATAAAGAGTGGCATTTATCAAAGTAAACGTACAAAACTAAGAAGATATTAATTGAGCTTCAGATTACATGAAATCGATAGTAAGCGATTGGTTTTCCAATCATATCTTCTAAACTCCTCTTACATTATTCCATCGCCATTATGATCAACATAAGAAAAGATAAACTGATCTGTAAAGAAATTGAATACGAACCAGAGAAAATAATGAACTGACGAAACCAATGAACTTGATTTTACCGTCAACAGCATCGACTTTGGTGTCCTGAGAATTATACAAAAACACCTTGAGCTTTACTGAAATAGATGGCGCTCTACATTTTGATGAAACCGTTTATATTGGGAATTTACAAGTTTAGTCCGCACCTATTGTATGTTACATGCAAAATCGAAGAGAACATATATAATAACATCAATTCCTATATTACAGGAGACACACAGGTGGGTGGGGGGGGGTGCTTTCTATGAGAGAATAGGAGAGGGGTGGGGGGGGGGGTATTGGAGGGGCATAACCCTTCAGTCACTGAAATGAGTTTGCGTGTTATAAACATGATACAAATCTGCAAATATATGTCAGGGACCGCAAAGTTGATACATTTTCCAAAGAAATTAATTGCTTGATTGAGATAGAAAACGGATTCAAGTAAACGTCATAAATAAATCACTTCACTTTTATTGTATGGACGTATCAAGGTGTACATAGAAACTTTGCATACAATAATCTGATCGAACGAATCGTGATAATCGTAAATATTCCAATTTCAAAAAAAACGTGGGACCTCGAGTGGGAACTGACGAGAAAAGAATTGGGGGTAAAATGTAATACTGACACGCAACGTAACATGCTATAACTGCTTGACTGCTTTACTGATATATCATGATTGGTCTTAAGGATTACGTATTACAGACTATGGCATCGCCTAAGAAAACATATGATCATCTTCGTGATTGAACGAATGATCTGATTTAAGAGAAATAATATAATTACCAAATTGATAAACAATGACAATAAAGCAGGTTTAATTCAAAGAAAACTGGTTATTCACCAGTCTGTAATATAAGCCCCGTAGATGAAATATCATATTGATAGGGTTATGATGTAAATGGTACATTAAAATTAACAATCTGGTAAGTACATTCCCTCAGTTCATTGACTCTGTTGGTTAGTTATATATATATATATATATATATATATATATATATATATATATATATATATATATATATATATATATATATATATATATATATATATATATATATATAGTGAGGGTATTGTACTGTATGGGAGGCTATACGAGGAGGTTACAAATGTGCATCTTACAGTCTCGCGTCTTTTGTATAATTGTAATCATTGTGGCCGGATATCACAAAATGAGATAATCAGATTGGAGAGAGATGATGTTGCCACTAACCTTCATTTAGGAGATAATTATAAAGTGAAGATATTTACATTATCCAGTTATAAGGGAAAAATCATCGAGTCAATCCAAGTTGTCTTAGTAATAAAATTAAATATGGTTTTGTTTTTTATAATTTCATTGCCAGGTATCACATAGCCGGGGAATGGGTTGGGGGGAGGGGGCGGGCGAGCACAAGGGTCATATAATACCACAAGGGCGGGGTGGGGGTAGGGGGGTTAATGCCTTTGTAGAGTCATAATTCGATTTAAACACTATATATTTCATTCTTAGGAAATTCCGAAGATATATAATAAAAATAAAATAAATATATAATTAAAATAGAAGAGTTTCTCATTGCCACCCCTCCTCTGCCAGGGAAATATCATCCGCACTAAAGATATCAAGATATCATTGGTACACAACTTATCGCATATTCAGCCCCAGTAACTTATTTAAAGATTGTGGTCACACTGGTAATTATTATTTGCCAGCCCCGTGAAAGAGAATCCTTACTTTATGGATCGGGGTGGGGGTTAAAGTGGGGTTGAAATGTGGCTCTTTCGATCAGGGCATACCATCTCCTCAGTCATCTAACACAATTAACTAAAATGTAGTATTATTAAGTTTCTTTTCCCTTAGAAAACGTACAATGACCAAATGGGGATTATGTGAGCAAAGGGGTGGGCATGGGGGTGAGGAAGGGGTGGGGCATGGGGTGAGGTAGGGGTGGACACTGGACATATATTGTAATGGTTAATTCATTAATTGTCTGTTGGATCATATGTTCTTAAGCTTTGCTTCCACCGTTTACAAATTAACTTTCTACTCCTGTTGTTATCCATTTCGTCGCTTTTCATGCAAAATGAGGCGGAGGAGGGTGTTGAAATTTATTGGAGGGTTAATTAAGGCCTACATCGTGTAAGATGTAGGCATAACCTCACTTATGTGTCCACCGTTGGTGACGACATGACCTGTTTAGTGAAGTGTCTATAAGTTTATGACCGCAGTTTCAGTATTACAATGCTGTCCAATAGTGCTACCGAACTGAACGATTAACAACAGTGAGTTATGTTATTTTTCACATTTAAAGGACCTGCACTTATGATGTATGCGCATGTGCGACCTGACCCAAAATGCTAATGAGTCTCGCAATACCCCGTATACTCTTTGTCTTATTGGGATAGGCCTACACTTTAAGCTCCCAGAGCTAACCAGATTATCACCAATATTCGACCAAGGGAACCGTACTCGTATACGGTGGTCATGGAGGATGTTCCTTTTGTCAAATTTAAGAGAACTAGGGGTGCTCCCTTGAAGTATGGACCAGATAAAGAAACAAGTCGGAGAGAAATTGCACGCCAAAGAGACGCTACGAAAGTCTACCTTCTCACTTCACACGACGAGTGGAGGTCTGCAAAGCAAACTTACGAGCGGAGACTTCGTAAACCCATAACAAACAGCGAATTTGCGCTGCATCTTCTATCAATTCATCGAAAAAGCAAATGTCCGACTTGCACCAACCTTGATCAAAGGTGAAATAAGATTTTTTGAACGAGTTGCAGTGTTTTTCAGGTCTAGTGAGGTCATTTACAGTAGCCTAATCAACGTACCTAAGGAGCAGTCATTTCCGGAAGTTGATGTATAACTCTCATGTTGTATGTAAAAGTGTATACAGTTATTATACGAGTAGCCTTTACGCGAAATGTTTTTATTTCACATTGTTAGCACAGGCGTAACGAACCGTTGGCATATTGTAGGCCTACATAACTTGAGTTTATCATGAGTTTATCTAACTGGTACTTCTAGTCGCAGTTATCATAAAGTCACACGAAACACTCAGTAAATGGTTTCATTATGATAAAAAAGAAGGTGACCATATTGTTTTCATGATGATGTTGACCATTTGATGTTGACTTTCAAGCCTAAATGTAGATACTTTAGAAAGATGATTTTAATGTGGTTCAAATGCTGTATAATTAAATATTGTCCTTCAAATAAGGGGATATGTCCTGGGACACAGGGTAAGGATTTAGTGACAGTATCCTGTAAGCCTTGATGAAATCAGGGACAGTTCCTAAGACTCTTTTATTGTGGGATGGAAAATGAAACCGTCCTTGGAAAAAGGTCTGATCACTTATTGGAAAGTAAAAAATATGAACGTGATTATGTGCATCCATGACTTGTGGTCTATATGTCAAGTGACATAGGGCCATGTTGTCTCTAGGACTTTGTAAGTGGATTGAGAGGTAATCAGTATAGCAAGTTAGCATGCTAATTTAGTGCTAGAATTTTCAAAAGTACCTCATAAAATACTAAAACTACAAAGGTTTAATTTGCATCTTTGCAATTGCACTGCACTTTTGCATAGAGGTTGCAAGGTACTGGTCTGATGAAATTATCTTTTGCAACTTCTACAGTATAATTAAGACACAAACAAGATGATGCTACAACAGTTTGGCTGTACTTGATGATAAGTAGCGAGTATTTAATAAGTATTCTGTTTTAAGTAACCCACACTAATTAATTCTGTTAACGGCATATTAACTCGGATATATACATACTCAATGCAGTTTGTTTACTAATAAATTGGTCTTTGTGTAAGACTAATGTTTGCTTCTATTTTAATGGGTTGCTGGGAAGTCTGTGTCGTTGATTGGGTATGTTTATTGTTTAATGTAATTCTTTATTTGTTTCTTGTTCTTTATGGCAGTGATGGAGAGTTACCACTGACAGATACAGAGATTCAGACAGACTGTAGATGTCCCTGTCAATGTGATATCGAAGAGACTCTAGCTAAAGAGTAAGTTATTAGTTTAGTTTAGTAGAAAAAAAGGATCAGGAGGGACACTTAAGTCCCCATCAAGGACCCTACAGAGGGAGAAAAAAAACTGAAGACACAAACACTCAGATCCGATTACAATGCTTAAAGTGCTTGTCCAAAGCATTCTTAAACCCATTGACACTACTTGCAAGTACAGCTTTCTCAGGCAAACCATTCCACTCATTCACATCCCTATTAGAAAAAAGTTATGCCGAATATTAATCCTACTATGTGACTTTTGGAGCTTAAGACAATGACCTCTGGTACAACTACTGTTAGCAAACATGAAAAAGTCGGTAAAGGATAAATTGTCGAAACCATACACAATCTTGAAAACCTGGATCAAGTCCCCACGTAACCTCCTAAGCTCCAGTGTGGTGAGATTCAACAGTTGTAACCGCCTATTATAAGGAACACTCTTTAAGGAACTAATCATCCTAGTAGCCCTCCTCTGGACCTTTTCAAGTACTTCCTTAGCAAAATATGGGTTCCAAGCCTGCACAGCATACTCCAGATAAGGCCTAACCAACTGCTTATAAAGCCTAACTACGATGTCCTCTTTCAGAAAACTGAAGTTCCTCTTGATCATACCTAAAACCCTATTACCTCTTTTAGCAGCTTCAAGACAATATTAAAAGTCATTGTCCTACAGGTAGAAAATCCATCTCCATTTAGGACCCTCCCTCAAGGCCTGTCTAGCAAGCTCTGCCATTTTGTAAATATGTGACAATTGATGTCATATTGCCAGTAGGACCTGAAACGATTGAGGGATGCTAATCCTCTTCTTAAAAAATCATGTTTTAAATAGCACAGTGGTGAGGATAAAGCATACATGTACCTGTAACTTACATAGGCACAGTCGATGTCTTTGTTTAACTTACATTGGCACAGCCAATGTCTTTGTGTAGCTTACATGGGCACAGCGATTGTGATTTGAAGGTCATCAGTGTTTCCCCTGAATTTTAACAGGTCCACTAAACATTGCCAAAAGCTTATCAAATTTAATTTACTGGAGTTTCTGATCTTCAAAATCTAAGCGATTGAGCCTGAACTCAGTGACTGAACATGGTTTGTGGATACCAATAACATTCTTATTGAAAAAAGCTGGTCTACTTATAACATTTTGTTAAAGAATCACTGTTGAAAGAATGTTAGTCTGTGTTTAATAAACTGTTGATCATTGAAATGTCTTCTATCAGTGCATATTACAAAATACTACTTACGGTAGCTTTTGAGAAAGTATCCTTCAGATATCAGAGGTTCATTGATATATAGTGGCTGGGCTGTAAAAGAAAGACTTAAGGGCATCTCCTGGGAAGCAGCACCCAAATCTGTAGGAAAAGTTGTGACATTTATGTTCTCGTGTTACCAGGACACTAATATAATTTCTTCGCATCTGGAGGCAAAATCAGCTCTTGAGAACCTAACATCTTGGGCATCGTTGGAGCAATTTCAATCTGCTCTGAAGCTACTGTATTTCTAATGTTTTTGTCAAATTTCATCATCGCAACATCTCAAATAATTCTTTCAGAACAAAAAACCAAAACCTTTGTGAAACTGTCCAGGATTATTTTTAGCCCCAGACTCATCCTAATGTTGGCTTTTCACATCACTGCTTAGCTACTTTTCTGACACAAATTTTGGTGACTTTTTTTTCGAGCCCTAGATACGACCTGTGTAACATACACATAAAATGGGTGATTGAGATTCTTAAAGCCAAGCTGCCAAAACCTTTGCAAGTGTTTATTGCATGCTCATCACACCCAAAGCAAAAAATTAACTGAAAACCTTTTTCATAGGTCATTTATCAACAGTCTTGTTTGAAGTTTTCTTGTTGATCATAATTTGTTGGGTTAAGATGAGGTCTTTTTTATTGAGAATTCCTTTATGTTTGTTTTGTAGACAATCAGTAAAGAAAGAGAAACTGCAGGCAAAGCAATTAACAAAGAAAAACCAAGGTGCAAGAAGAAGAAAACAGTCATCTCCACAGGGTCTCCACCGTGACAGTGACTTTCATCCAGATTCCGAAGCTTCTTTCCCAGCAGTGCCAAGTAACGGAGATTCCACTCCAAAGAATGTTAGCCAAGAAGGAGAACCACACATCATCAGTACTACGACAAAGCTGCTGCAAGGGTTACGGGGCAAGAGCGACGAGACAGAAGAGATGGAGAACTTCGATGAGGAGGTGGAAGAGGATGAGGAGGATGACCAAAATGAATTTGATGAAGGAGATGAATACCTTGAAGATGAGGAACTGATTTATCCAGCGGTGAAAGCACTGAAACGGTACAAGGAGGATGAAGAGGAATGGAAGTCATCCGAGATGTCCGACGATTCCGCTGATGTTGATTATGGGAAACCTGCCCCAAAGCGGAAACGAAAACCCCGGAAAAAGCCCACAGCCAAAGCTGTGACTAAAATCATGACTAAAGTCGCAACTAAACCTGTTTCCAAGACAACTCCGAGAGTCACGAAATCTGCAGCAACTCCAAAGCTGAAACCGCAGACGACTTCAAGACCAAGAGGTGCTCCCAGAGGGAGGAGGAAAAATCCTGTGAAAGTGACTGAGAAGGTGAAAGTAAAGCCAAAATCCCCACCTCTGAAAAGAGGTCCAAGGTAAGTGATAATAGATGTGCTGTTGAATCATTTCTAAATACTTTTTTGGTGTTCCATCAGCTATGTTCACACTTATCTGGTAATGGTAAGGACAACTGCAAGCCGTAAACATTGGCTCTCTGTACAAACCAAAAGTATATTCAAACTGAAGGGGATTGCACTTTACTTAGTCTGGTAAGTTAGGTTACTGCAAAGTAAAGATTACATCATTTTCATTTTAGGTAGATTTTCATCAAACCCTTTGTCCTCTCTGATTCATCCTTTAAGACCCAATTAAACTTCATGTAGTTTTAAAGCCTCATCAGAAACGTTTCCAAAAATTTAGTCCTTCAATTTGTTGATATCAATTTTTCTGTTTAATCCTATAAAATTCTCACTTTTCCTTTCTTCTCACAGCATGTTCATTCGGAGAGTCAGCTGGACAGACCTAAATAAAGTGTACCAGTGCAAAATTTGTAATCATGAAAATGAACTTCCCTTGCAAGCATGTCGTCATCTGCTTGCAATGCATCCAGAGATTGTCGGTGCTCTGCGTGAATTTCTTTTGAGGAACAAAGTCTTGACAGCAGACGAAGAGAGAAGCCTGTATAGTATAGCATTAGAAGAACCGTTGCCATTGTTATTACATCAGCACACAGATCAAAACTCAGAACACCCCAATCCACGAACACCTAATGCGTCTGATCTTTCAGACAAGACCATGGAGGCAAGAATCCAACACTTTACTGAAATGTTGATGCCTGGTTATCTTGGAACACCAACAGCCTTGCCACATTTACCAGGTATGCCAAGTTTTCAGCAGAGTTTCAACAGACCCCCTCTATTCGAGGGTGCTCAGAATGGTATGGTACCCCTCCCGCCACACTCCTTGGCACCAATGGCAAGTGCCACAGCAGCAATCTTTGGAGTACCTGGCATTGGACTGCCGGAAGGTCAGATGGTGCCGCCAGTTTCAAATTCATCATTTGTCTCTGCATCCAATAACGATGGATTGCCCACCAGTACGCCATCGCCCACGACAACTCATTCCAGTATGGTTGCCATGGGATCCACCAATCATGGGGGTGGTATGGGTCTTCAAGAGGTCCAGCAGGAGGATGAACAGTTTAGTTCTAACCACCAAGTAGATGGGATGGACTTGCAAAACAGCCACAGATCAGATGGTTTTGGAGAAACAAGTTCCAGGCAAACAACATCTGAACCCCAATCTCCCTCTCAAACTTTGCATCAACCACCTCTGAATTCCCCACGTCCATCATCTCAACCATCTCGACTACCCACTCAACTCCTTCCCTCAATGAATGCATCTTCATCAGATCAACTCCTAGACCCACCACAACAATCAACACAACAGGAACCTCAGCTGCTGAGTCAACCACCACGACCTGCCACCGTTCCATCTCACCTAGAAATGGAGCAGAATCAACCACCTACAGAAGAGAGTCTATCTTCTCTAAAAGATGGAATCGAATATGAAACAGAGAACCCTGACAAAGTCAACAACAACAACGACGAAGAAGAAGAAGACAAAGACGAAAATGAAGAGACGGATGAAACAAATAATCCATTCGAGAAAGAAGACCTGCTCATGTTATTAGAAAGATGGGTCAAAATTCCCTTGGATTGCCCCTTTTGTAAAATGAAACTTCCATATATGAAACGCAAGGATAAACACAGATGTAAGCGGCCCGGCCCAAGTGTCCTCTGTGATATATGCGGTAAATCTTACCCACAGACTTATTTCCGTTTCCACTACCGAAGGGTACATGTTCCACAGAAGAAGGTGCCTTGTCACTTTTGCAGCAAAGAGTTTAAGCCGTCGTCACTTTCCAAGCACATTCTGGAGAGGCACAAACCGAGTAGGCCGTACAAGTGTGGCATTTGTGGTAAGGAGTTCAATTCTAAGAAGCACTGCGATAAGCACGAAGCGGTTCATAAGACAGAAAAGCCACACAAATGCCCAACCTGCAACCGTGGTTTCACACAAAGAACCAACATGAAGAACCACATGAGACAACACACTGGGGAACAACCATACCGCTGTCACAACTGTATGAAATCCTTCACACACAATGTCAGTTTGAAAAATCACCTGAAGAGATATCACGGTATAGACCTGTGGCAACTTGGGCACACAGGTGGCGGCAGACCTAAAAAAGAATGAGTACGTTTTTGAAATTGCTTTTCTGTATTTTATTAAGAAGATTAATGTAGTACATATCGGCATGAGAAAATAGTGCATTTTATAATCATCAAACGGTGTGTAGCTTCCTTTTCTATAACCACTCAAAGAATGACTATAGGCACAGAATTAATTTTGGTATGATGTACACTAGTTGCTATCAGCCAAGTTGTATTTGGTTTTTAATTATTTTAATCTTTGAGAAAAGACCCTTGAACCTGCTGAGTTCCAACAACTTTTGTGACTAGCTATATATAGTCTAACACACAGACCATTTATAGGATAGTTCCTCAGATGCCAATCAAAGTTTTTTGATAGCCTCAAATGACATGTTAACAATGTTTCACAAATTTGTCAAGGAATGTCATCCGAAGGTGATCTGTTGATATATGAAGTCGAAAGAACATATTTTTGGTTTAGTTAGAAGTTTTAAAATAGTTGATTAGAACTAACATTATGGCTAGCACTGAGGAGCCAATGTCAGCAGCAATTTAGGCTTAAAGAAGCATTCCAGAGATTGAGCATATTTTAAAGATAAATTTCTTGAGAAACCAGAATAGCAATAGAAACATTACCAGCACTCCTCAAGTATTTTCTTGGACTTCGCTAAAATTCTGCCTGAAGTCATCATTTAAAGGTTCTGTGTTTGTCTAGTGTACTTCTTCTCGAGCTTTAAGTTTGTACTCATCAGTGGAAACTTAGTACTTATAACCGGGGGGGGGGGGGAGGGGGGTAGTGGATCGATACCTGTAACTGGGCCTGTTGTGCACTAAGCATATCAAGTGTAGAATATTACCCCGATGGCTTGAATCAAGAAACATTGGATATTGAGGAACACTATTTCATTTGATTACAGTTATTTTATGAGCATCAAAATTTACACCATTATTGAGTTGGTGATAGGTTTAGGTGATTAGGAATACTTTTTGACCAATGCTTTAAGAAGCCATCTTTTTTTTTATGAATGTGTTGAAATTCTTAGTTGGAGATGTCATGGATGGTTGGTGAAAAAGTTGGGGTGAAACTCTATTGATTCCTAAAGCTTTTTATTAAATAATATTTGCACCTTGATAGAGATTTTAATTTTTTGTTTTGTTTTAAATTCCAAGAGATCTTGGAAATATGGTGGAACAGTATTGTTCTTACTCTTGTTTTGATCCTTGATTAATTATAGCTTTTGCAGAAGGCAGTTCACCTTGTAACATGAAGGGTTTATAGTAAGAATAAACTAGATTCCAAAAGCAGTGAGAATGCAAGGAAGAGCATGAAACATGAAAGTTCAATGTTTGGTTATAAAATACAAATAATGGGTTATTGGTCAAAAAAATGAAATGTGACAAGAGAAAGCTCTACTGAAAAAAAAACTTTTAGAGAACTCTGTGACCATTTGAAAGACTGAAGTTTCCAATTTATTTTCATATCCAGCTCAACTTTTCTCAAGGAGTTACAAAGATGCTTCTAATGTCAGTATCCTGCCAACCCCCTTCAATGGCTTGTTGAGATCTCACAACTCCTGTTTAAAGTTTGAAAATTTCCAGTTTTTGACCCACTTCTGGTGTGGAAGCTTTTTTATCCATTGTTGGGGAAAAGAAAAAATATTTTCTGTGAAGTATGCATACTTTGAACCTCATTATACTCAAATCTGTTCCCAAAGGGCTGGCATCTTTTGCATTATATAGTGATATTATTAATGGATGCTTTAAAGCACATGATCCAGTTTTTGTAAAGCATCGCTTTTTTCCCTGCGTGTTATCCCGGACAGCTGAACAATGAAGTACCTTCTGATGGTTTTTTGTGAGGATTAAAAGAGGGATTAGTTCGATTTGCCAAAGTCTTGCCTTGAATCATGTTATTATACTAATCTTTTCTCTTCTTGTGTCAACTAAGTATCTTTTTAATCTTTTCAAGTAGCTATTTTATAATACAAGTCATATTTAAAAGAGAAAACTTGTCATTAATTGTATGAAAATTATTTTTTGTAATAAAATTTTTTCAAGTTGAAGGTACTATCATAAATATGGTGTTGAAATGTGCTACAAAGAAAGTGCATAAATGAGCAACATGTCAGAGCCTTCCATTCCCTGATAATTGAAAATGGTGGTTAGACAATATTTTTAAATTGTTTGAGAAATCATGAAAGTAAAATATTAGAATCCAACCTGCAGAATTAGGTTGAAATATTGAGAAATAGACATTTATCGCACACTTGACTTTGACGTTACGGCATGAGTTGTAACCATCATGAAACTGTTTTCATTTTCCAAATTGTTCGCTTTCCAAGAGTGACCGGCTTGCAGAGATGCAACTCTACTCTCCAACTGTTGAATCTGAAAAGAAAGAGAGTTGTGGTGGGAAGGGGGGTGTTGGGAGTAGCAAATACTGCAATGTTTGGAAAGGTACAATCTTGAACTTTAGTCATGGCTGAGAGAAAAAGAAAGAAAGGGAGAAAGACAAGACAAAGAAAAGAGCCTAGAATAAGGAAGAGAGAAAATCTCATCAAGAGATTAAAGCTGCAAGTTATCCTTCAGTACACATTCCGTTGTGAAAAATGCCATTTTGTAAGATATTGAAAAATTCAAAATTTGTCTTCTTTGTGGCCTCATGAGGCCAAGTGTCATGCATGTGTAACTATTTTCCTTGCATGGGTAGAAAAATCTATGAAAGAAGAGGACATCATTTGAATGCAGTTATTGTAAGACAAGATGCATTAAATACATTCCTTATGGTAGAAACAAACATACTAAATGGATAGGCAATTTCTATGAGAATGGCCACAAGTAACAACAGACTGTCTGAAAGATTGACTTTAAGGATGGGGGCAGGGGAGTCACATGGATCCAGGGTCACTGGGGGAGAGGGAAGGGGGGTGATGGGGACAAGTAATACAGTATATTCTTAGGTAGCAATATGTTATGGAGAAAAACATTTATTGAATAAAGTTTTGAAGTATTTTATTGCACTTGTTGAATGAAATTATACATAAAGTAAACTTTTGCTGCAAATTGTCATTAAAAGATCAAAGTGCTTACACTGTGCTATAGTACTTGGTTAGTAACATTAGTATGCAAGCACAGTAATTACACACAGCTTAGTCAGCTTATGAAAACTAAGATTGGGTGCTATACATTCATTCTTGTTTGAAATGGTAATGCCATGTGCAGTGTTTCAAGAGAAAATATGATGAAAACACTTTCTATAAAATAAAAAAAAATTGCTTTAAAGCTTTGGTGCTATATCTTTATATTAATCAGACAAATATTAATTGTATTACAATGACAAAGGTTATTATGTTTCATTTTAATATTCACATTCTATTTAGTGTAATATTTTTCGACCCACCGATTTGAAAGCTTGAAATTTATGTATCTGACGATCATAGACTTATGTTAAGTTATTAAATAGTGAAATTCCTGACAGTGAAACAAATATTTACTCAGACAGCCGCATGTAACTGTGCAGCAGTATGAGGTATCTTTCACGCAGTGGTGACTTATATAAGTAAGAGATTAAGAAAAAAGTCGTGATATTTCTGAATGTGTTCATTGTAGATTCTAGTTACAGTTTCTATGCGGTGTCTGAGGTGTGTATTACACACACAGCACCATTTAGGTAACAACGTCATAATACGGTTACAGTCTTGATGAAAGCTGATTCTGGTTGACAGAGGATCAGTTAAGTTGTTTAGTTTTCGTGCCCAGGTTCTAACTTTACTGTTAGGTTGACTGCCATAGTAGTATTGTGTATACTGTACACAATATATACTGTATATATAGTATACTGTACATACATATACTGTATATACAGTATACTGTATATACAGTATACTGTATATATAGTGTACTGTATATACAGTATACTGTATATGCAGTATACTGTATATACAGTATATATAGTATACTGTATATATAGTATACTACATATACAGTATAATGTACACAATATATACTATATATATAATATACTGTATACAGTATACTGTATATGTAGTATACTGTATATACAGTATACTGTTTATATAGTATACTGTATATACATATACTGTATATATAGTATACTGTATATACAGTATACTGCATATACAGTATACTGTATATACAGTACACTATATATACAGTATACTGTATATGTAGTATACTGTATATACAGTATACTATATATACAGTATAATGTACACAATATATACTATATATATAATATACTGTATACAGTATACTGTATATGTAGTATACTGTATATACAGTATACTGTTTATATAGTATACTGTATATACATATACTGTATATATAGTATACTGTATATACAGTATATGTATATACAATATACTATATATACAGTATAATGTACACAATATATACTATATATATAATATACTGTATACAGTATACTGTATATGTAGTATACTGTATATATAGTATACTGTATATGTAGTATACTGTATATACAGTATACTGTATATGTAGTATACTGTATATACAGTATACTGTACACATATTTCATTTATAAATTCAAACTTGCTCTACCATGCCATAATAGGTCTGTTGAGCTACAATAGGCTACATAATGGTGATTGCACCATTGTTACCATGACAACAAACTATGCTGGTAGTGTTACATATTATGCAGAGCTTAACATGCATCTTGCAAATGGCACAAAGTTAAAATGACAGAAGCTAACCCCCCTGCACATGGCTTAAACAATGCAACAGATTTGTTAAGTTTACTGCCACATGGCAGTATGTTGTTGTGAGGAAATCTTATCAGGCATTACAGCAGAAAATAGAGAAACTTATGATGCATTACAGCAGATCTAGAGAATGTTACAACTATTTACTAGACATAATCCTGTATTTGTGGACTGGATACCTAAAACGAAACAGATGAGTTAACAAATGAGGGGGGAACATTGAAAATGGAGTTGTAGCATATGTAGGAAACTTGATTGAACATGATCAAGTATGTTTTTTAACTGGCAGCAGTATTCTGTAACCTTACTAAACGCAAAGCAAACCATATATCGTGCATAACAAAACAGTTTTATGCAAAAATCATCAAGGATTGATATTTAAACAATGCCCTAAGGTTGTTCTGATACCATGGCATAGTGATATAGTATACTGATCAAGTCAGTAAGCTGACAAATTGATTTATTAATTAATACAAATGAATGCAGTATCAGTAAGAACTCTCAGAACTCTAATCAAACTTAAGGCTTTTCCGCTTTGTAGAAGTAGATACTTTCTTATAGCTTTATCAAATTACAATATTTTCTGCTATTTTCTAGCCATTTATGGAGCTTTTTCTGTATTCAAAGAGGAAACCAAAAACGTGGGAATAAAAATAATGCATCAGAAATTATTGTTGTTGTTTTGTCAATTATTGGCCTTCCCATGTTTAATACAAGAAGTTATTTCCTGTTTCTTTAATCTTGTACGTTTCTGTTACTACTGAATTCAACAACAACAACAACAGCATGAGTACAATGTGCATGATTACGAGTACAACAGTATGAGTAGAAGTGAATTCCCCTTGATATCTTGTGAATACAAGACTGAGTAAAAGTATCTACTATTACAATACTAGTGTGATACTAGTATCTACCATTATGATACTAGTGTGATACTAGTATTGATACTACATTTCAAAATTCTTGAGTAAAAGTACAAATCCACAAGTTAAAGTACATGGAACTACGCTAGAGTACAAGCACATACTTAATACAAGTCTATGCAGTGTTTCAAACCGTAAGTATGAACAAGAATAGTCAACAATAGCTAAGCATTGAGTCAACAATAGCCAGGCATTGAGCCAAGAATAGCCAGGCATTGAGCTAAGAATAGCCAGGCATTGAGTCAACAATAGCCAGGCATTGAGTCAACGATAGCCAGGCATTGAGTCAACAATAGCCAGGCATTGAGTCAATAATAGCCAAGCATTGAGTCAACCATACCGTCAATGGAAGCATCAATCTACAGTCAACCCTAACCATATGATGAAACCAGGAGTAAACTACAGCATCAACATAGAGTCAGAATAGCATGAATCTAGATTTGACCACAGCATCAACATAGAGTCCAGAATAGCATGAATCTAGATTCGACCACAGCATCGACCTAGAGTCAAGAATAGCATGAATCTAGAGTCGACCACAGCATCGACCTAGAGTCAAGAATAGCATGAACCTAGAGTCGACCATAGCATCGACCCCAGAATCACACGTAGCATCAACACAGTCAAATCTTGAGCATAAACAGGAAACATTTTGCTCATGCATTCCTTCATGTACTAACATTTCTTCCTTGTCTTCACCTGCCTTGAATATGTTCATAGTATCCTTGGTCCAACATCACCTTAAAACCCACCTGCCATTTTCTTCAACTATTGAGCACTTTGTTATAAAACTTAAAGGAGAAGTGTTATCTCTGCCATTTTCTGAATGGAGAGATGATAAGTCTGTTTTCACATCTTCAAGGAACGTCTTTGGTGCAGGCATCTGGAATCTGAACCTGAGACTCAAGGAGCAACCGTCTGCAACCTCTCTGTGATATCTCATCGAAGGAAACCAGAACACTATCTCACCTACCAATTTAAATGAAATATGCAAATAGGTCAATATTGTTATCTTTATAATGAATATAAACTAACTCGTCATTTGTTGTGCACACAGTGTGTATTATCAATATGTACAGAGACTTACATTAAAGATAAAATAGTATTCAACTAAAATTAACCACAATAAAATACCACAATCAACCTTTTCAAGCATTCTTTCCTACATAGAATGAAACGAAACACTATGAAGCTTAACATTTCTGTACAGTACAGTCCATTCAGACAGACTAAAATCAGTATTCCCCCTCCCCCAAATATGCAAATTAGGTCAGTCATGTGTATAGAATAGAATCAATTTTACCGCCTTCATCAGACCCTTTCTCCACTCCCTGAGATTATTTACATGGCCTATATTCAACACCCCCCTCTATCTGGGAATGATAGGTCAGTCATGTGTATAGAATAGAATCAATTTTACCACCTCCATTAGACCCTTTCTCCTCTCCCTGAGATTATTTACATGGCCTGTATTCAACACCCCCTCTATATGGGAATGATAGGACAGATAGGAGCCCAAAGGAATGTAGTTTCCGTTGCAATTTCTATCATGCTAAACTTTGGGTCTGGACTTATAATATTTAATCTAATAATTTTCTTTCTCAAGATTATTGATGAAGAGTATCCCATTTGCTAATCCAATCACAATTGCAGAATGTTGACAACATTCCTCTAATTCTTGCTTTAGCCTCACCTTCAAATTACAAGGACAATTTCCATAGTTTTTCTTAAAATGAACCTGCATATGTTACTAACACAAAAAGGTCTACATCATTGTTTTAAGCTAAGATTACAAATGTTTAAAATTCATGTAATCCAGCAAGGTTCTTCTGAATGGTGATTGAAAATAATGAATACTACATTAAAGGTTTCCTAATACTACTGAGAGCATTCAGAGAGCCTGTATGAGAGAATACTCAGAATAGCTTAATAGAAACAATCCAGCTGCTAACAATGAAACATTCCAAAGATTGCAGTCCAGATAGGAATGACCACTTAATATAAATGTTACTTTTGATTACTCTAAAAGCCTCCTTTACACTTTTCTTGCTCTGTCCTTCAGCCATAAAACAAAATGAAATGTGAAATCACTTTGGTGGCCACATTGCCTTATTAGTCAAATGACCTTGTTGACCTATATCATGAATATGCAGTTTTACAGTCCAAGAATGCTGCAAGATCCACATAACTACCTGGTTGTAGGAATAGCCTCATAGGTTTACTCCATGACAGCTTGTCATGTTCAACTATTGGTCTGGAGAAACTCCAGGCTGTAACGCCGGAGAACTGAAAAAGAAAAGAAACCTTTTGTTAACCTGGGTTATCATTTGATACTGTGGAATAATTTTACACATAACGGAACTTATTCATCACTAGGCCAACCTCCTTCTAGTGTTTCTATTCATAAGGCCTAAACCATTTGCATTCTTGTAATACTTCAGTCCTGTAGAGTATGTTGGCAAGAACCAGTATAATACACTATTACAGTACACTATCACCACTAGCATAAGACACTATTACCACAATTGCAATACACTATCACAATACACTATCGCCACAAGCACGATACACTAGCATGATACACTATCACAATATGCTATCACCACAAGCACGATACTATCACCATTAGCACAATACACTATCACAATACACTATCACCACAACCACGATACACTATCACCACTAGCATGATACACTATCACAATACACTATCACCACAAGCACGATACCATCACCATTAGCATGATAAACTATCACCACAACCACAATACAATCACAAAAGCAAGCAAGCTGAATGAGTCTTGAAGCTTCCTAACAGAACATTTAATTCTTCAAGGATAATGCGAGGGAACACAGCCTTAATGAGGTTTTGATACTTTTTTCTTCATTGCACATTATCATGGTATAGGACTCTTTTTGTGTGATATTACACAGTGAGCTAGTACACTGCCCTATAGAGAGGGCACATAACACTAGCCTTTCCCACATTGTTATCACTTTGGTATTAACAAACTTGTGAGAGTAAGTTTTATGTAACTGCTCTGTATTGTATACATTTGTACAACTGAAGGCAATATGGACAAATAAAATGGTTTACATTAAGAAAAGAGCAAAAGCTTGTATTCAAGAGTAACAACAGCTATGTAATCCAGCCAAGCCAAGTTGTTTTAGGATCTATAACACAATTGATATGTCACTGACTTGACTCATATATAAAATACCAACGAACACTGCTGTGTTTACTTTAGAGTGAGATGAACAGATATTACCATGTCCTCCCCTCACACCTTACTATGCAATCTCTACCATTACCTGTGCAGCCATAAAGCTTGTGCATGATTCTTCCACATAGGGTGGTATTCCTGTACCAGCTACTCCCAGATATAAAGTATCCATGGATACGATGGAACCGTTGCTAACAGAGGTAGAGAAATCATCTTCCATAAAATAGGGAATCTGTATCTGCTTTAACTGTTCCTGAAAAAATCAAGAAAACTAACAGTTGTTAAAATGTAAATTTGGAAAGAGCTAAGAAAAGATTGGCTCAAATGGACTTTGAACCAGTGTCCCCAGAACCACAATTCTTGAGCTCAACAGTCAATTCTGTGTTCAAGATTTTGATCTTAGAAGTATTCATACTTAGTAGAGAAGTTTCATAATGCTAACAATAAGAAATGCTTTTTCTTTTGGGATGTTTATAACTTATCCATTTTTGTCAGTAGATCAAAACTTTTAGGAAAAAACGGTGTATCGTTGCTTGAAATAGTAGTGTGATGATACAACATTGCATAATGTCAAATACCATGTATATCTTAATTATGGTTTCAGTGACCAGTATTAATTCAAACAGATAAGAAACATACTGTGCTGTGTAACTACAATATAGTTAAATGTATTTTGTGCTTTGGCAGGCAATGGGTCGTCCACCCCACATTGCAAAAGACCTCACAATCAACCTCACCAGGAGCCAAATTATGTTGCTATGCAATGGTTGGAAACCTGAACCTTCAATAAACTGAAAACCCTCTGGGTTTGTGAATTGAGACAGAATTTATCATGTAAAGTAAACTCTCTTTATTAACACACCTTAAAATGCTTTCTATTAGGCTCGCTGGTCATGTCTATTTCACCGCTAGCACATTCATCTTCCTCATACCCAGACCTCTCAGTTATGTCCTTCAGCGGATGGTAGCTTCCACTCTAAATCAAAAGAAAATGACAAAAGTTTAGCTTTTCCACCAAAAAGTATCACTTTGGAAAGTTTTGTGTTTAGGGGTGAAAGACCTGTCACACTGAGAGCAGGTTTGATACAAAACTGAAATATCGTAGGTTTGATACAAAACTGAAATATCGCTAGATTTGATACAAAACTGAAGCCACATGTTACCATCAATACCTTTAACATACATACATTAAATATAACATTAACATTTGAAATGACAATATGCATAGAGCTTACCTACATATAAACATTGTTCCCATAACATCTATTACCCTAAACTTACCCATTAGAAATGCACTCAATACATGTACAATTTCTGACAGGGAATCAATAATGTTTCTGTATTTATACTTTTGTTTTCAAACCAAATTACTTTCATTTGCATTATAAAGTACTTTTGCAGTTTGGTCGACACTGTTGCCAACCTGTTGAGGATTACTCGATACACAATAGATACTGATCAAAATAAGACAAACAAATGATTTGTTCTTTCTTTCCAATGGAAGGTTAATTACGCATAATTAATGAAAGGTAGTAATCACTAGCAAAAATCAAATTGGAAACTTCAAAACTTTGAATTATACTTCAATATTGATATTGATTGAGATGAAAATTGATTAATCAAACTAATGAGCTAAAGTGTTATGGAATGATGGATTCTCAGATCACTGATCACAGCTCAACACAGATCAACTCAAAACAAGGTGCTTTAAAGTTTATATTCCTGTTGACCTTAAATTAATTAGCATAACTACATTGTCTGTATCATAAGGTGAAGCATAACAAGCTAAATATAGAATTAAGGAGTCAAATATTGACAAATTTGACACAAAACAACTAAAAAAAATTGGAGGGTATATTCCTGCTAATTAATAAATTGCATTATAATGTTTGATTCCATGCTAATTAATAATGTTTGATTCCATGCTAATTAATAAACTGCAATTAATAAATTAATCAGTGTCACTTTATTGAGGTGAAATATGCTGATATAGTAAACCAATGTTGAAATATACACAATGAAGACTTGAGAATTATTTAAAGACAACTTTCTCCTCTCTCTCTCATTGCATATTATTTCCGATGACAAAATTACCTGCAAGTCAAAGTATTCTACATCTGGGTACATTTTGATGAAGTTATGACAATCCCAGTCACTTGGCCAGGCTATGCAGAGAAAATGGAAGTAAAATAAGAACATATTAATCTGCTTGGTTTCCAAGCTGCATACATGTTACAGAATGTATTTAAATCAGGAGGGTGAAATTGATGACCACAACAACGGCTGTTTATCCCAGGTTGGTGGTTTGATTCCACTGTCAGAGCTAATGCATGTGTAATCATTTCTGAAGACACTTCCTAAGTGCATTGTTATGGCAGAAGGATCATTATCTTCATAATGTTGGAACAATTCACAAAGCAAAGAAGTAATGGCATAGTAATATAATTAACAAAGTAGCAACATAAGGTTCTTCTTTGCCAACTTTTGTTTTTCTTTTAAAAGGAATGAACGTTATGGGGCAATCACCATAGCAACGATTGCCCAAGATATATTTTACTCCCATTGGTGGTAAATGCTTAATACTGCAGGTCCCGCAGGTTTGATACCTAGATGCGAACCTCTGTTGCAAACTCAAGGGCATGCAGGTAGTAAGAAAGCAAGACATTAAACATTATTTAATGTTTAGATTTCTCTTTTCGGTGCCTGTTTATGTAATTCATAGAGGAGAATGTTAAACGTACATCTCATAGCCTCTGTCAGAATGAATGGTTCCCCTTTGTCGATTTGCTCTTCAAAATCTGCTTTGCTGATATCATGAAATCTTCTTACTTGATGGTAATCCTGCTTTTCCAAGAATGCTCTTTCTTCTGCCGAGATCCATGGTGGACATGGAGAAGTCATTAAGTTAAAGACATCTGCAAGAGGACCAGACAGTTTATATTTATACATCTTACAGAAATGAATAACTTCAATTACAATTTACCAAACCAGGCCCCTCCCCCCCCCCTACCCCCAAAAATGGTACAAGATTTGATTTCTATAGGAAGGAATATTTATGGTAGTAAATAGCCTACTAACACACACCTTTACTAAGCTCAGAAAACCAAGTATTGAAGCTAAAATTGTGCAAGATTTTGTTCCTTGTGGGATATCTTTCATTATACAACACCTAATTATATTCCAGCCATTTGATTGGTCAATTGCTCGTCGATTGCATGCAAAATTCGCTCTATTGCACTCTATGAAATAGAACCATGTGTTATGCTTTTTTGATAGCTCTTTTTTCAAGGGTAAGAGAGCAGAGAAACCTGTCTGTTCAAAACAATCTGTTGCATGAGTGCATTTTACATCCAATTATATCCAAATTTGAAGGTGTTGTATAAAACAAATAATGAATGGTTTCCATTCGTGCAATAGTGCAAATATTTCATTCGTTGAAAGACGTAATTTGTTCCATTCAACTCGGCTGCGCCTCGTTGAATGGAACATTCCATCTTTCAACTCATGAAATATTTGCACTATTGCACTCATAACCATTTATTATTTGTATATTATCTAATACAATCACTCCTCCCATTCCAGTCAAGAGTTTTCACTCCAAATCCCAACTGTTCGTTGCTGTAGTTACGATATGAGGATGGCATAGTGATCAAACATTGCATAATACCAGATACACTCAGTGCCTGACAGTTACATCTAACTCAGATAATTTGATGAGCTTAGCTAAAGGCAACTTTAAAAGTTGTAACATTCCTGTGATATTAAAATACTTGCAGTTTTCAACTTTTCATATCTTATGAAGACACAAATATATGAAATGAAACTGGGACATTTCTAAATATTAATACTGTAAAGCACAGGTCTGTAAGAGCCTAGAATAACAGATACAATTTGTAAACAAAAGTTCAAAGTTGTTTGTATGTACCTTGTTGTAAATAGTTAATCTTTTGTAACAGTTCTGCACCTAGGACTGTGGAAACACAAAAATATAGAAATGGAATTGTGATTTTCCAAAAGACTATGACAGCCAGGGGAAGACTTGCTGCTAAGATAACTCCAACAATAGGTTCGATTTTTCTTTCGTCCGGAGAAATGTTGGAGGCACCTTTTCCCCATTGTTCACTTTCTTCTTTTTTAGGTACTTTCTTTCTACTTGTAGTTGAAGTCATTCTGCCTGTTAAAATGAAGAAATAGAGTTATATCAGCAAGATCAGTATACTGGGATATAGGTGTGGTATTCTTCATCACTTATTTATTGCAAAGTTATGATCAACCATTGTGGGTGAAAACAATCTGTTTTTCTGTTTCATTATTGATATCACAGCTAGACGAAGATCTTGATGCAAGTACTGCAGATCTGTTCCCCCCCCCCCCCCCCACACACACATAGCCTCATCCCTCCTAAGAGTTTTGAAATTATCAGTGGCAAAGTAAGGTAGATGTCATGAATCTTTGTTCCTGAAGCTCCTAGTCTTGCATGCATAAGGAGTTACCAAATGACTTCAACCATATGAGGTATGTAAGAGGAACCCTCAACTCCCTCCTACACCCCCCCCCCCAGTCAAGCATGAGTAGTATGCCTACCAGCCTACGTAATGAAGTTGACTTTAGGCCAGGAAAAAAAAACTCAGGCCTACCTGTTCAAGTTAGTGTTTATGTTATGCTCACGTTGGGCCTTTGGCTCGGAGATGTTATGCTAGACCGTACGTTAGGCCGACATATATTACTGCTTAGCAATAACTACTAGTAATAGCCTAAGCCCACTATATACTAGACTTACTCTAACCAAAGACGTATACTATATTACACAGGATACTAATACGTGTCCATTGTCTAATTAACGTTAAGACTTAATTGACAGTCATTGCAAGCCTAGTACAACAACTACTAACTACTGTACTACAGTACCAGTACTACTAGTACTAGTACTAATACTACTACTAGTACTAGGCCTAAGGGCCTAACAATAGGTCTAGGCTGGGCCTACTTGCCAAAACAGTGCTTCACGTTAATACATTGGATTAGACACCGCCCCCCCCCCCCCCCCCCCAATAAAAAAAATATGATATGGATTTTGCATACCTGGCACTGAAAATTTCAGCTCGGTAAAAGAGACTTGTCAGAAACTTTCGCGTTAAGAATTTGTGTTTTAGTCGTGATGTTATTGAAAGTTACTTAAATGTACAGTACATGTCATTAAACGTCAGGCTAACCCTACCATAATAGTCATCGATGACACTGCCGTTTACGAAGAGTACTATAATGTTGAGCATTCGTACTCACGTATGAATGAACCATAGAAATGGAAAAGGACGATCATTAAAAACCAGGACGTCATTGCTAACCCTAACAAAGAAACACATGCGGCTTTTCTGGGGGCAAGCAACATTTCACACACTTGACCACCGTTGGTTCACAGTACTGCGCATTTCTGCTTGGCAGTAAATTTTGTCATAGTCATACATGGAAGGAAGTTCTTTTCATTTCTGTTACTGTATTGCGTGAAGAACTTTGACCGAAACATCACAAGAAGAGCTTTCAGGTAGGAACGTCTTTCTGTGCCGTTCAGTATTTGCCTCTAAGTACTCAGTCTGGGTCTACCCGTAGACGTGAAATTGATCATTCAAGTTCTAGTTCCGCGAAAATCAACACCATGTCGTAATCCAGTGTTTGTAATGTAGTGCGAGAGAATCCTAGCGGTAACAGCAGCATAGCACTTCAGTGTTTAGCATAATTCAGATCTTTTTTCATTTTAAGTGTGGCCAAGGGCAGATCATTTCCCTGCAATGGGCAAACTAACTCGCCGAAGGACAAGGACTCGTGCACAGGCAATTGGGAAGAAATGCCCAACAAGCTCTCAGAATGACAAGGATTTAAATTCAATGGAATTGATGTCTGAAACACAGCATGAGGTAAAGTTTTCCAAGTATCAATTTGAGCTTCATATATCATAGTCGTGGGTTCATACACTACAGAATTGCTTTTATGTTATGATTATCTGTGATGTAGTTCCCTTTTACAGCATCTAGACTATAGTAGACAGTATAACTATAAGTAATGTTAATGGTATGTTTGTATACTATACATGGGTGTAATGATTATACAGGTTATTAGTATATAAAGTTGTAATGTTGTGGCTATTAGCCCAGCAGCTAATGAAGAGCAATGTTTACCCCACATTTTAATTTGCAGTTAATTTTAACCAATCAGAGAGTCATCCCTCATAATTTACGCACCGTTTCTATACAGTTTACCAACTCTGTCAACAGTTTGAAAATTGTCTAATGCATTTTTCTAGACCCAATACACATAGGCCTGTCTGGCTTTCAGCATCGGATTCCAGGTTTGTCCAGCAGCTGGGTTAATAAAGAAAACAAGCCATGGTATCAGGACAAATAACAAGGCTGTGCTCCTATTTGTCTGATGGACAGGTTAAGAACATATATGTTCCTTCATCTCCTGACAGCCAGGGCACAGTAGGACAGGCAGCCCTTATAAAATAAAAAGAGAATAATATAACAGCATTGCCTTATATTCAGCCAGGTGCTGGGTGAATATTTAACTGTGTGAGAAAGTGTTTATCTATATCTTCTATAAATTCAGTTCAAAGTCCCAGATCCACCTAAAACAGCACTGGGTAATCCATTTGGAGGTGCAAAGATTGATATGTCTACATTGAGGACCAAACTAACCACTACTGATGATGATGAAGATCGAATGAGTTTCATTTCCAAGGGAAGCATCAGTAAAGGCAAGGATCAAATGAAGAAGAAAGACAAGATGAAACTAAGACGAGAAAGATGGCTTGAGAGTAAGTTTGCTTCTAATGTACATCTCTGTACATCTCTCCTTCCATGTAAACTCACCAGTAAGTCTGCTTCTACATCTCTCCTTCCATGTAATATCCTGAGTAAGTCTGCTTCTACATCTCTCCTTCCATGTAAAAATCACGACTAAGTCTGCTTCTAAAATCTCTCCCTTCCATGTATACTCACTAGTAAATGTGCTTCTATATCTCTACTTCTATGTAACATCATGAGGAGCATCATAGCCACACCATGTACAATTATGAGGAGCATTAAATGTGCTTTTGTGATGTTTTAATATATATGTCTATGTATATTTTCCAAAACTCTTTATTTACATTGGAGCTATTATGTTCCTCATTGTGGAGGTATGACTTTGTGTTGCACAGGGATGAAAGTAAAGCAGGAAAGAATAGGGTCAGAAATGGAAGATTAAATATGAACATTCTCATAGAAAGGAAGGTACAGCTACCTAATTATTACAGACATGATTGTGTAGTTGGTAAATAGCAGATCTGATAAAGTTAATATCAATGTAAGCTCAAAGGTTGAATGCAAACTCAATACTTCACCATTGACTACAGATTTCACAGTGTGTGAGATATATACTGTAAAACACATCATTTAACACACATAAGGGATATACACATTTGAATATGAAGGTCAGATTAAAGTTACAAAGGTACAGATACCAAACATGAAAGACACTTACAGTGGCTTCATGAATAATCACATTATAAGACATCATTTGGCATTAAAGGAGGTCCATTCATGAAATTATATCATCTGATTCTCCTTCTAGAAATTTAATCTGATCTGGATGATAGATGATGAAAGTCGATGAAAATGGTTGGACTAGAGGTCAAAGGTCACAAAAGTTCATATTGCGTTGGGATGTGAAATATTTTTCAAAGTAATCTTCTTTGTAGGGTTTTAGTGTAATTTTTTGACCAAGGTTGGTAACAATTATTCAGTTGGTAGTGGTGTACAAGAGAGTGAATAGTTAGAGGTAAAATGTGCTTTAACTTTGTAAGTGGACAGAAGGAACAAATATTCAAACATCTCATAGACACTTGCTCAGATTGTCAGCTGACTTTAGTTCGAGGGGCGAATAAACAAGAATGCATAGTTCATATTGAGCATGGACTAATGAAACATGAAATTGGTTGTATTTTATGTATTTATTGCATTCTCTCTTTAACTTCTTTTCATTAATTTGGACCTTAAGGTTATTGAAGTATAAAGACTGCTTGATTTATTGTGCAAAAATTAATAAAAGTCTCTGCAATGTTTGGTGCCATTAAGGGACAGATTATCAATACAACAGAATGGAGAATCTGATCCATCTTTCAATTATCTTTAGCTAGTGATAAAGGAAATATCTTGTGCAGAATGGATTTGGAGGTTATTCCACAGCAATTACTTCTCCAATAAATTCTAAGTTAGTCACCTGATGCATGTTTATATGTGAAATATCTTAGCTTTCATTGCTCATGTTCCAGTTTCTTCTATCTCCAGAGGTAGAGACGATTCAACAGAGCAAGAAGAGAAGAAAAGACAAGATGAAGAGGTTAAAAACTCCAGTAGTCGGGGATTTAGAACCGATGATGTCTGCTCTTCCAGAACTATCAGAGATAATCCAGATGAGTAGAGAGGCTGGCAAGAGGGCAGATAAGAGGAGGTAGAGTAGAAGCAACTTTAGAGGATAAAGGAAGGAACTTGATGTTCAAGAGGATGTTTTTATATTATCTTCTAACATAGAGTGCAGAACGATATGCACAGTGAAAACATATACTTACAAACATGCTTTACACATATACTCATGGCATGAGGTTACTGTTGATGGAGGAAGGGGACAGAGGGGGGGGGGTAGAAGGAGGCTGTGAAAGGTTCAGAATTTCCTTATAATTAATAATTAAAAATGGGGACTTATTGATCCTACACTAAGAGCCTCTGGACAGAATACCATCAGAAAGTTGTGTCTTAACCATAAAGCAAGAGCTATGTTTCTGTGACCTAGTAACCCAATTTGTGCATGTAGCATCAAAATCATGCCTATGAAGTCATTATTGTAATCGTAATGTTTTGTTCACTGTCTTTCCCATTTTGGATATGAACTAATTATACTTCAAATGTCTTAGATCATTTCCTTACAGGGTAAATGCATATGCGACATTGTTATTTTCACATGTATTACAGATTTATGGCAAAGGAACAAATACTTTAAATAAATGGAAGTGTATAAGACAAATAAATAAGACAGACCAGTTAGTATGAGGGTAGGTAGGTGCATCAATTCACGGAAGTTTTAAATATCAAGCAAGGATGTAGGATTTATACTTTCAACCTGTTTTGTGTCTGTACTTTCAACTGACATACTGAATATAGTTCAATACATTCTAACCCCTTGGGATGTCTGACATTGGATAAATATGTGCATATTTTGCATTTTGCTTTGCAGGCAAGCACTTGGAAGCCAATCGAAGAAGAACACATTGAAGGCTAAGCAACGCCAGAAGCTTCTGTAAGTATGCAAGGAAAAGTCATGTGTCTATCATAAAATGGAATTATGTAGGTTTGTAACGTTATTTTAATGTTTTGTGGGTGAATCGGACTTGCTTACACTTCCCTTGGTCTGCTAATAGCATTGACATAGCAAGTTTATCGGACTTGCTTACACTTCCCTTGGTCTGCTAATAGCATTGACATAGCAAGTTTATCGGACTCGCTTACACTTCCCTTTGGTCTGTTGATAGCATAGACATAGCAAGTTTATCGGACTTGCTTACACTTCCCTTGGTCTGCTAATAGCATAGACATAGCAAGTTTATTGGGCTTGCTTACACTTGCCTTTGGTCTGTTGATAGCATAGACATAGCAAGTTTATCGGACTTGCTTACACTTCCCTTTGGTGTGTTAATAGCATAGACATAGCAAGTTTATTGGACTTGCTTACACTTCCCTTTGGTCTGTTAATAGCATAGACATAGCAAGTTTATTGGACTTGCTTACACTTCCCTTTGGTCTGTTAATAGCATAGACATAGCAAGTTTGTTGGACTCGCTTACACTTCCCTTTGGTCTGCTAATAGCATAGACATAGCAAGTTTATTGGACTTGCTTACACTTCCCTTTGGTCTGTTAATAGCATAGACATAGCAAGTTTGTTAGACTCACTTACACTTCCATTTGGTCTGTTGATAGCATAGACATAGCAAGTTTGTTGGACTTGCTTACACTTCCCTTTGGTCTGTTAATAGCATAGACATAGCAAGTCTGTTGGACTCACTTACACTTCCCTTTGGTCTGTTAATAGCATAGACATAGCAAGTCTGTTGGACTCGCTTACACTTCCCTTTGGTCTGTTAATAGCATAGACATAGCAAGTTTGTTGGACTCACTTACACTTCCCTTTGGTGTGTTAATATCATAGACATAGCAAGTTTGTTGTAAATACTGAACAGGAGGTGTTAGAACAGGACAGTTGCACCAAAATGAAAGAAAAGATTTCACCAAAAATGTGTTTTGCTTTGAAGGGGATGGGGAAGCGGTGGGGATGGGTGGGAAGGCTTAGAGTTGGGTGGGGGTTAGGGTAGGCATGATGGATCTTAATGGATTGAATGACAATCCTTTACAAAGGAAAAGAATGTAAGTATAAAAAAAAAAAATTCTGAAACAGAGCTATATTAACACCGCCAAATTTGATTATTTCATAGAAATTGAATAATCTAACAAATATGACTTGTTCTGTTTTTCAATTTTGAGGGTGATACTCTCAAAATTAAGGGTAAACTCTGTTTTCCCAAAAATATTTACAACAACACCATTAGAAAAACATTTATGTGTTGTACTTTGTTTCCTTAGAGAGTCAGACTAAATATATAAGAATCATAGAGAAGTGTTTGAAGACTGAATCATAAATGTGATGAGTATTGCTTCCATCAAAGCATTTATTTGGACGGTTTTCTGGGTGAATATATTATCCTTATTTTTCTGGTCTGCAATATTTGAAACCATCTGTAGCTGTCATGCCTTTATCACTGCCTCTTTGTCAGTCTCCAATGACAGTTAATAGTAACAGAAACATCTCTATCGTCATGGTGATATATCTATCAGCCATCTTATCAGTCGTCATGGTGATATATATCTCAGAATCCATCTAGAAAGAGGCCATTACTCTTGAACATGTTCCTTGTTATCTTCAGGTAAAGTTTGAACTGTATAGTTGCATGGATATGTTTTGAGTTAGAACACTAAACAGACGATTACAGTAGTAGATTTTGGGGCCAGCAAAAACCCCTGCAATGAACAACAGTCTGAAACAGATCACATAAAATTATATTGCTATATTGCATGATAAATATATAAATGTTTTTGAAATAATGCTGTGAGGAAGGTTTTATTAGTAAATCTGTACAGGACATTGTATCAATGCAGTATTTATTGACTACTTCTGAATCTTCAAACTACAGTAAATAAAAGTTTGCAAAAATAAGCAGCTTTCTCTCATTTTTATCTTTCTTCTATTGCTATTTAAGAGAGGTGCAATTTTTCAAGTGATGACAAATTGTCTGTAAGCCTGTAGATATGATATGTACAAAATATTGCTATTTCTGGATAGATTATTAATTAGCAACTAATTGACGATTTCAAATTATTTCTCATGGAGACGACCTTAAATTGTTGATTCTTATGAATTTAAACACAGTTGGTACTTTACAGTTCTAAAAAAAATATATTGACCTCCCCAATGGAATTTATACAACTCAGTAAATATTATTCCATCGCAACCAGAAAGTAGCAATTAATTATTAATTGGCCTTACAGTGTCTGTTTGGAATAAATACAGAGCATTTTGAGTTTTGTAGGCTAGGCTATTTGTATATATTTTAGGCATATGCTATAAAATGTACACTCACAAATTGAAAAACAAAAAAATGTTTTGTGTATATCATTTGTTTGTGTAAGAAGACACAACCATGGCAACATCTGCATCTCTGTTAATATAAGCAAGGCTTGAGATGTCTTACTCTGTGTTTTATTCTTCTTTTCAGAAATGAAGAAAGAGAAAGATTCCAGCAGGTTTTACAACATACTGCTTTTAAGACTAATCCGTTTGCAACGATAAATAGACATCTCTCTTTAAAAATTCAACAAGAAAATGACCCGGGGGAATCCTGAGATGCAGATCAGTTGGCTGATTATCTCAGAGATTGTCTCACTGGAAGTAAATTGTTTATCTTGAAGAGACAAAAGTCACTCCTTAGGGTAAACTACATTATGGTGCACTTTGCTGGGTTCTCCTTTCTTATCTCTGGTCTATCTGGAATGTATCATGATTTGCATAGCTCCTGGTGATGTAGATTTAACATGGAAACCTAAGAGTTGCTGTCAGGGTATGACTGAGATGCTGGGTTGTTTCACAAAACTGCTCAGCTATCTTTCTAAGATGGAGAAGGAGTTGATGGTTTTGATCACACAGATATACAGTGAAGTAAGAAGGGATACAAGTAACCAATATCAGGCACTGATTTCTTGCTAGTTTCAGAGCTAAGAGATTACAATCAGTGAAAATTAGGTATAAAGGTTTTTACAAATTTAACATTAAATCATGTCCAAATATAACCTTTTCTTAAGAGGAGGTATTGCTTGACTGAGGCCTGTTAAAAACAAGTAGGACTTTGATGTTATAATAAAGGTTGTGGTGCGATGATATGTTATTGACATGCAGTGGTGAGGCTGCCATAAACTAGCATATCATATGTAATGACTTTGTTGTCAACATTTAAAAGTTAAAGGTTGAAGTTAATTAAGGTTGCTCCATATTTGGTTATGTTTATCCATAGCTAGATACATAGCCTATGATTAACAGTATGTTGCTTACACTGACTGAGATACTTTCCATTAGTGAGCTAGTACTGATCCCAATTATCCACACATTTGTTAGGAAATATCCATATATAGGAAATATCCATATATAGGAAATATCCATATATAGGAAATATCCATATATAGGAAACATCCATATATAGGAAACATCCATATATAGGAAATATCCATATATATAGGAAATATCCATATATTGGAAATATCCATATATAGGGAATATCCATATGTAGGAAATATCCATGTAAAGGAAATATCCATATATAGGAAACATCCATATATAGGAAATATCCATATGTAGGAAATATCCCATATATAGGAAATATCCATATATAGGAAATATCCATATATTGGAAATATCCATATATAGGGAATATCCATATATAGGAATTATCCATATATAGGAAATATCCATATATTGGAAATATCCATATATAGGGAATATCCATATGTAGGAAATATCCATAGGAAATGTTTTTCTTTGTGATGGATATATGGAAATGAAGTGAGTTCATATATTTATGGAGATATAAAGCGAAAATTTAATAAAAAGAGCCCTTTTCGAAAAGTATTCAGATACTGGAGTTTGTGGTATGGATTATACATTTCGTCACAAAGTTTTGGATCTTGACGTTTGTGCCCCGCACCCCCCCCCCCTTCCACTCCACCCAGACTGAACTTTCTTTGTACAGTGAGATGATACATAACTACTCGTAGTCGGGTAAACGCAGGATACGGATCATACGGGCTCATACAATATACGGGTACAAAGTGATAGATGTTGTACAGATAATTACTGTCATGAAGTGATATTATACCCCCTTTAAGTTCCTATCAAACTCCTGCAAGGTTATTAACCCTTTGCTCATTTGACCTTCAAGGTTCCCCCTCGTTAATTCCAACGGTTTCCGAATAAATAAATACATTAGAAATTGTACGCCGTTGTACGGTTCATTTTCAGACGTCTTGTTTAGGAGCCCGTGGATTCAGACAAGGAAAATCATAACTAAAATTAGGACCACGTGTTTTCTTTCACACTCATGATTGGTTGATTCAGTGATAGATTTATAAATATTAATTATGTCCAACATTAGGTTACAATGACCCAATAAGTGGTCAGAAACCCCATCACGTGTGATCCCAAGCTCTGCAGCTTGTCAAGCAAATTTGTCGAGGACAAGTGAGTCTGAAAAAGTTAGTCGAATCAGCCAGTACTCCCGATCATTAATGTTGCGGGTGTATGACTTATAAAATTGTCTTTACTCAGTATCTTGAAGTAATTTTACAAACTCTCTGATTCAACACTAATTGAGAGACGGAGGAAATAAATCATTTTGATATCAACGGAACTTTTAAATCATTTATTTGAGTGGAGCTTCTTGAAGCTAGGGCGCTGTAAACAGCCTACCATGTAACTTATAAGATATTATGAGATTATGGAATTTGTTATCGTGCATATACGCATATTTTTTATTTATTGACGTAAATACGGTTTTAATCAATTAAATACAGCAGATCAGAAAGTTTCACGTTTTATGATTTCATATTAACTTGGATCATAGTTAAATTTAATGACGTGAATCGTTTAGAATTTTATGATTCATTCATAATGAAATGTTTATCAAAACCTACGGAAGATGCTGAATTAAAGAGATACTATAATGCCAACATAGTAGGATGCTTGATATAAGTAACGTCTTCACTGGTTTTCGTGAACAGTTAATTTTAACACGTGGGAGTTAAGAGGGATTGAAATGGCTAAAGAATTTGCATTATTCATTGCTGATGCTATCAACCATAAGCTTATCTGCCGGGGTCAATGATTGTAGTTTGCGGCGAAAATTATAGCAAACCACTGTTCGTAAAACGTGATGTATACATGTGATCAAGGGCGGCGGAAGCACTTTTAATCTGGGGGGGGGGGGGGGCACCGACATCAAAGGGCGCTTTGCAGAAATGCGATTGGACTGATGCAGACTTATATTTAGTACCCTTTATAACTCTTATAGTATTATCTGATTTGCGTATACACATCACTCCATCAACGCCCCCCCCCCCCTTCAAGGAAAATATGCATAGTAGAACTGCAATATCCAATGTGCAAATTGGGAAACAAGGAACAAGTTTTCTTTTGAGGCAAATGAGGCAGTGAAATCATGCTAGTTGCTAACGTAGGAATCTTCCGAATTAGAGTTTATTTCTTGTTAATATCTTAACAATTTTTTTTCCATTCGAAATAGCTTTGAGTTTGACCCACAGAAATTCATTAAAAGTCAGGGGCGTAGCCAGGATTTGCAAAGTTGTATGTACGACTATCTGAGCGGAGCGCCGCCATCGGTTGGCGCGGAGCGTACCCCTCACCCACCCCTCACCCATCCTATATCAGTTTTGCCATAGTTCAATTTAATTATATTTATGTAAACTATAATGCATTTCTATACAGGAATACTAATGAAGCGATAAAAAGTAGTTACATAAGATCGCCATCATCACACACAGCAATTAAACTATCGACTTCTAATGAAATCTAGTCGAACCCCACGTAAGATGAAAACATCGGTTCCCGGGGAAATTTTGCATAAAATATAATCACACGAAGACAAAATAAAAGTCGCACCAGTTTTTGTTCATGTACGGTAGGTACACGTGACATGAGCACAGCAAATTATATCAGCAACATAACCAAAAAACAATGGAAAACAATCAATTTGATAATAGCTAGGTTATTTGAAAACATTGTGTTAAACCACGGGTTTGCAAATCTGAACAAGAAAGTGAGCCATTTATGTTGTTATTTCTTATAACTAGATTAACAGCTGTTTATTGTCAGTAATCGTAACCAAAACTGACTTTGTCCTGGCTTCGTCCACTCAAAAACACTCGCAAATAGCATGACCATTGAAACTGTGAAAATAGGCTAGTTGTAAGTTCCGGGAGAATCACGTGCCTAACATGAGCCAATCACGTGACAGTTCCCTGCATTCACACGTGTCACTGCGAGTGCAGATTGTTACGTTTTCAGGGTCTGTCACTATTTCCTATCCTATCCTTTGGGAAACGAAAACAGCGACCATCATGATTATCACTTATATAGTAAAAGTCAACTATAACGCATGCCACCATTTTGTTTTTGCTATAGCGTGTCGAAGTATATACGTAATAATCATCACATTCACAATTCATGTTCTTATATTCCCTGTGTAACATGTTGCAGTCTCGTGGCAGGGAGTATAGCTGTGTTATGGACTGCCGATGGGCCTTTAATTGAATTGAGTGACAATTTTATCACAGATATTCTGCCTCAAGTTGATAGAAAAAAATACAAGTTACATTTTCATCGAGAGATCTCAATAGCAAGCATTGCTTCAGAAGAAATGATTTGGTAAACTTTTTTAATTAAATTTTAATCTAATTTTATAGAGGTTATTGGACGACTGCTGAGTCAGTGATATCATCACGGCGGATAATTTGAATGGAGCGAGAGTATTTCTTGTTTTTATCTCTTTGTAAGTTACAAACAATTTAAACTGCAATGAATTTAAGAATATTTAAATATCAATTGTGGCGCAGATATATATCGATGGCACTCGCCGGTAACTGAAGAATATGGTTTCTCCACACGTAAATGTGACATTTTCAGTGTCGCTGATGGATTCATATATATAGAAATGACAGACATTTAGCAAAATATGTCGAGGTTTGATTGAAAGCCCTTTTTTCTAACTCGTTTCAGCAAGCTGTAAGAAGAATAAGATGGTCGGGCAGGGCAAGGTGGGATAGAGAGGGGTTAGGGCGTCTGGGGAGAGCCGGGGAGGGGAGGGGGAGGAGAAAAAACAGTAGCTTGTTTGGAAATAAACTTATGTGTATTTATAGAAGGAAAACGTCCCTGAAAAGAGACAAAAGCGATCAAACAAACTGTCGAGATTACGAGTTCCCCCGATCCTTCGTTTACGCTATCAACCTTCACACATATTCATTGTCTATATTTGTTGAATTCATTAAGTGACTCTAATTGGTCAAGTGACCTCCATCAGACTACCGCCGACCGCGGTATGATATTCAATACAATGCAAAGAATTAGTATACGAGGGAGGTATGTAATGAATCATAACCAAAAATAACATCTCCCAGTTAGGCTAATTTTGTATAATAGTTTGTACTTTCGTGCCCTTCTTTAAGGAACTCGTATTTATTGAGAGTACAAACAGTATTAATATCATATTTTATCAATCATTTAAGTTGTCATTTATGATTATCCGAGATACTTCAATCTTGTTTTCCAAACAAAATGAAATTTTATATTTGTTAAGTATAATTTTACGTTTTCTTCAACTTCTCTATGCATAAAGCAAGCCACTTTTTGACTCGTCGTCTGCTCACACACATTGTAGTGAACTTCCACTGACAATGAAGTTGGAACCGATTGGTCGATTTTCATCACGTGTTAAGGGGAATGGTTGAGTGATTTTATTTTTGTCTCTCGGAGAGGAGTGAGGGGTCTTTCGACTTACAGAATGAAAAATACATCATCCGTGGAAAATGGACATAGTTTTCCCATTGCTGACATGATTAAGCACCATTGCAGCTCGCAATGTAACGGAATACGCATTAGGAATATATACATATATATATATAACTGATTCATTTACAGTGTTTAGATTCAAGATGGTTTTGATCTTAGTTGCGCCATTGACGTCATCTGTATTCAAGATACATTACATATAAAGTATAGATACTTACTTGAGATGATATATAACTAAGACTTGAAATATATGATGGCAGGGTTAATGCTTGTAGCATACAACATGTCTCACCACTGTCATTTTAAGCTGTTATCTTCTGAAGAAATTACTTGCAACAATGGTTAAATCTCCGATAGGTATAAGTTAAGTTAACATTCTCATCTCTTATGAGGTTATCACCCTTATGTATGTGCACTTTTGTAGCTTAAGGCTCCAAGCGCGCTCGCGTGTGCTTAAAATTGCACTGGTATCAAAGTAGATTTTCCAGCTGTATCAAGCACGAGTAGGTCCTACAAAATACGAACTTTGTCTTAAAAGACTTGCCCTTATAATTATTTGGCTTTGACATTTTGAGGTTTTTCATTAACGATAATATCAAACTTAAATCCAGGGTCAAATTCATTTTGGAAGTTAATTCCAATGATATGAAACAAAGAATGGGCGGGCCTGTTTTACTTGTTATGGAATCTTATCCAGTTGTCAAGCGAGACATATCGAACGTTCAAGATACTGTGTATCCTATCACTGCTACAAATATGACAATATCATAGCGCACATTGTTGCACAGCAAAACCCATGTCCGCACATTGCGTTGATGGTGGTAAATAAGAGGGCGGTAGATATTATACAATCATCCTACTTCACTGACTGTAGCCGCACAAGTTGCCTTCTCATTAGTGAGTGATCTTCAGTTGATGAGAGATGGGATGTGTGAGAGGAAGACGCAAGTAAGAGCCATCCATCGGATTAGATAGCTTCTACTTTGGATGTCACCCGAAGGTACATCTGCAGAAGGGAGTTAAGATTCGCGCCGTTATTAAACCATTCTGATATTTTTTCCATTATTCTCGTAGAACTGAAGCAAAATTAGAGCAAGGAGATGAAATTTTAATCATTTTATTCCTCATATTTGAAGACATAAATCAAGAAAGCCAGGTAAGGCAATATTTTATACTTATTTTTTTCCCCAGCTATACTGTATTTGAAGCGAATCATATTGCAAACATCGGTTGAGATATAATGTAATATCACGCCTCAGTGGTCAGTCTTATGTCCAATGGCGTCGCCAGAAATTCTAGCGTTCAAACCAAGAGATAAAAAATCATCTTTTAGGTAACAGCGTTTCATTATTATAAGGCCTATGCATGGAGATTGAAGCATGGATTAGTATACAGTGCTGAAGTAACACTCTATGTATTAATTAGTGGACACAGGGCATTTTGGCCGTGATTGGGGGGGGGGGGGAGGTGGCTTCATGGGGGGGGGCGGTTGTAATTCATACTCACTGAGTCTATTCTAGGATTTCAAAATTAACAAGGAATGTGTTTTGTAAGCTTGTTGTGTAATCATACTATTAAACCTATGTTAAGAATCATTGGACAAATGCTAACAATGTTTTGCTTCAAAATAAGGTTGCAACTGCTCAAACAGAAATGATTGAAATAGATTATTAATTTCACCATAATCATAATCGAGACAATCTGCTGCTTTTTATTCGATTGTATTATTATCCTCGACGTCCTTCGTATTAACAGTAATCATATAATGGAAATAAAAAACAGGTCGATACCTTGAAAAGAATGATATGAACGATAAAGATCTGTTTTGCTTTGTAACAAGATTTTTTTTTTTCAAAGTAAAAAAAAAAATCATAGCACTATTGGAAGCCATCATAAACTGATACTGATATTTCTTTATTACGATTTGTGTAAGTCCCGTGAATCCAGAAAATGAAATGAAATTCCATTCGATTTGTACATTTCACAAACCTTATGCAAGTCTTAAATCTAAGCCAGAATATATAGAGCGAATTAAGTTTAAATGGGGGAGGTGGGGATTATTAATTGACCTTCAGACCAACTGTTCTATTAATCTTGTCAAAATCTCCGTTGAAAACAAATTTAATTGGCATGGATGACCTCCAGGGTAGATTACTATGTTGGCTTGTAAACACATATAGTTGTATCCATGATGCGTATAACTCTACTGACCAGTAGAACACATATAGATGTATGCACGGTGCGTATAACTCTACTGACCAATAGAACACATATAAATGTATCCACGGTGCGTATAACTCTACTGACCACTAGAACACATATAAATGTATCCGCGGTGCGTATAACTATACTGACCAGTAGAACACATATAAATGTATCCACGGTGAGTATAACTCTACTGACCAGTAGAACACATATAGATGTATCCATGGTGCGTATAACTCTACTGACCAGTAGAACACATATAGATGTATCCATGGTGCGTATAACTCTACTGACCAGTAGAACACATATAGATGTATCCATGGTGCGTATAACTCTACTGACCAGTAGAACACATATAGATGTATCCATGGTGTGTATAACTCTACTGACCAGTAGAACACATATAGATGTATCCATGGTGCGTATAACTATACTGACCAGTAGAACACATATAGATGTATCCATGGTGCGTATAACTCTACTGACCAGTAGAACACATATAGATGTATCCATGGTGCGTATAACTCTACTGACCAGTAGAACACATATAGATGTATCCATGGTGAGTATAACTCTACTGACCAGTAGAACACATATAGATATATCCACGGTGCGTATAACTCTACTGACCAGTAGAACACATATAGATATATCCACGGTGCGTATAACTCTACTGACCAGTAGAACACATATAGATGTATCCATGATGCGTATAACTATACTGACCAGTAGAACACATATATATGTATCCACGGTGCGTATAACTATACTGACCAGTAGAACACATATAGATATATCCATGGTGCGTATAAATCTACTGACCAGTAGAACACATATAGATGTATCCATGGTGCGTAAAACTATACTGACCAGTAGAACACATATAGATGTATCCATGGTGCGTATAACTATACTGACCAGTAGAACACATGTATGTATCCATGGTGCCTATAACTCTACTGACCAGTAGAACACATATAGATGTATCCATGATGCGTATAACTCTACTGACCAATAGAACACATATAGATGTATCCATGGTGCGTATAACTCTACTGACCAGTAGAACACATATATGTATCCATGGTGCGTAAAACTATACTGACCAGTAGAACACATATAGATATATCCATGGTGCGTATAAATCTACTGACCAGTAGAACACATATAGATGTATCCATGGTGCGTAAAACTATACTGACCAGTAGAACACATATAGATGTATCCATGGTGCGTATAACTATACTGACCAGTAGAACACATGTATGTATCCATGGTGCCTATAACTCTACTGACCAGTAGAACACATATAGATGTATCCATGATGCGTATAACTCTACTGACCAATAGAACACATATAGATGTATCCATGGTGCGTATAACTCTACTGACCAGTAGAACACATATATGTATCCATGGTGCGTAAAACTATACTGACCAGTAGAACACATATAGATGTATCCATGGTGTGTATTACTCTACTGACCAGTAGAAAACATATAGATCATTGTACCCATGATGCGTATAAATCTACTGACCAGTAGAACTAATATAGATGTATCCATGGTGTGTATAACTCTACTGACCAGTAGAACACGTATAGATGTATCCATGGTGCTTATAACTCTACTGACCAGTAGAACACATATATATGTATCCACGGTGCGTATAACTCTACTGACCCGTAGAAACAAAGCAAACATAATCATCTGAAATTGGAGAGAAAACATTGAACAAAAACAAGATCACGGACCTCTCTTAGCACGGAAGACAGTCGCGCATGCGCAAGAATATAATCTATTGGACCAAAAATTGATCGCTATCATTCCTGTAACTGAATCAACACAACTGAGGGCTAAAAGCAGCGATACAGATTAGTTGCGCATGCGCAAGACGATATTAATAATTGGATGTCGTATAGGAAGCACTGACAACTTAATCAAGAGGTGTTAGCCCTATGACATTTGAAGGGTTAACATGCAGAGAAGGTTGGAAAAAGGTATAGTGTATCGAAGAGGGGTGTGCGAATCGGTTGATACTAACAACAACATAAATTTATGTTTACGACAATTGTAACGGAAGTGGCTTGTGTTCTAATAAGACGAGTACGGGCATAGACAGTTTATTTTATGAACAGTTCGATTCTTCGAACGCTGTGCTTGTTGTCATTATACCCCCCCCCCTCCCCCTTCGCCCTAAATATTTACGGACAAGAATATCAACAAAGCTCATCTAATCTTGTTCGGATTCACTTCTTCTATATGGTTAGGCCTGGTCTATTTATAGCCTACTGTGCTGCTTAAATTGAAACAGTTGAGAATGTACCACCTTATTGCCGTCAACTGTTAAGAATGCACAATTTGTGTGAGTGATAATTTGTACTTTAAGTAAATGGTAGTGAGAAAACTGGCGCTACTGTTACTGTTCAAGTTTTTGAGTAAATTTTATTCAAACATGGTCATGTATAAGTAAGAGTATGTTATCATATCTAGTCACATCGCATCACCTTTATAACATAGCCGAAGCTACACATCTGGTCACATTAATGATAACTGATCACATCTGGTCACATATTGTTTAAACATACGCCTCTATAGTTTGTGGGCGTGGTATGCAATTTACACTGCTACATCTTATACCGTGCAGGTGATTATATTCTATTCCTATATGTAAGGAGGAGGCCACTAAAACCTCAAGATTTAAATAGCAAGTAATGAAGCGAATATCCAGACGGATGCCAAACTCGACTGTATAATAAGCAGTGACGATTAGTTCTTGTCTACCCGGTAATATACCCAACGATATACATAATCTGTATTGTACAGAATTAACTACCTCTTTAAGAAACGCGGCAAATTTCACAGTTATAGCCACTCGCATTTCGTTGTATCCATGGAAATCCTATACTAATGCTTGCTAATCATTCCGTAAAAATGAATTTGCTCAATTTGCTTGCTGGTACATGCTTTTATTAACTAGACTAATTGTGATTACTCGATTGGATGATTGTCGAGCCTGGCGTTAAATCTTGGAGGAAAAGTACATTTTTCTTTGTAATTTAAATCTGCTTAATAAATATGATGGCTTTATTCTATATTGAAAATATATAGCGCTTTCAAAGCGGCATCGTTCGTGAGACCATTTGCCTTATTACTGGCTATGATTGAACAACACTCACACAACACATATACCTCCATAGAGAACTTCAAACAAGAGAGTGCAGATTCGGTTTAATGTATCTCTGTATACGGTCTCTAGTGAAGGAACGTTGATAACGTATTGCAAGAATTAAAGGAAAACATAGAAGTTAATTTGTCACGGCAGCAGGAAATTAAAGATAAAAAGCTTTTGAAAATCCTTTTAAGAAACGTTTCCAAATTTTCGACAATAGTCACGTATTTCACCAGAGTGTCTCAATTGAAGGTAAGACATTGTCAGATGGTTTGAGGGTTAAGGAAGTTAAAGAGGTACAGAGGGTATTAGGGATCACGTGATGGGTATGATTGTATCTAGAAGTGTATAGTAATTTAAATTAAACAAAATAAAATATAAACAACTTAAAAATAGTATAGCAGTTAGCCTTAAGTTTTGATTTAGGATCATGGATATTGCAGTGAACGTTCGAAGCGTCATAGAAATTAGAAATGATTTTCAGTTAGATGCTATTGTACTATTGTTGAATACATTTGGGGGACACGTGTTTTATAGATTTAAGTCAATAAAATGGTAATAATGAAACCACAGTTTCATCAGTGGTGCAACAAACAAAGAGTTAAGTTTGATCGGATACATCCAATTACAATACAGACAAATGTTATTATGCTGCCAAAATGCGGTTCATTGCCCTGTCCCATAAAGTCCGGGAATATTTTAGTGGATATTCCCGGAGGTGGATAAAACAGAAGGCGGTAAACGGGAATTGATGGTTATCGGTCCGATTAATTAAACAATAATATCGACCTACAATCTAGCACTATCTTGGTACAGTCTATAGCCGAGTTGTAGGGCCTGAATCTGACAACACGATAAAGAACACTTAGAGAACAATCACATATATACCATCCTATGATGGGTACAATAAACTCCGGGTCTTTTACCATTCTATGCTCACAAATCCCGATAGTTGAAAAAAATCACAATAATAAGGCAAAAAATACACCAACTAAAGTAGTGAATTAATTCATACTTAGACAGCGCAAACCTGACACATCGAGTTACTTTATAGAATTGTAATTCACCAAGAAAGAAAAAGAAAAAGCGAAGTGAATCAGTAAATGTCAGCGATCAATCAAGGTGTTATAATTGAATATCACATGTTCATTATATTCAGTTAAAATGTCAAAGCGTTCGTAAAGGAGTCAAGATAATTATAAGAATGCTTGAATTGATTTTATGCTCCTCAAGCTTCCCTTGTCAAGAGTGAAATGTAGGTTGTCACGTATATAGACTAAATTATTTGGCAGTGTGATATAAATCATACGTATCTTAGAACAAATCGCACAGTGTGAATGTCAGTGCGTATAGTATATACATAGGAAATAGTAATGCGCCTTCCGACTCCTTTTGACTCCACAGTAATAATCAAACTAATAATAAAGTAAAGAAAAGATAATAAAATAAATCAGTCCATCAATAAAATATAAAAAAAAGTAAAACTGCACGATAAGTTGAAAATGGAAAGGTCATAATATTTCACATTAGATTACTGATATTTTCAAATTGACTCTTAATTATATACAAATTATTTACATTATTTTTTTCACACACAAAAAAAAAATATAAAGCTAATTAATTTACAATTGCGTAGCAACCTTCCCATTTCTCGAAATGTTATTCATTATATTTTTAATGTTATCTCATCAGATTACTCAAATAATTTTGGCTATAAAATTCCCCCTCCACTGTTCGCCGCTCCTCCCCCTGTTCCCTCGCCAAGGTGTTGTTCATGTCGTAATTAATTTAGTTAATTCACAAAATTACGTATACTGTTTAATCCAAGTCCCTCGCGCATGGTTGGGTCTTCAGAACTTTTCCGTTCTTCCACAATATGCCATCTTTGAGACACTACCGGTATGAAACTCCGAAATAGTTAAATAAAACTTGAAGTGTCTGGCGTTAGTTGTCATGGTCACATAAAACCATGCCCTCAGGGAGGATGGATTACACCGAATTATTTATTCCGAGATACATTAATGGATTCGGTGGCTTATGTTCGCAGTCACACGATACTATCCTATATAGGACATGTTGTAATTACACAGTGGTAGAATCTAAATATTTACCTGTTCTCCTAACACTTTATAACAATAGGGCACATTTGCAAAACCTCAACACCACGTCAATTGATTCTAGCCACTTCTTGAGCACTGGCATTTTTCTGTTAGCTCGCTCAGACAATGTAATAAGCCTTTGTAAATTTAACTTGGTGTGCTGTTAGGAAAGAGTTGAGGCAATTATCTAATCAAACCTTGGAAAGCAACAAAACAAAAGAAATAGTCGCTGGAGATGCGTACCCAAGGCAGCAAGTGAGAGAAAAAGAGAGATAGGTGGAGATAGAGTCACAGAGAAAGAAAGAGATAGTTTGACCTGCAGCGAGCTTAACTGAAGAGCTTAAATTTGGCAATTTTACGATGGAAATGACTTTTGATAATTACTTATAATCTTCTGTAAACTGGGGTGACTTCCTATAATGGATGGGCGCTTTAGTGTTTTATATAATTCATCGTGGGGAGGATGTTATATCAAAAGTAAGTAGGGTTTCTTTCTCCGTGTTTTTGCTTTTTGCGACAATTAAAATATGGAATTTCACATTTTATTAAACGTGACAAGGTATTCAAATCAGTATTTATCGTATATCATATTGCAAAGAATATTTGTTTCGGTGTTTAGTCACTTCTGTATATAGTTGTGCATTGGTTTTGTTAATATGAGGTTCGTTGCTGAAGCACAACCGCACCCTTATCACACTCTTACTGTTAGAGGAGCTTATCCGACAACATTTGTTGTGAAATTAGATTAATGTTATTGAAGCTATACTGTCTGGAGTTGTAAGGTTACATGCGCTAGGCATCCGTTCACCCACTCTGCATAAAATTAATTCAGGCTAACGTTTGTCTGCGTAAACTCCGTAAAGTAAAATTCTTTTTATACGTTTGTCAATACTGGCGCCAAATTTGCAACAAATTTATAAATTCTTGTATATGCGTAAGATGAACAATTTGAAACCTCAACTGTGTTAATTATAATTTCAAGTACTGCAGAAAGTGAAATTCTTAATTATATTGCATATGAGAGCTCTATTTATGACTCGTGTCATTTTGGTAACATGCTCTATTATAATGGAGAAAAACATAAATATTTGATAACTTCAAGCTTTTATTCGTACGATAAAGCAGTGACGTATACAATATTTATCCAGTTCTTTATTTAATTACTGTATACAGACAGAGACGCACATACCCACACACACACGCATACACATACACTCTCTCCCTTGTGTCTGGATTCTTATTTAAGTCAAAATTGTTTGCCTCAACAAAACCAATTTAATTCTCCAAGCAGCCAAATGAAAGTGGTTATGTGAATTCCAACGAATAAAAATGTCTTAAAAGTGTTTTAATTTACTCAATTCTCCAAGGAATGAAATGAATCCCGGAAGCGTGAACGCCTGCGTAAATGCGTATCTTTCGATCACATTGCCCTCAGTCATTTTCCAAAAAAATATATAAAAAAATATATCACCTGTGGTTTTACGGCGATTTTGCCTTAGCAACTCATTTGGTTCAATTGAGTACTGATCCAAAATCAAAAAAGATGTTTTTAAGAATTTCGTTTAGTTTGTGTATGGGACACGAATTGCAGAAATAATACGAAAACGAAAGAGAGAGGTGGAGAGAGAGAGAAGTGAAAGAAAAGTGATTCAATGCAGACGGAATTCATTAATTTATAGAAACATTGACATTTACAGCTCCATATGACTGAACCTGATCGTGCAGCATAGAAGTAGTAAAGACAAAAACGTGCATAGCAACCAAAAAAGGCTAAATATGTCATTGGGTAATGATAAGCCGTCATTATTTATCAGTAGGCGACAACATTAGTGTATCGTCTTTTACTTCCGTTAACTTGTTCCGCGATTGAAAACTTGTACTGAATAGTTGCATCCGGCGTGACTGATAACATCCATATTAATTTATCAACTACCTAATTATGCATATTAATTATTAAAAAGCCCAAGTATGCATATTAATTCATTAATAGCCCATGTAAGCATAATAATTTATTAATAGCAATATATGTATTAATAGCCTCAGCCTTTTAATGTATATGAATTTGTTAATAGCCTCAGCCTATTAATGTATATTAATATACTAATAGCCTAAGTATGCATATTAATGTTACATCTCATTGCGTACTGCGTATATGACTTGGATAATTTGGACAGTTTGGGAATAATGGTTTAGTTTATTTTGGAACAGATGGGACAGGAGACATATGAATACGATATCAGTTATTAAACACGTCATATTTCAGACATGATTTTATGGGACACATTCACTCCCAATTTATTGGTGAATTCGTATATTACTGTGATGCTCACCAATCGTTGGGAGTGTGTGTTTGCTGGGAGTGGTTAATTCTCAATTAACAAGTTGTTACGTTGGAATGCGAGAGGTCTCGATAACTAATTTTAACGAGACACAAGCCTGGGTTCGTTTCCGTAAGGAACACAGACAAATTGACGAGTCTAGAGAATCTGAACGAGAACGTAAACTATATTGGACAATGGAGTTTGAACCAACAACAACAAGTGGTAATTACAAATATATAGAAAATTACTCACAAACTTAACAAGATAGGATACACTTTAAAACACGCTGGTCTCTTCCAACGGCGATATCCCTCAGCGGCCACGACCTTGATGACGACGATTCTCGGTCCGTTGTACCGCGAAATTCACTGGTCCTCGACGAAGTTTCTCGCGATCCCAGAAACAGCAGTCACCTTCTTTCCGGCGATGCTCCAAAATAGAAGACGGACTTCCAGCCACAATAGAGTGAAGCACAAGTCGAACTTCTCGCCGACTAAATATTACCAGAGTCAGTCCAAAATCAGCTTTTTAGCCACCAACTCCTGGCGTAACGAACTTCCTCAACGGAGACAGAAATTCTTCACCTTCTCCGAAATAAAGACTGGAAAACTGTACTTTCACAGCAAAGTCCTCTTCAAACTTCTGAATGGAAGTGTAGAATCAATCTTGGTATCGATATCTCAATCCCTCAGAAACTACTGGCAGTTGAGCACTGACGATATATAGTAGAATGTTATAATATGTGTCGTCGCTTGTATTCGTTCAGAAACTGAGAAACTCTCCGATCTGGGCGGGTTTTTATACGATTCGCCATGTCAAGAATCATCTAGATCTTTCTCGATACACCTGAGTAACAACTCGACCCAGTTTCTCTATTCGCGGAAGTCCTTTGCATATCTCGCGAACATTCCAGAGAATCCACGAAGATGCATGCACAGCTTACACGCGATTTCACGTAAACCGACGTTAACCCGAGACCAGCGTGTCATCATAAGGAATATACCAGAACAATCGTGTATTATAACATTCTGACACGGTAACCCGACCTAATTTCTCAAATATTGATTTATCACGTAGGCAATTTCAAATACTTTCTATATTGTAACAGTAGGTTCCTCACTAGCAGTGACTAGCGTCAGGCCACAATGGGCCCTCGTAACAAAGTGTTGAAACTTTGAGAATAACGGGAGATCTCTGTTTCGTTACTGCATGCTTTCGTTGAAGAGAAATCATACTTTTAAAAAATTTATTAAAAATTAAAAATGTATTTCGAATACTTTATATGGACATTCCATTAAAAAGTCTATTAATGGTGTGTCAAAATAGTCTCATAATTGACAAAATGAAGAGATACTTATGTCTAAGAAAATCATTTTAGCAAATATTGAGTAAAGACTACCATGAAGGCAATTCTAATATTGTTACATTTAATTTCTTTCTGATCTATCCTTCCCTTATTTCTTAATTATTTATAGCAGGTACGAAAATTCAAGTCATAACGTGCGCTCTTTACAGAAAATCACTTGGTTAAAGCCAATAGTTTAGGCCCTGTTGATTGCGTAAAGGTTTCGTTTATTTTTTTCTCAATTGCAAGTTCGCGTTCTTTGAATGTGACGCACCGCAGTCGATCTCTCGTTGAGTAAGCAGAGTTAGTTTCAGAACGATCCGCGTTTGTGACTTCTCTCTCCGGATCTGTTGATACGCTTCGCTAATAATCACTGATATGAGAAATCGACAATAACATGTCGCCTGCAGGAATATTGATTGAAATTAATCTATGATGTGAATACGGCTTGTTTTTGTCCCTTTCTTTTCATAATTATGTTTTTCTCTTCTCTATAGAAATATTTGAAGATGACATCTAATGAGGTAGATGGAAAAACAACCAGCGAGAGGAAGAGATTATTCCAACCGAAGAGTCAAAAGAGAACTGTTGATAAAGCCTCACTGCCTAAGTGGTTTGAAGATAGCAGGAACATGCATGACCATCAAGCCAAGTACTTGGGCAAGATTTATCAGATGAGAGAGAAGCTTATTCACGACGAGAAAAAATTACTCGAGCATTCCTTAACACGAATGGATCGACAGAAATACCTGACAAATAGACCTCTCCAAGGACGCCCTCGGGCCTTCACTTCCCCGTCCCTTTTAGACGACGTGAAAGGTATACTAATCTCTCGAAGGTCAGATGTCAAAACTCATACGACGTCGTCTGTAGCTTCGGTGGATGATCTGAAGAAGAGTACAGGATTGCGAGGGAAACGGCTTTGCAAAGACACAACTTCGTTTTACCATCAGAGTATTGACGTATCAGACATATCAGATATGGTGGACCCAAACATGAACCACGTGGTATCCTCTGCTATTGACGACGATGACGTCTTGATTAAAATGACTAAATGTCAAAAATCCGGCTGTCATTGCGTCATTCCATGCCAAACGTGTCGGGAAGAACCGCCAATGTATGATGTTTCCTTTGAAAAGAAAGATAGGAAGGAATTTTGCACTTTAAAGACGGAAGAAAAACCTAAAAAGATTTCAAGACGGAAGGAGTCTCAAAGAAATCAAGTTGATACTCTGAGGGAAACATCTATCAAAGATGAAGTACCAGCCGAAAAGCCGAAAAGCAAAAAAGAGACATTTTCAAGGCTACCAAAGTTGAGTAACATTCCGAGACGCAAGAGATACGAAACCAAAAGTGGCAAACCCAGCAAGTTAACCAAACGTCACAGTCTGGAGCAGACTACAGTCAAAGATATAAGTATGGCGGGAAAGCAAATGTTTATGCATGAACAAGCTAACAAATCAGACAAGGAGGTATTCTTTTCGAAGCTCAGTGCTTTGGACATAGAAGCGGCAAAAGGAAATTCGCCTACATCAATATCGCCTCGTTCAATATCCCCATATTCGATATCCGGTGCTTCTGGGTCTCCAACCTCACCCCAAGAGTTTAAATTCCCAGACCCTGCAGAGAAACCTCTGCCGAAAGTGTCCATTAATTTGCCACCAGTTCCTTTAAACACACCCCATACGACTTCCCCACATATTTCGCTGTCCGCAAGCACATCGGAGTTTAACGACGACCACGCGCCAGTGATTGTCTTTCGACCGGCCACACCGTACATCGAACGAACCGAGAATACGGTTAAACCGCAGAGTAAAGGTTGGAGTTTGTGGAAAGCTGTCAAACAGACAGAGATAAGAAGAATGGAACTTAAGAAACTCATTGAAGACATCAAGGAGTTTAATACTAACAATACTAGCATAGAGCAACGACTCAATGAGGTATCTACCTCGTAAAATAACATTATACGCATGCGCACACTAACTTTGAGATACATTTTGTAAATATTGTTGCTACATGACTGGAGAACTGTGAATAACATCCTTAATTTTGCTCTAATGAATTTTCCAAACTGAGAGGGATGACTTGCCTGTGTCTTATCTTGAACTAAAGAAACAAAGCATTGGAATGGCAAACAAAGTGAGGAACGATTATATCTTCAATCGAAGCATACGGAGGGACGGTGTTACCTAGCATAGAGGCATAGGTAGGGACAGTTTGACTTATATTCGAAACATACTGAATACTGTGTCGATGCATAGTGAATATTGCGTTACCTCGAACAGAGGCAAAGGGATGGAGGGACGGCGTTACCTATAACAGCAACATAATGGAGACGGTGTTACCTATCATCGAAAAGTAGTAAGGGATTGTGTTAGCTAGAATCGAAGCATATAGCAAAGACAGTGCTTGCTGTAAGTTTGTGTTGTGGAGGACAGCAACATTACGCTAGAACAGAGCGGACATATGCAAATAATCTTCATGCGTATGGTCTTGCGGTTCATAGGTTATTTATGCTAAATACGTATGTCATGGACAGCAAAACTCATCTAACGGACATAAAAGGCAAATTTGAATCACCGAGAATTAACTGTTAGCAAGGTCATTTGGATTATATATAACGTATAATAACGATGATTCTACTGTACAAATGTGTAGTCATAACAGAAACTGTATATATTCCACAATTAATGTATGTAAAATAAACAGACAAAAATATAACGGACTTTATTAAGAAACCGTATATAGTTTATGAATATATCAAAGTAATATATAAAATATCAAAGTAATATATATATATATATATATATATATATAGGCCTATATATATATATATATAGGCCTATATATATATATATATATATATATATATATATATACATGTACATATATCTAATAGAAACTGCAACGTGCTTTTAAGACTGAATGCGTCATATATACTACTTGATTTGATTCTTAGGAAATTTGTTATTTTCGTTCGGAGTTAACATCGGACGAGATTCAAAGAAGTTATTTTCGAGACTACAAGTTGTCCCAAACGTCAAATTCTTTGTATGTTTAGCGACAAGCCAATTATATAGAAGCTAGTGGTTGAAGTGTTTTATTGACATTATGAAGTTTAATCATTTGTTTATAGATACATGGTTATACTTATAATACTGGGAGTTAGATTTGCCTCTAGCCTCGTACAGGCACACTCAGTCAACCGGCAAGTAAAGATACGTTTCACTGAGCATAAAATCTCATCTCCTTGTGATTGCCAATCATCTACACTAAGAGAATCTGCCCTCTATCAGAAGAGCAAGATTTATCGATAACGCTTGACTGGTGATTATGAATCAAGAATAACTATTGTTCCTGGAGTAAACCCGAAGGAAAATAAAATGCCTTTGAAGGAAACCTTATATACCGTGCCGTAAAACAATGATATAGTTTATGAAAAGAATCGAACATGTTGGATGTAGAATGGGTTCGAGGTTAGCAGGGTATAGTGGTTAATATTCGTGTTCCTATAATACATACTGTTATAAATGGCCGAATGTATAGAAAGGAGGATTGTATATATTACTGATTTACAGGGTGGCATCCTGAGAGTGACATTGAACATATATATATATAGAACAGAATTATGAACTATTATATCTTAATATATATATATATATATATATATATTAAGATATAATAGCTCATAATATATATATATATATATATATATATATATATATATATATATTACAGGCGCGTATCCAGGATTTTCTAACCCGGGGGGCGCGAATTACTATCTAAGCGGAGCGCCACCATCAGTTGGCGCGCAGCGTACAAGAAAATTTCTGGTTTTGATACCCCCCCAGATCACCGGAAACGGCACTTCTCGGGCTTGAAATGACCAACCAGATGTACACTTTTGGCCTGAGAACCAAGTATTTCCTAATAGTTTTTTTTTTCCATCCATAACCTTTTTGAAGATTGTCAACCCGGCACACGTCATGTTCGACCTGATCGCATGTCCTGTGGGTCTTTGCTTTTGTAGGTGATTCTACGTCGCGGCCCACAATACCCGTCAGCCCCACTTTTCAAGGTTTTAAGCCCCAAATTTGTTCAGAATTTGAAAATTCACATTTCTCGTGAATAAACTCACTTGAAAACATACCCATAATGTTGTACAAAATTTCATCTATGGACAACCAATATAGAAAAACTACCTTCAACCCCTAACAGACCGGTCAAAATTGCACGAGTAGACGGAAGTGTGATGCAGAATGTTGGTCAGAAATTTTCGAAAATTCAGACACAGTTAATTCATTGGTGTAGAAATATTAAACCTCTTATAACGGCTATTATAAAACTTGGTTGAAGGAAATGAAAAAATAGCAGATATTTCCGAAACCGAACACTACACACATAGGCGTAGGAGGCGCGGCGGCAGTGGCGGAGCTAGGGGTATTGGTCAGGAGGGGCGAGAATGGTCTGTAGGGGCGCTTTCGACACAATCTAAGCGGAGCGCCACCACTGGTTGGCGCGTAGCGCACAGACAAATTTTGAGTAAAGATACTCCCTAGATCGCCGGAAATGACCCTTTCAGGGCCTGGCTAATTTGCAGATAAACGAAGAATAGGGTGTCATCGCCAAATTACACCAGCAAAATGTGACAAATGTCAATAAGTAGATGAGAGCGCAATAAAAAATTCAATAATCTAGAATAAGTAAAAAGTGGTAAAGAGCTGAAAAAGGCGCCAGCAGTCCATTTGAGTCCGTCAGGGGGCGCATCCGCCCCCTGACCGTATGGACGCTCCGCCACTGCGCGGCGGGGGTGCAGCCCCTAATTCGCCATTACTAATGTAAAAGAAACTTTCGACATAATTGGACCTCCATGCTTTTTATACATCTACATGAGACATGTCGTTGTTTACATTAGCATCCCGCGGTATACTGCGGAATTTGAACGGACCGTACGGTACATGATGGCATGCGATGTAATATCCGATGCTTGCTTATATGATATTGACATTGACACGTTGAACGCGCGCTTCGCGCGCGAAAATTTTTGGTTATTTTTTCAGGCAAGTCGGACAGTTTTGAGGATTTTCATCCTGGAACGCCATTTTCATGCTCACTGATATGATGTGATATCTGCTGCTTGCGTTACAAATTCGAACAGGCGCATAGCGAGGAATTTGCCAAGGGAGGGGCGAAGCCTGTAGGCAAATTATCTAAGCGTAGCGCCACCATAGGTTGGCGCGAAGCGTACAAGAAAATTTTGGCCGAAAATGCCTCCCAGATCGCTGGAAATGGCACTACCCAGGACCATTTGTTAGCGCGAAGCGTACAAGCAAATTTTGGCCGAAAATGTCTCCCAGATCGCTGGAAATGACACTTCCCAGGCCTTGTAAGTTGCATCTAAGCACTTTCTATTTTGAAATTACTTAGCGATATCATTTAAAAAAATGCTGAATGGGGGGGGGGGGGCGGTCGCCCCCATCCCAAAATGCGTCATGTTCCCCGACGACACGGTCGAGTTCGAGACCAGCCACAGTTGGTTTCATAGCACAATTCTACACACGCGTTATGATAGACCATATATAGTATATATATAGATCATTAGTGAGAGAGGAAAATGGAAACGTCAAAAAAATGGAGTTGTCGGTGTAAGGGGTAGGGTGAGGCACACTTTTACGAAATCATTGATCCGTCACTGGCTACCCTTCAGCGCTGTAATGATGTCACTGTTCCTCTTTCTCTTCCCAGTGTCTTCGCGTTTTTCTTTTACTCCCTCCTTTTCTCCTTCTTCTCTCTTTCTTCTTTTTCTTTTCCCTTCCTTCCTCTCCTCCTCCTCTTTTTCCCCTCTTTTTTTCCTTTTTTCTTCTCTTTTTTTTTTCTCTCCTCTTTTTCTAACCCGGGGGGCGCGCGCCCCCAACGCCCCCCCCTGGATACGCACCTGTATTAAGATATAATAGCTCATAATTCTGTTCTATGTTTTCCAACAAATGTTAGTGCAACTAGATCACCATGTAAGGAAGCGTTATTAACTTCACTATGTTGTATTCTGCCTGTTTCACCTAGATGTTATCATTGAATAATCTTATCAAACTGTCTTGCGTACATGTTTTGTTTATCTGTAGTTTTCTTCACGACATGCATGGAGTTAACCTAAAACTGTCTTCAACGTTCACATCATAATACAACCTGTTATACGATTAAGCTTCACACTTGCACCGGTAATTTATTGTTGAGGCTGAGCAAGGATTCCCGCCAAAATGCAATTTGGCTAATGGCATCGCACGTGATCGTTCTGTGCTACATGTAAAGGATAGAACTATTCTGGAGTAGTGGACAAGGTCTATTTGATCTGGGTTAAAAACTAATCATAAACAGGACCTTTCAGACGAATATCTGGATTTTAAAGATCAGTATGTTACATTGAATCAAACCTATAAAGATCAGTATGTTACATTGAATCAAACCCATAAAGATCAGTATGTTATATTGAATCAAACCCATAAAGATCAGTATGTTACATTGAATCAAACCTATAAAGATCAGTATGTTACATTCAATCAAACCTATAAAGATCAGTATGTTACATTGAATCAAACCCATGAAGATCAGTATGTTACATTGAATCAAACCAATAAAGATCAGTATGTTACATTGAATCAAACCTATAAAGATCAGTATGTTACATTGAATCGAACCTATAAAGATCAGTATCTTACATTGAATCAAACCTATAAAGATCAGTATGTTACATTGAATCAAACCCATAAAGATCAGTATGTTACATTGAATCAAACCTATGAAGATCAGTATGTTACATTCAATCAAACCCATAAAGATCAGTATGTTACATTGAATCAAACCTATAAAGATCAGTATGTTACATTGAATCAAACCAATAAAGATCAGTATCTTACATTGAATCAAACCTATAAAGATCAGTATGTTACATTGAATCAAACATATAAAGATCAGTATGTTACATTGAATCACACCTATAAAGATCAGTATGTTACATTGAATCAAACCCATAAAGATCAGTATGTTACATTGAATCAAACCCATAAAGATCAGTATGTTATATTGAATCAAACCCATAAAGATCAGTATGTTACATTGAATCAAACCTATAAAGATCAGTATGTTACATTCAATCAAACCTATAAAGATCAGTATGTTACATTGAATCAAACCCATGAAGATCAGTATGTTACATTGAATCAAACCAATAAAGATCAGTATGTTACATTGAATCAAACCTATAAAGATCAGTATGTTACATTGAATCGAACCTATAAAGATCAGTATCTTACATTGAATCAAACCTATAAAGATCAGTATGTTACATTGAATCAAACCCATAAAGATCAGTATGTTACATTGAATCAAACCTATGAAGATCAGTATGTTACATTCAATCAAACCCATAAAGATCAGTATGTTACATTGAATCAAACCTATAAAGATCAGTATGTTACATTGAATCAAACCAATAAAGATCAGTATCTTACATTGAATCAAACCTATAAAGATCAGTATGTTACATTGAATCAAACCTATAAAGATCAGTATGTTACATTGAATCACACCTATAAAGATCAGTATGTTACATTGAATCAAACCCATAAAGATCAGTATGTTACATTGAATCACACCTATAAAGATCAGTATGTTACATTGAATCAAACCCATAAAGATCAGTATGTTACATTGAATCAAACCCATAAAGATCAGTATGTTACATTGAATCAAACCTATAAAGATCAGTATGTTACATTGAATCAAACCCATAAAGATCAGTATGTTACATTGAATCAAACCTATAAAGATCAGTATGTTACATTGAATCACACCCATAAAGATCAGTATGTTACATTGAATCACACCTATAAAGATCAGTATGTTACATTGAATCAAACCTATAAAGATCAGTATGTTACATTGAATCAAACCTATAAAGATCAGTATGTTACATTGAATCAAACCCATAAAGATCAGTATGTTACATTGAATCAAACCTATAAAGATCAGTATGTTACATTGAATCAAACCCATAAAGATCAGTATGTTACATTGAATCAAACCTATAAAGATCAGTATGTTACATTGAATCAAACCTATAAAGATCAGTATGTTACATTGAATCAAACCTATAAAGATCAGTATGTTACATTGAATCGAACCTATAAAGATCAGTATCTTACATTGAATCAAACCTATAAAGATCAGTATGTTACATTGAATCACACCCATAAAGATCAGTATGTTACATTGAATCAAACCTATAAAGATCAGTATGTTACATTGAATCAAACCTATAAAGATCAGTATGTTACATTGAATCAAACCTATAAAGATCAGTATGTTACATTGAATCAAACCTATGAAGATCAGTATGTTACATTGAATCACACCTATAAAGATCAGTATGTTACATTGAATCAAACCAATAAAGATCAGTATGTTACATGGAATCAAACCTATAAAGATCAGTATCTTACATTGAATCAAACCTATAAAGATCAGTATGTTACATGGAATCAAACCTATAAAGATCAGTATCTTACATTGAATCAAACCTATAAAGATCAGTATGTTACATTGAATCAAACCCATAAAGATCAGTATGTTACATTGAATCACACCTATAAAGATCAGTATCTTACATTGAATCAAACCAATAAAGATCAGTATGTTACATTGAATCAAACCAATACAGATCAGTATGTTACATTGAATCAAACCCATAAAGATCAGTATGTTACATTGAATCAAACCCATAAAGATCAGTATGTTACACTGAATCAAACCCATAAAGATCAGTATGTTACATTGAATCGAACCCATAAAGATCAGTATGTTACATTGAATCAAACATATAAAGATCAGTATGTTACATTGAATCAAACCCATAAAGATCAGTGTGTTACATTGAATCAAACCTATAAAGATCAGTATGTTACATTGAATCACACCTATAAAGATCAGTATGTTACATTGAATCACACCTATAAAGATCAGTATGTTACATTGAATCAAACCCATAAAGATCAGTATCTTACATCGAATCAAATCTCTGTTTGTATTTGACATTTGTTTAGTTTTCGCAAATCGAAACATGCGAAGTTAAGTTCTGTTAGATGGTAGATGTTAGCAAAGCAATGTTATTATTAAAGCTTTAACTGAGAACTCTGAACTACTAGTGTTTCAACGAAAAAAGTGATGTGCCATCTGTTTGAAGCTAATTGCATCTCTATAACACGTCAACGAACTATAACAATGTAACCAGAGATACCTGACATGCAATTATTGTTTCCATCTGATGGGAAGTCTATACATGCTTGTGCTGGGTTTGTCTGTTTCTAGCAGAATGAACTGAATGTTCAACAAATATGTCTAAACGTTCAAATTGTCAGAATTGATGGAAATTCTAAACTATTTGCCGAATTAACGATATTTTAGTAGAAAGCAAACTGCATGGAAGGCTGTCAAAACAACATATGTGATCACAACAAGCGATAGATTTGGAAGGCTCATTCTCCAAACAATACGCCATGTATATCTTAGTTTGTATATATTGCATCAAATCACATACATGTTTTATGTATATTCATGTTCGATTCTATTTCATGCCTTTAAGTAAAGGAAGTAATACAGAGATACAGTCTGCAAATCAAACCATGTTTAATGAAATCATTTGTGTAGAATGAAGTTTGGTTATCAATTTATCAAAAGAAACAATAAACATATTGATGTCATGAACATGAACAATGCGAATAACAAATACCGTACACCGAATATCGAACTGTTATAAGTACAATACCCAGCTGCAATTGTGATTCATATACTGAATCTGACTGCAGAGACAATGTTAAATATATATGTTTACATGCAATCGACAAACAGGAAAAATATCAACAAAAGCGATGTTACAGATACTTGATCCTTCCTTACTCTTACTGGCCTTTCAACATTATAAATGACCTTGGAGACCTCTACATTCCCTTAGGGGATAGGATAGAGAGAAAATGTCAATGCTCTAAATACTTCTCATGTCATGCCCAAGTCACAACTAGATCACCAAAGTGGTTTGTTAAGTTCATGGTCTTAATTTCCCTTTTCCTTTATCTGTGTTACACTGACGGCTAAATTTACACATCACCGTGCCTATAGGACAGGTGCGTTCATGTGCAGTGTAATTTCCCTCTGGTCTCCGAGTAAGCTTGTGACTGCAGTATAATTGGATGGTTTCGTTAATGTCACAGTTAACGGAGGTAGTGACCTATCCATAATTTCATTGCATATAGATATGAATATAAACTAGTCTAAGTTTCATTTAGTAATCGGGATTAAAGTGGTTGCTGTTATTAATTGTGCTAATTATCAGTTAATTGAGAATGTTAAGAATGAGGGGCAAAAGACACTCATGTAACTGGATTGAGTTTGGTGACTAATGGAATGATGTGATGTAAGGCTAACCATATGCTAATTTAATTCACTAAATAAACTAGTTATCTTTTGATGTTTTGTCGTCAACAAACATGACCGGCCTGCGACAAAAGCAGGTTACTTTTACAATATATCTTAACTAATTATAAACTGTCAGCTGCTGTAAACAAGTAGTCTGGTTTACCTTACTTCTTCGATAACTCCTTCCTACATATCTAAATCAAATATTCATCTTATCGCCTTAATGGTCGCCACTATAATAACTTAAAAAACAGCCCATCATTCTCTCGACGAGATACAATCACAACAGGAAACTATTAACATTTTGTTTTATTTGGCAACTTAAAATTGATTTGCCAGTTTTTGTCCCTCTCTAAGTTTCCACGCTAACATCTGTCATTCTTTCAAATAATCACAAACTGATAAAGCGAGATAAAGATGATATCGAACTGCAAACGTGTACACTCAAAAATATATATAATAAATATAAAAACGCCCGAGAGGCTGAACCTGAAAGCAACCTCAATTTGTTTACATATACCGATTGATTTACAGATGGACTACAAACGCATAGTGACATTCAAAGAATGCTAAACCACAAACACAAGAAGCATGTATATAATGAAAAACCTGTCACGCATTTTGAAGTTTTCTTCCGAACAGCCTCTTTCGTTTATTATTTGCATATGCATTTATTCGCCTAATGGTTTGTTTGAGGTAAACAGTAGGATTAAATTCAGGAGCCATAGGTTGACAATTCAGACCCAAAATTTCTATTTTGAACTTTGATGATTTATCCTGAGGTGTTTATAGAAGATGGAATGGATGCATAAGATTGGTTTATCTAACAATGGGATGTTGCATATATCATCAAACAAAAATAACGACTATAATGTTATTCTGTAGATCGATCGTAAAAGCATTATTTCCTTTCATTTGCGTTTGTGTACATAATTTGGCATAAATCTATACAATTCGAGAGGCCACCATATCACAGCATGTAAGCACGCGTTGCATCAATTAATTTGGATCCGCATCTTATACTAATTTTTGTAGCGTATTTTGACTTGTTTTCTTAAATCATCCGACTTTCATCATTTTTAAACAACGTTATACAATTATGAGCACATTTGTATATATTCTGATCCGCTTGATAAAAAAGGCAATTGATACGCAGATGTTGTTAATGCTTCTCAAAATCCTTAACGGAAATATATAGTGTTTAAACTATTTTGACGACTTTATAATTGTTTTTTTTTAATATAGATTTGATACCTTATTAAAAGTAACCCGGTTTGTGCCTGATTGAGCCAGCATTTGGTAAGATAATAACATCACATTTTCATATTTTAAACGAGAATAATATTAAGACAAAGATTTTTTTTGGAAAAAAAGTAAGAGCCCTTCTTTCTATGACCTAAACCTTGTTTTAGTTTGTCGAAGGTAAACTAATCAAGACTCAACACGCTATTGATTTAAAGAAAAAAATGCTGCAACATAAAAAATACCCCTTTGCAATAAACAAAATTTTAAATATTTATAAAATAATATAACAAAGAAAACTATTGTCTACGATATCGAAAATTACTTGGAATGACAATGCAGTAATACAGATATAAAAAAAAAGTAAAAAAAAAGTGACAACATTCTGCATGGGGCATAGTTGCTAGGAAACAGAATAATTAATTCGAAGCCAGCTGGCAAATTCGACATTTTGCCGTAGGTAATATAGGGCGAGGTATTCGTTTAGTGACATACCTCGTAGAGAAACACCTGCCAGTGCGTAATTTGCGGCGCCTATTTCAAACAGAGTTTTGGTTAAAATAATTTAATCAGAGAATGTCGACAGAGACAAATGTCGATAAGTCTTATATAGGCTACAAAGAACTTATAAATAAATGCGGCACGTCGCGACACCTCTGTAGATTGAACGAGTTGAGTGTTAAGCGATTGTTGGCTCGCGAATTGCGTGATAATAATGAATTAACGAGATTTGGTGGAATGAATTACCGAACTAGCAATGACTATGTAACATATTGAAGAATCGCCTTGGAACACTTATAGGTATATATCGCACTATAGGTTTTATGTAAGCATATATGATCGCCAATGTAACTTGAGTCGCATATATATTAGCTAACCGCTCAAAAGTTACACGCTAGTTAATATAATCGAATTAAACTATAACAGGGAATATTTCTACAATTGACAATTCTTCAAGTACACATATGATGTGAAAGCGAAAATTGCCTCTGGTTGAAAATGCACTTTGCGTAGTGACTCTCGCATGGTATATGTACTCTATAAGTCCAATGGGATAAAGTGATACAGCATATCTCTCAATCTTTATACCTACTGGAATTGAGAATTACTACTGTCTCGCGAGTTCAGGGCAGGCCAAGACACAAAGCCAAATAGGTCGTAGTAGTACTATTTACATTGTATACAGTCATGTGGATATACGGACCAAGAAGAGGAAATTAAAAAAAAAAACAAGCAGAAAGGAGATATAATATTACATCATAATAGAAAATATAATTTCCTAATTCCGCAGCACACTTAAAGAATGACTTTAGTCTAGAATGTTAGTAGTGATATGTTACAGTTCAAGATTTTTTTCTTTCTAATATAGTGATTCTATAGCTGTTTCGGTTTTCAAAATAGTCATTTTTTAAGTATGCTATAAATCTCTGGAACATTCCTTTAAGGCTTAATAATGATGACGTCAGTCACTTAGTGCAAACCTTACTCCTGACATTAAGTAATCTATTTAGCGATACAAACATTTATATATACATTAATCAGATTAAAACATGCCAAGTTACATTAATGTGATGCAAAACATACAAGTTCCTGCGTTATGATAATGTGATGTAAAACGTCCTGAGTGATGTTCATAAGAATGAATCTTTCGCTTCATTATTGTGATGCATATATATTGAGTAACATTAACGTAACATTATTGTTTCTCTTGAATTACATTTATGAGATGCAAAGACCTTGAACTACATTAATATCTCTAAATAATGAATCATTCTTCAAATATTCGGTGATCTTTTTGCCTTTGTTTTTGGACACTTATAGGATTAACAACTTTTTCCCTCTCTGACATGTACAACAAAAATCGGAAGAAAATACATCACTGTGTGTACGTCCAGTTGCAACTGAGTAAACAAAACACTTAATGCACCTCAAGTAATCGAAAGGTCATTGTTGTCTAGTTATATCATCTTTTCGTCAACAGATTAGGACAAGCCGTTTGTAAATATATAAATGACAAATCAAAAGGCAAAAAGGCCGTATACCCGAGATTTCAAACTAAAAATAATCATCTTCATTTGTTCTGGCAGGTTCAGTAATGATTAATGTAATGATTACATATATATAGCCAATAGTCAAACTCGTAATAAAACGTAACCAGCGGGGTAAACACTTATTAGGATTAGTCAAGGGAATGAAAGTTGCTCATGTTTGTTATTACCACCAGAATAGCCCTTCTAATAAATCTCTCATTTGCTTGTTTAGTTGTTGATTACTTGGTTGACAAAAACGAGTATACCATCGGGATGATATTTTTATGTTTGATATCCGTTGTTTACTCATTTCATGACGTCATATAAATTTAAGAAATTCGGGGAAATTGACATCTTCGTGTTTACATCTGATGTAGGTCTTTTTTAACGTACAGATTTAAGAATGAAGTTATCCGTGCTACAAAAAAAAGTAATAATAATAACACAAAAACACACAAAAACCAAGACGTGATAAATCAAGGCAATACTTCTCACTTATAATGTTAACAAGCTTTATGTGGAGTTCTTCACGATTAGCATCTTTGTGTTTCTAAAACAAATTTACTTGAGATTTTCAGTAAATCGTTCCATATTCCTGGAGAGGTTCAAATTCGGCAGATGGTAAAATGGCAGTTGGTAAATCTTCTAATTTAGGAAGGAAGTCATTAAGCTTTATGTGGAGTTCTTCACGATTAGCATCTTTGTGTTTCTAAAACAAATTTACTTGAGATTTTCAGTAAATCGTTCCATATTCCTGGAGAGGTTCAAATTCGGCAGATGGTAAAATGGCAGTTGGTAAATCTTCTAATTTAGGAAGGAAGTCATTAAGAAGACATCATCGCTTGTAAATCTAAAACTAACTACAACTGCATTTGCCTGTAAATACGAAGTATTGTAGTGCGCGTTGAGTGCTTGCAGCAGTATAAAGAAATTTTCGGTTGTTCATATAGTGTTATTTTTTGGGCGGACAACACACCAGGGAGTATAGTATGTACTTACAAAGTGAGGGCGCTTGTGAGCGCCATGACAGACTTAGAATAAGTTGACTACGCATCTAAACTCTGAAACTGCAAACGTACAGAGACTATGTGAACCTTTAAGTTTCAACGTCCAGTCATGTAGGTATCGTTCACTTGCCACTAATACCAATATTGTAGTGCGCACGCGCGATTGATAACATATCAAAAAAGATGTTCTCCTACCGCATTTTGGCACATATCTTGAAGGAGAACACTCGGGCAGATTGATATAGACTCTAATAGGAGTATACCACCTCAAAGTGCGTAACATATCCAAGCTAATATAATATAATATACTATAGCTGCATTGTAGATGTATGCAAATCGTAACTCAACAGGCCCAATACTCGCAAGTGAATATTTCCATAACGTTGAAGCTACGGCCTGCATCCATGCACAAGTTTATGAAGCACACATTTGTTTAGTGAAATCAAGAATTTGTGTGCACGGCACGAGTATATTATCAATATAATTGCCATCCCATAACGTATCTGAGATTTATTCATCCTTAAGGGGATTGTCTAAAACCATTTGTAGCAAAACTGTTGTCTGATGTCTTATGTCTAACATAATTTCCTTCGTAATAAAATGAAATTGATCGTGTTTTGAGAGGATTACATGAATTTTACATTTATTGGAAGACAGTTGGGAGGAGGGGGGGGGGGGGTGGGGGGTGGGTAAATTCTAATAAATTGAAGCAGAGTAACGATCTACTACAGGTGATTGATGAGAACACTATAACGTTATACTTTCATTTTTGGGGGGGGAAATGTGACATTTAGATAAATATAAGTCTTATAAGTAAGATGACGTATCTATAGTTGCAAGTCATCTCTGATGAAAGAAATCCTGCGGCGAGTTTCTCTTATCTAATGTAGCTAGTACCAACATGTGGCCTCTTTCTAAATAATCGAGGGTTTCTTGGAAGCCCTAACGTCAATCTTTCAACTTGTTTTTTTGTTTTATATCCAGTAGTCTTTTAGCCTATGAAACATAAAGTGAATGATACAATTGTGGTTACATGGAACGTCGAACAGTAATAAATTTAAAGTTTAGATGCGACAATTGGCGACATTTTGCATTATTTATGTTTTTACAACTAAAATGAAAGAAACCAGAATACTGTCAAACGTTTTGCTACCGTTATATATATATATATATATATATATATATATATATTGTATATACAGCATCTGTAATAACGGTATATATATATATATATATATATATATATATATATATATATATATATATATATATATATATATATATATATATATATATATATATATATATTGTATATACAGCATCTGTAATAACGGTATATATATATATATATATATATATATATATATATATATATATATATATATATATATATATATATATATATATATATATATATATATATATATATATATATATATATATATATATATATATATATATATATATATATATATATATATATATATATATATATATATATATATATATATATATATATATATATATATATATATATATATATATATATTGTATATACAGCATCTGTAATAACGGTATATATATATATATATATATATATATATACCGTTATTACAGATGCTGTACAACTAACCTGGTTTCGGTGAAACTACACAGTATAACAAAGCGGTACAATCATGATTATACAAAACATGGTTTCCTTGACTATTGAAGTTATAAAGTTCATTTACTACAGTTAATGATCAGCAACGAAGTAGGATTTGTAATGGCTGAAGTAACGACATCAACCATGCCCATACTATTATGTTCAAAGTAGGTTAGGTGGCTCTGCCAGAAAGCACGGTCTTTCATCTGCTTAAGTGTTGAGATGGGGTTGTAAGCTTGAGTGCACGTATTAATGCAACAAGCTCATAAAATCATTTAGTGTTCAAATCCAGATTCAGTTTGCAACATAGATTATACCACATTCGGAGTATTGTCGGTTATAAATCTTATCCTCGCTTTGTCAAGTTAATGTTAAATCCACAGATTACCTGAGTATCTGTTTGTGGCTTAAATGCATCTCCCTGTTATCGTGTTTGCATAAAAATCATATTAAACACATGAGACATTCCTAAGTTTACGAGGCCAATCGAATATTCAGGAGAAATAGTAACAACACAGCTTATATTTGTCTATGTAAGTAGTGGCTGTTCGTGAAGCTGTTACCTTAAAGGTAACAGATGTCCAAGGAGCTGTCACTTGTCCAAGTAACATATGTCCAAGGAGCTGTCACTTGTCCAAGTAACAGATGTCCAGTGAGCTGTCACTTGTTCAAGTAACATATGTCCATGGAGCTGTCACTTTCCCATAGTAACAGATGTCCAGGGAGCTGTCACTTGTCCAAGTAATAGATGTCTACGGAACTGTCACTTGTCCAAATAACTTATGTCAGGTAGCTGTCACTTGTCCTATTAGCAGCTTCCTAGTCTGTCCCTATAAACTTTACTTTGCTTCTAGCGATGCGCAAGTAGCATCGACAACTGGCAAATACCAATGGGATACAGCATAACGTAATATATCGATTAAAATCATTAACATGGAAGTATATAAAGTAACATTTGTAAACACGGGGAACATATAACTCACCCAAGGTTTCCATGATATTTGAGACAAACAACGAAGAGCAAACTGGAAATGCATCAGGACTGACAAAATCTGAAGGAAAAAAAAGAGAAAAGAATTATCAGCAATAATGATGTAAAAGTCACAGACTGAAATCCACACTCCACTAATACAGAGGACTTTCTATTTCGGGATGCTTTCTCTGAAGACGTCAACAGTTTTAACGAACGGTGTCCTATAGTGATGGAGGGCTATATTTTTGTCTAATTCTATCTTTTGTAGCATTCAGGAATAGCTGTATAGAGGTGTAGAACATCTATTCGTTCAGTCCTCAGCATTGGCTTCGCGTTATTTTTCATTTAGAGCTTCCTAGATATATGTTGTAGATGGCCTAGAAGACCTGTAATCGGAAAGCAGGCACACTTAAAAATGTCACTTTTTTTATTATATGTGAATTGATTTTTCTTGATCATTTGAAAAACGAATATATCTTGTAATTAGAGATAATACTTTCCATTGACACAAACTAATAACCTCCTTACATTTCTCCTCCCACAGGTTTTAAAGAGAAGAAGGGGGGGGGGTGTAAATTTTCGAAAGAAGTTCGCAAAAGAGTACAGAATTCTCAAAGGACTTAACCAAGGAAGACGAAAGTAGATTCAAAGAAATATCAGAGTATTTTCTCTTTCTAACGTGAGTTCTTTAGAAAAAACTGGCCGGTTTACAGTTAGAAATTTGAAAAGAGCAAAGAAATTAGTTGAGGCTATAACGCCGTAGCCATAATTAGCTATTTCTGTATGTGTGAAGGCGCCCTCCAATCCGCATAGTCAATGGCTAGCTATAGTTAGCTATTTGTGTATGTAATGAGGCGCTATCCAATCCGCATAGTCAATGGCTAGCCATAGTTAGCTATTTACGTATGTATGGAGGCGCCATCCAATCCGCATAGTCAATGGCTAGCCATAGTTAGCTATTTACGTATGTATGGAGGCGCCATCCAATCTGCATAGTTGATGGCTGGCTATAGTTAGCTATTTATGTATGTATGGATGCGCCAACCAATCCGCAATGTCAATGGCTAGCTATACTTAGCTATTTGTGTATGTATGGAGGCGCCATCCAATCCGCATAATTGATGGCTAACCATAGTTAGCTATTTATGTATGTATGGAGGCGCCAACCAATCCGCATAGTTGATGGCTAGCCACAGTTAACTATTTATGTATCTACGGAGGCGCCAGTCAGAAGTTATACCATGGCTGCTGCATTCCTTTTAACCAATTAGGTCTTTAAACACAAATAACGGAATTGTGAACTGATTTATTGGTTTACATGTAAAATACATCAAAGGAAGAAAAAGGGAGTATTTAAACATTCAAACATTCAATTAAAACACAAAAGAGAAAGAGGAAAGAGAGACAGAGAAATGAAAATGCTTAACTGTCTCCCTTTTTAATGTCTACAATGTCTTGAAGTTTATAATTGTGTCGGTGTGAAAAGAATGTATTCGTGACTCAGATATTTCGCTCATCATTCACGGATAATAAGTTTCTTTGACATGAAAAGCAAGGTAGGAAGCTCTAATGACAAAAAATTGCCCTTCTTTCTCAAGGACTATAGGCACGAAGCAGTTGTTGCTTGGTAACAGTATCCACGACAACTATTTTGAATGTTATATGTTAATTAGCACTTATAAGATCGTCATTTCGTGTTTACATAAGTAGTTTATTCGAAGAGGGTCAATGTAGCGTCAAATTTGATTTTTTTTTTAGAGATTGTTCCCTAACTGGGGGCGATGTTTAGGACTACAAATCACGATGAAATACATGAGAATGAAATTGCTTGCATTTCCTTCGACTCAGAACAATTAAAAGGTAACGTTATTTTCAAAATATTGTTTTGTATGTGGTAGACTGTTGAAAACAGCGCTATCAGTCCCGGATGTGTAATTACCATTTAAACATCTGAGGCTGTTGAACTGAAGTGATTGGACTACTCTTACAGATACACAGTCCATTTGGTCTGTGCCTCAGATGTAACGCACAACTCCATAGAAAAACATAACACATTTATGTCCTCAAATAACATATTTCCAATTAAGTGTAATATTGGCAATGATAAATCGTTTCAAATGTCTTCTAATTGCTATATTTTGTTCCAATGAAGTTAAGCCTGTTTTGGTGGAGTTATATGGCATATTAAAACAATAAATTAACATGTACGCCTCCATCAAGGAACTGACGGCATCATCATCAAGTTATCTCAATGGATCATCGCATATATCATCGCATATTTCAACGCCGAAGGGTTTGAAACCCGGAATTACACTTAGAAACATAACTATTTTATTTATTTATGCTTACTGACGTATCAAGAATACACGATTGTGACAAACAAGTTTCAAGCAATGTATGTTGTCCACATACTAGAACAATCTTCTCTTTCTTAGGTGAAAGTGTGAATAAACCAGTGTTTACTTGTCTCCACCCTTTGACAGCAAAGATACACATCATCTTCACCACACTGACGCTCTGACAAAATGTCGACTACTGTTATGAACCTTATGTTTGTTGCATTTCATTCAAACAATTGTATATATATATATATATAAATATATATATAAATATATATATAAATATATATATATATATATATATATATATATATATATATATATATATATATATATATATATATATATATAATATATATATATATATATATATATATATATATATATATATATATATATATATATATATATATATATATATATATATATATATATATATATATATATATGTGTGTCAGGAAGCAGGCGACGTTAAATTGGATCCTCGAGGCCATGCAGTATTGCGATTATGGGTAACTTAGAGAAACAATGTCAATTCGAAGGGATTTCGTTTCGTAATGAGGCCACTGGAGACTTGTTAATAATATCATTGAGCAGATAACATCGAAGACAAGGTTATTATGATTTCATGCGCTCATTACTATAATAATTAACAACTCGGAACAATATCACAGGTAGGAATAAGTTTTGCAAGAAACCTTATAAAACAATAACAAATATAGCAGATATTTATAGCAAATATCAATGTTTATTACCCTATTATAATCTTTGAATGGATGTTTTTGTGCATGATAAGCTTAAAGAGTACCCATTCAGGGGATGTAGTGTCTCAATAATGAATGATTTCTACTTCAATCTTGAAGTTTGTTAAAGAAAGGAAGTCAATTTGCACTAAAAAAAACCGCGTTTCTCTCATTAAACATGTTATCAAGATTAATATCTGAGTATGTAAAAAGTGTTGCTTTGTCGTTGTGTGTTGATATGGATTTGAAGTTGTTTATTTTATTTTAGATGTTCCGATATTTTACACATGCAGTTAATTCTGTTCAGTGAAAGTCCTTTTTTTTGTCTTGCGTCAATATCATTTTTATGCCTCTGTGTTTTCTTGATCAAATCTTTACTAAAGGGGTGGGAAATAAAAACAGGATGGGAAATAAAAACAAAGAAACAAAAGTATTGTTAGAAGTTGTCTCCCAAATAACTGCTTTGTTCGGTCTGATAATAAAGTCGTTTTGCAAACGCAATGCTTTCCATATGGGCATTCGTAGCATTCATTGATTGAGACATATATACACCATGGTTTCGGATGGTATTCTTTTCATCAGTATACCGTACCTTGAAATTCTATATAAGGACATTCGTAGTTGTTATGACGTCATCCTTTGTTAGTTGATTCCAAGTTCAAATTACGTCAAATTCCAAGTTTACATATCATAAACGTTGTGTTTAATTGTTTCCAAATTGTATTTCAGATTTTATCGTGCAGGGCAATTCTTAGCCACACTGTCCAACAGCGTTGAATCATTGTACAATACTTCCCTATTACATAAAGACATTATACAGTATCTTTATAGCAAGGGATAAACTCATCTTCCATCTTCCTCTAAGCTCTCTATCTATTTCCTTTGGCTTCTCTATTCACAAAGCTATGTATTCCTTATCATCCAAGTTACCTCTTATACCAAGAACAAATATACAGTTAATCCAGCCCAGACATGTTGGTTTCTATACCTAGCTCTCTTACATCCATGCAAGTAATATTCGTAATCCGTAGAATCAACTTTGACATTTCCAATCAGCTCATTATAAAAATTCTGCATGATAATTATTTTTTTTTTTAAGGAAAGTCACCCAAAGAAGAGCTTGTGCACGAAGACGGAACAACTTGGTCCAATCTTCACCCCACCAGCCCCTTACATCGATACTGATCGTGTGATTATGGCTGACTATTTTAAGCCAACTTGAAATTATGACAGTTTTGATAATACATTCAGTCATAACAAAAATATTGCATAATATTTCAAGACCTTTTAATTAGTAATCAGAAAAACAAGGAATAATAGTGACAAAGCAGCAAAACATGACGAAAGAAAATAAAATGTTATAATTCAAAATGGAAGTATATTTCTTAATACCAAAGAACAATAAAAAGGGAAAAGATCATAAGGATGTTGAATTTAACCGGAAGTGTTGCCTGACCTGACTACCGGGAGAGTACGAAACACAGACCACCCCTCCCAAGGTCGAGCTCTTCATGCACCGTAATAGATGGAACTCACAAGCAATCTAGCGGCACGAGTTCCTAGGCTAGGGACCTGCTAATCCCACCCTCTACAGGACCAAGGCCCCCTCCCAGAGTCTAGGCTTCCTATAGGCTTCCCATATCAGGGACGAGGTTTCTTCTTCCACTGCCAAGGCCCCATCCCAGGGCCGAGGCTCCCTCTACCAGGGCCGAGGGCCCCTATCAGGGCTGAGGCTCCTTCTCTTCCAGGGACGAGGGCCTCTCACAGTTAGAGAAGTCAAGCATGTCGAGAGAAGTTATACCCTTCCTTAAGAGTGAGATATCAATGAGTGTTGATTCTTCATTGCCATATTTTCAAACACCTTTCATATTATCATTGAAGAGAAGTTTTAAATGGAATGGGGGGGGGGGGGTTGTTCCAAGCTTCATGCTTTCTGATTAGAAATAGATTTGGGTAGCCGGAGAGTGTTTACTTTTTCACTTTACTAGATTCTATGCCTAATATGACGTCACATATCGTTCATGCATAAATAAATATTCATATACAATATGTTAATCATTGCAGATTGTAACTTATGTAGCTATGAAGATGTGACATGTCTGCTCAGTTTTTAGTATTTTGATTATTTTAAGTTTATTTATTACTCTGCATGTAAATTTCAATGTGTTTACTAAAGTCCTAGCAACCAATTGTTCAGTAAACATCACATTATGAAGACAGTTGCACCAAGAAACTAAAACATATAACAAAAATAACTAACCTGTACCTTTTACGCAGAATGAAGAAGAAAGAGGAAAATGAATTAAGGTCTATTCTCGAAAACCTCACAGATACGAGGCCTACAATTGAAGTTTAAAATGACCGCCTTTTTGACCCAGTAACGGTTGTCTTCCTTGATAATATGAATTCATAAGTTAGGAAAGATTCTGAGAAACAAAACACCCATCAAGGTTAGCGATTGTCCCATTACGGATACCATTATTTTATTAATGGGTCATTAATTAGTTGCAATTAAAGTTTCTGACAGTAGCTCACCGTAAATAGCCATAAAATCAATCCAGTTGTAGTTAATTGTAAACGTAATTTATAAGTTATGAAATTACTGACCACGGACACAAATTGACCTATTTCGTTACTATAGTAACTATACCACACGTCACGCACGTCATCGTCATGTGATAGTAAATATATATATATATATATACACACATACATATATATATATATATAGAGATATATATATATATACACACATACATATATATATATATACACATATCTACACACATATGTGTGTGGATAAATGGACCGATGGCCATCCATATATATGAAAGAGGGATTTTGTAGCTTTGATATATCATAAATAAGATCTATGGATATATACCTGATCGTTTAACATTTTCAACTATAATAAAAAGGAAGAGTTAACGTCCGCTTTCTATTTCCTTACCGTAGAATTATAATAATAGCAATGAATATAAAGTATCAGTAACATACTTGAGTCGACATAGCAATTCGCACGAGTGTTCTCCCCCGGGAACACTTCAACACATTTGACAGAAAACAAACCTTAATATATAACATCGAAGCTACCGAATGTATCTTCTTTCGTTTGGTCTCTGTGGCGCTGAAGTGTGTTCATGAAAGTGCTACAATGTTATAAAGTTGAATATAGCAACCAGACTAAAGTAAAACACATTCATTGCGTGGCACTCAGTTTGAGACGTGTTTTATTGTTTACCACCCGGCCAGCCTCCTCCCCTGAATCTATAAAGTACTTACAATGCTGGTTACTCTTATCATGCATGATCTATCTTCCTCACCATGGGAGCATTTGCCTCTTTCTTAAAAAATAAAAACAAACGTAAAAATAGGTCGCAGGCAATTTCGAAAAAGTCGATACTTCTTACTGGATGCTTCGTAAACATCTTTGCATCGTAAACAGACGTACCAAATGACCTGACATCATTGTCTAACATGGCCCTACTGGCAAAGGAATTACAAGATCTCATCCTCCCTTTGGGAGCGAGGAGATAACAACAGACACGCATATACACACGCCCCCCTCCACACACACACACCAACACACACAAATAAAAAAAAAATAAAAAAACAGTGAATTGCGAGAGCGTAGATGACTTCAGATTATAACTGCAAACTGGTCAATCTTAAATATTGACTCCTGGATTCATTAAACTTAATTGGGCGCTACCTCTCCTGAAACAATAAGAAATAAACAAGAAGAGACCAAATACCAACAGAAGAAATTTATTTCAAAAACAGTTTTTCCTGATCATAAAGAGAATGAAGCTGTTATTCTTTTTCTTAGAACAGAAGAAAAATATTTACCAAAATACATCTTATATGACTGAGCCTACTGTCCTAATGATGTCAACATGCGCAAAACTAATTAGTTATTATTCCTCTAAGTTGACCAAATGCAGCATAATGTTATGTTAAATTATCAATATGGTATGGATTGTGAAGTACTTATTGAATTACAAAGCAAAGAAAATCCATAACAAAAGAACAACCCCCCCCCCAAAAAAAAAAAAAAAAAAAAAAACAATGTAAATGCTTCGATATGTGATTGTTTGTTAGGTTTCAATTTTTACAAGGAATAAGTATACCATGATTGTGTTTGTAGGTTTGTATTCAAACCAGTAGAATACACTTCACTTGTTAAACGCCCGTATTATTAATTCAGAAAATAAATGATGTCTAAATATATGTGTTGATAACACTTGGAGAGAGTCCGCTTCCTCCCAAGAAGAAACGACACCGTTTTTGAGGATTCAAACTATAAAATAATAGTACATTGTGCTAATATTTCAATAGTCTAAAGTGACAAATATTGCCAGAAGTACTTTTTGTGTTCTCGTTCATTCGCTCTGACGCTGCAGAGAATTCCAAAAAGCAATTACATACGGTTGTGAATTGAAAAATCCCCTTTGGACTTCCTTGAAAGATGTAATAACTTCTTTACATGTGACCAGAATTGATCTTACTAGCATATTCTTGCGCAATAGCGACTACCTTTAATGGTTAGTGTAATGTTATTTGGAAATTGTTAATTGGTACGCTACACCTTTTAAAAGGATACGGTAATCCTGTGGCTGGAACAATTGATTGCTTAACAGAAATGCATCTTTATGTCGAAACCACACCCCAATAGCATTTGGTCGGGTCCAGATATGACATTTTGTGAATGCTATGGCAACAGCTGAGTGAATGACTTCATCATTGACAATTGAACTGTAAATGTTGTTTGATTTATAACAGGAAAGTACAGTTATCGAAGACGATCTATCGTGATGACATCGTAAACCACCTGCTCCTTGTATAAGAATCGAGGGTACGTGCAGCCATTCAAAATGGATTCCATTTAATCCACGATATCTTGAGTTAGGGAAAATACATTGAAATGCGGTTTTCAACCAACAGTGTAGGATATTTTCCACTTTAAGATAAATACTACATAGCCTGCCATCTCCTGAAATTCCCTTCAAGTTGTCTGTGAGATCATTTGGTTGCTGGAGTTATACACTTTTATTGTTATCATTATTATTGTTAACGTTTACGTTTTTCAATAATGCAGAAAGAGCCGCATGAGATTGGCGGCCATTGGCTAATACAGTTCTTATACTTTACATTGTGAAGTCGAAGAATCGATGAAGTTAATGTACACAGAAACTGTTATAATAATCATTTACTGTTGCATCGTTTGTACTATGCAATATACTGTATTGTAATGCACTATACAAAGACACTTTGTTTTGTTTAAAAAAAATCAATCAAAACTGAACATGTTAATCTTCTGAATATTCATGACGTTATTATTTTTATTAATACTGATGTAACAGACGCTGTGACATTTTGTCTTTCATGACATGATTCTCCTCTGGTTTCATGACTCCTCTACCGGTTATGGTGGCTATGCCTCACTGTGTAGTGATATGCCTCACTGTGTAGTGATATGCCTCACTGTGTAGTGATGTACCTCACTGTGTAGTGATATGCCTCACTGTTTAGTGATATGCCTCACCGTGTAGTGATGTGCCTCACCGTGTAGTGATGTGCCTCACCGTGTAGTGATATGCCTCACTGTTTAGTGATGTGCCTCACTGTGTAGTGATGTGCCTCACTGTGTAGTGATATGCCTCACTGTGTAGTGATATGCTTCACTGTGTAGTGATGTGCCTCACTGTGTAGTGATGTGCCTCACTGTTTAGTGATATGCCTCACTGTGTAGTGATATGCCTCACTGTGTAGTGATATGCCTCACTGTGTAGTGATATGCCTCACTGTGTAGTGATATGCCTCACTGTCTATTGATATGCCTCACTGTGTAGTGATGTGCCTCACTGTGTAGTGATATGCCTCACTGTGTAGTGATGTGCCTCACTGTGTAGTGATATGCCTCACTGTGTAGTGATATGCTTCACTGTGTAGTGATATGCTTCACTGTGTAGTGATGTGCCTCACTGTGTAGTGATATGCCTCCCTGTTTAGTGATGTGCCTCACCGTGTCTCTCCTGCCGTGACTCTCTTTGTACAGTTACACAGACACACTCCTAGATACTGAGGTGACTCTTCATTCTTCGTTTCCTGATATTAGCATTATTTGAGTTGAATAATTTTTTACAATTCATCTACGTAAAGCATCACACAGACTCCGAGTTCGAACAAAACATTCGCATTAAAATCCAGTAATATTATTATTTTTCAAACAGAAAAACAAACAACCAATTTTTCGCATATGGCCTTCAAATCATAAGTGCTTAAGTGCTTGATTATGCATGATAAAATATATTATATTATATATATATAATAGGCCTACATTATATATTATATTATATAATATAATAATAATGAAGAGCCTGTAACACCAACATGAGAGAGGTACGACACATATTGAATGATTACCTTTTTATCATACAAACTTTTTGTGCAAATGTATATGCCTTACACTAAATAAATGAAATATCTGTTTTTGCACAGCCATTTAACATTTAACATAACTTAATAAATATCTATAAAAAAATCATTTTCCAAAGAAGTCATCAACATTTAATCAAAATATCTACATGTTTTAATTGTGTTTGACGATAAGACCGGTTTAACGATACGAAAGAATGCAGATTTTTTTTCCACTCAAATTTTCACGTATAAAGTACCCCTTTGCCATAAAATCATTGCATATTTTACATATCACTATATCATGCTCTTAAAATCTGAACATTGTGGTTATAACCAGCATATTTCTTCCCTAAAACCCTTGTACAATGTTTACATACTCTCAGATAAAGTCTCGATAACAATAATTATGTTGCTTAGCTCATGTATGACATATTTACACCCAATCTCTCCTACCCAGAAGTTAATTTGAATTTACCACTAGTCGGCTAAATGACGGTGCTATAGTGGTCCTTCGAGACCATTCAAGACACCGTTAAATGTCAACAGAGTTTTCTAACGCATGCAAGTTGACAGGAGTAACATGTTGTAGATAATAAGGTTTCGTAAAGTTGATCTCCACGGGACTGTCTTCTTTATGTAGCCTTAGGATAAACACATCTAATGATATAGGCGTGGGTATATAATATATATACAGTGTATTGTGTATAATTGCATCATGGGAGGAAAAACATTACAAAGTATTGACGTCAGATCGGTGTACGTTGTACATCTATGATGCATCTTTCATGTAACAAATACATACAGACAAAACATGTGCTTAGTACGTTACTATCATACGAGATACGTACTTGATAACCGCCCTTTTATACGGATAAGAGTGGTTCCATCTGTTAACAAGTCATTTACGTGCCTACTGCGTATCCTCAAATAATGATAACGATAACGATAATCATAATAATAATCATAATCATAATAATTATAAAATAATAATTATAAAATAATAACAATAACGATAACGATGACAATGACGATGACGATGAAGATGATGATGATGATGATACATCATAAATAATAATAACAATATTCATCATCATCATCATCATCATAAGAATAATAATATTAATTATTATTATTATAAAAATAATAAAAATAATAAAAATATTAATATTAATAATAATAATAATAATAATAATAATAATAATAATTAAAAAAATAATAATAATAATATGTACAGTTTTCTCTATCAGTGTTTCCTTCAATGTTCAATACAGCCAAACTGGATAATCTTAAAGGGCAGAGGCCTAGCTATATGATATGTCACATTGGTACTACTAGTAGTATGCTTGTTCTAGTCTTTCACGGATTTGAATAAGAATCGTCACAGTGGTTCGATCTTTCTTATAGCCTGTGTGTTATGGACCGGCTTTACCTCTTGCATATTCAAAGCTACATTTACTGATGACGTCATCTCTACGCCCTCGCCCTCGTAGCAGTCCACGCTAGTACCGCGTCCTGATACCAGTAAGAGGTTTATACATCATTGTTGGGGAAACATCGCCCCTCACCCCCGTTCCAATAACACGGTTCATTATTCTTTGCTGTAACATTGCGTTACCTGGTATATTACTCTCTTTACTACGTTCTATGTATCCGTTCAAGTTTCGACTGAAGAATCTTCAAGTATTTAGTGACTTTCATCATAAAAAATATCTCATCACTTCTACTACGGAATGGACTTTTCCTGTTTCCGTACTATATACGACATCAATCCAGTATATTGAAGTGGATCCAGCTAAAACAAGTGAAACTATCCTTCGATGAACTTTTAATCATTTATTAATTCCTCGCCGTGCCTTTTGATCAAGCACTGTCTATCGCCGATCATGGCTGCCACACCATCGAGTTCATCGACTTCCGTCAGACCAAGTCTTTATAGATATGTTATTTCTTTCTATCTGGCGCCTTATAAGTTAGCTGTATACTATTTGTTATTGACATATCTGTATACTATTCACATTTATTATCCCTATTATTTGTAGAATATAGAAATATTGTTATTATTCAAAATACCACTCGAAACCTCGTCCATCTTTTCTTTAATGCGTTAAGAACCTTGAAAAAGCCTTTCTGCCGGAATACGAATTATTTACATATCATTTCCGCAACACTGTGTAATGACATTACAAATAAGTATAAAAGTATTGCAGAGTTGTCAGTATTGTTGTGGCATAACCAACCAAATTACGGGCCAACCTAATCGGATAAAAGTCCAACTCAAGGTCTGGGGAGGTGCCCCCCCTCCTTCCCCTGTAATCCCGCCACTGGATGTAAACATGTTCTGAGGAAAAACATCCCAAGAGAGAAGGTATCATTGGTTTGTTTTTTTGAAAAGGATGTAAGTTAGAAAGGATATCATACAAAATTGACCTTGAGTTTCCTATTAGTGAGTTACTCGCCTATCTTCGCGTTCAGTTTACTCACATATAATTTATCGAAGTTACTTAAACTTGTATAACGTTATACAAATATCCTTTGTTGTTGCGTAAATCTTATCTGCGGTGAAAATATTTAGGTATAGCGCAGCAGAAAACGTCATTTATCACCAAAGGATATTGGACGTAAGAAAAGGTACACGGTTTTCAATACACTGATATAACATTTTATGCTTCCTATGTACTTGGCTTAGAATGCCAGGGATGAAATTATAATTGTATATTATTTGTATCTTATCCCCGGTTGGAGGGACATGAACGTATAGACGCTTATAAGTGACAAAGATTTATCATTAATAATCCACAATACGCTACAGCCTAAAATTAATGATTAAGGCCGCTGACGTCATCTTTGGGGGTTTCCCTTGACGGGAGGTTAATAGTAATGTCCAAGGAATGATTAAAGTGAAAAGAACGATACCAGCCTTTTCCATATTTTAATGACGATTTGAAATAACGTTCAAATTTCAGCCCCGGATTTCTCTGTGACGCTTTGAGTCGTTTGAGGCAATAAGCCTTGTAACATCAGAGGCTCATCGATCGGAGTGACTGGACTACCTAGTCTAGCTACCGCACAGTCCATAGGTCAGTACCTCAAATAAGACGCTCAAATCAATATACTAGGCCTAATTTATCAAATTAGCTAACTAATATGCAAATATAAGCTTGTAAATGATTGGTGTGATTTTAGTAGTTTGCCTGCATGTTGTCGAAGCTGTGGAGGTTATTGGTTATTTAACAAGTATTTGTTAACCTAATTGATACTTTAATATCATATCATCAATTTAGTTCGAATCAGACTAACATCAAAACATGGACAAGTACAACAAGGTGAATTAATAAAGATTCATGCGCAGGGTATATAGATCACATATTCCAACACCAATACATAGTTTGCCTATACTGGTACCTGCCTATAAACACATTAACTACAGTAAAGTGACTACATGTAGATCAAACAAACCCCCTGCCTGTAGTTGCAGCTCAACGACCGACTTTAAATGTTACGTCGAGGGGATTATTATTACGTAGATCGGCTTTCCTTACTTTAATTACTTCAAATGCCAAGGTAAGATTACATAGAAAGGTTGAAAAGAGTCATTACAATATAAAGGGATTTAAGGAAGTCTTAAAATATTCCAGACTCCAGAGCTAGTAGATATGATATTCTCCATCAGAGATAAGTTTACCTTCAAAAAGCCATTCATATAGGCTCATAAATTCTTTCATTTGGAAGTAAATATTGAATGTAAATTTTCATCCATAGATTAACCACGCAAAATTTTAAATTTGAGAATGACGCAATATGCCAATGATCCATATACGAAGCACGGTTATACTTAATGCGGCATGCAGTTTTAAGTGTATTCTTCTACTGTATAACGTTAGGCTGTGTGTATCTGGTGAGTAGAACAACATTGCCAGCATGTTGACAAACACAACTCTGAAACGTTGAAATGGAGCATTGTACCTTATACACTGGGTTATTCATCACTGTCCCCGGTAGGCAAACTTGACATTTCATCTAACCCTAACTGAGCAAATAGGGAAATAGGCTAAAAGAATTACATCTGTGGACTCCATTTACAGAGAATTGTAATATATATACTTCGTTAGTTCATTAATCAGCGTGAAGCTTTGCTAATCAACCTATATTTTGACTATTGTCCCTTCCCACTTATCTGATTAACAGCGCGTGTAGTCTTAAAAGGACGAGAACAGGCGACAAAACGCATGGGATGTTGTTGCCATAGTTATATGCAAATTAGATGTTAGGATAGCAAATATTTTGGTAATAAAATCCCTCGGCGGGAATTCACTGTTCTACTTTCTCACACTTTAAGAGTGATAAGACATTATTGAAAATCTTTGACAAAATCTTTGAAAGCCTAGATTTCTTTGCAGTGTATAACTTATTAGATAATTTTAAGAACAGGAAGTCTTCGTTGTCAATAAAATTGAAATTTATCAAATACGATAAGTTTGTATTTAGCGTTATTCTATAATGTATATGCATGTATCATAGTTACCGAAATCCCGCGGCATGAGGTGGGGGAGGGGGGGGGGGGGGAATACATTTTGGTTATAATGCTGATTCACTGTGCTTGGTAATCTTCACGAGAAGTATAATCTCTTACTGATGCATTGTCGGTGAGAAATTGTTTAATGATACCGTTTTGATACTCAACGTCACTTCGCCCAGACATTTTCTAGATTGGTAAAAACCACATTTAAAAATGTTAATGTTAATTCGTTGTTTGTATGTATGTATGTATGTTTGTATGTCTGTCTGTCTGTCTGTCTGTCAGTCTATTACATTTTCTCGGTGACTACGTATCACCATGTAATTGTACAATTCTCCCGTGACCATGTATACTTTATTTTCATTCTAAACCTATAAGTGTTCTAACATTCAGTGTCTCCAATAGTCAACATTTTCTCTAATTCGTTGCAACCTTTGGAAAGTGAGCTTACTCTTTCTACATTTCAAATTCAACTGACCAAGGAATACCGTGACATGATTTTGACATACTTATCTAATTACAGCAAGAAACAAATTCAGCGGCTATCTTTGTTAACAACTTTAGACAGTCTTTCTTCACAACAGAAAGAAAATGAGTTTGATCTGTGTTTCAGCATGGGTTTGAACTAAAATTCGATTTTAAACGATATCGTGGGTCGATTTTGATACAGTAGATTAGATGGTTAGGGCGACTTTTATTCAACGATAAACTAATAACGATCCATTTATCCATTCCCATTACAAATTTGCGATTTTAAATTAGTATTCAGATTGAAGAGGAAGAGAATACAAAAGTCTTTTTGAATTCGATAAGTGACAATGTAGGCTGGGATGAACATTTGGTTTCTTAACATAGAGAGATCCGTTAGCAGTAATTCTAACTTAGTTTCTTAATATTGAAGCAAACAGGATACTGTACTGAGGTTCTGTAGAGGACAACTATAGTTACATTTCTGTATATTAACGTTATTAATCATCACCTACAATACCATCACCACCAACGCCGTCACCTCCATCATCACAACCACCACCATCATCACAACCACCACCACCATCATCAACACCATCACCAACATCACCATCACTATCATCATCATCAACACCATCATCACCACCATCACAATTACCATGACCATCACAACAAACACCATCTACATCACAATCACCATCTCAACCACCACAAAACACTACCGCAAACACCATCACAACCACCACCATTTAAGAGCGTAAAATAATCACCAAATGCTAAAGCTGGGCAGTGCCAAAAGGGGAGAGTTTACACCCACGCATCTCCTGGATTCGCGTCTTATGAGGCCGTGGGGTTAATATAATTGTTCCGCGACAAACGATGGGGGTGGGGAACATTGCTCCCTTCGTGAAATTTGAGGGCAGCAGGCAATTAAAACCGATCCAAATAAAATCCAGTTCAACATGACTCGGTTATCATTACAGTAATAACTCAAGGGGCTGAATCAAATATATGTAGTTACAGGAACGAATCTCTGACCAACCACCGGGTACAAGTCAACGATCATATTAACATAATTACTAATTGTTACTCTCATAGTTTCCTCAGCCATTTTCAATGCATAATTGATTGTTTATACATTGATAATAATTTAACTTTGTATGCCGGTATGTAGGTATGTATGAATGTATGTATTGTATGTATTTTAGATCCTCCTGTAAGCAGGAATTCGCAGGAACATGGCAGCACCACATTGATTATGTGTGCAGCAAAGTTTTTAAAGTATAGTCGGTATTCTCAATCAACTGAGATACGACCTGTCGTAAGAATTCTTCATTCTATTTATAAAACCGATTTCCTACCTTACTTATCATCTTCTTGTAGTTCTGTCTGGGTCAATAATTATCCTTCGCGACTGCTGGAACTTCAAGTTCTTCCCAAATGAGCAGCGAGTTCCTTCACAAACACCTCACCTCTTCTCACAGTAATCCTCTTTTCGTTAAATTCAAACACCCGCAATATCTTATAACATCAAGAGTCATGAAATAAGAACCTCAGTTTATGTTCTAATTTTGCAAATGGCACTCTACCTAAGTACTGAAACCTCTTTTTGCCAATCTTTATTCCTTACACAACCACAACACTAGATTCAGCAACTCTCTTAACATTCCTGTAAATCGTTTGTTCTACACAAGTTTGTATATACCATTGTTTGCTTCAAGACAATTGCTTCAAAGCTCCTTTGTTATGTTATTTAAGGTATTCCTAACGATTCTTGTCTTTTATCCCGTCTTATCCTTCCACTATACAGTGCAGCCTGGTTTCGTAGTTATGTGGTATAAGGTGGGTGGATGGAGTGAGTGGACATGGGGGGGGGGGTGGAGTGAGTGGACAGGGGGGTGGACGGGGTAGGGGATCCTTTGCCTTTTTTGTTTGTCAGCTCTTACTCTTTCTGTTTTTTATGCCTAATTTTACATTGCTCTCCGTTGACTTCGATTACAAATGTTTCTTCAATGTCTCTTCAACCTTTCAGTCATATCTCATATTATTTACTTCACTATGTTCTCACTAGTATTATATTTTAACCTTATCTCTTATGTAACGATTTTGAACGATTAATTGATTAAAATAAAATTGAAAGAGGGTGAACACCCTAAGGATTGTTCTAATTTTTTGCCTGACTGAATGTAAAAACTTCTATAACCTTCCTTTCAAATATATATGTATATATATATATATATATATATATATATATATATATATATATATATATATATATATATATATGTGTGTGTGTGTGTGTGTGTGTACTTCAACGACCTATACTCCTTACTAGTAAACTAGCAATAAAAAACATCACTGGAAAATTAAACCCAATTTGATAAATATTGAGCTTTTCAAAGGAGTCACCGTTCTTCAGATAATTTTACGGTCTGACCGTTCAAGACTCTTTACATCTGTACTACAAAAATTAAAAGAGAACAACAAGAAAACAAGAATTCAGTAATGTCAAATATGTATTAATTACTATATTTACATTAATCGGTGAAAAATATCAAAATTTCAGAATATACAAATAAATATAACCTTGTAGATACAGCTGCCTAAAAACCTTATATTCAAATTGTCACAAAACCATCCATCCTTAACTGTGAGAACCATTATACCAGTGCTTAAATAACTCGTTACATTACATAGGAAGGTACTGAAGAGTGGAACTTAACATTGCATAAAGGAGGATCTTCTTCGCTTCTTCGCATTCTTGATATTGGCTGTGAGAGACATGAGAGTTAACACTAGAACTCAAATTCCAACAGACAACACAAAGTAGTATAAGGTATAGGAAAGTGGTATGTCAATTTTCAATGTAAGGAATATGCAACAATGCGGCGCAATGCTTTTGATGGTTTTACTGATGTAAGATCCGGATTATGTCATATAGATGGCAGCATACCACATGCGAAAAGGATCACTTAGGCGGTCTTGGACGGCTGTGGAAAGGTGGGTGATGGGTAGGGGGGGGGGGGGCAAGGGTAAGACGGATGGATATTTGCATTAAGGAAATTAACCAGTCAGAATTTTCCTCATGTTAGACATCTCTTAAAATATAATCTGAAATGTTCTTCTCTCATCTGGTCTGAAAACTGGTCTGAGAACCGGCTTAAAACTGGTCTGACGTACAATACTCAACGAGTTTCTCTATACTACATATAATACTGAACACTTCTGCAGGGTATCGATGTCGGTTGGATTCTGTTGGACTTGCCCTTTGACCCAGTCTTGGTTATTAAAACACTCAATGTCATGTCCTCTGTGTATTTCTGTAAAGAAGTAAATTAAAACCATAGAGAACTCTCACCAAATAAAGAAATATTGTAATTCATCCTTTCGGGAAATTTAGCCACTTCTTAAACAATTTTACAATTTGGATTCGTACGACTCCTTGAGACAATAACCGTTATAAACACTGCACCTTCATGTTATGTCTGGAAAATTATAACTGTATTAGTGGTTGCTGCATGTCTTAATAAATTTGCTTTCGCTTTTAATTTATCAGGAAACAATATGATGGTCACAATATGTAAATAAAAATATTACTGATTAATCAAGAGCGGTAACTATTCTTCAAGTTTCGTTTCCTCTATAACGAAAGTCAAACTTTATGTAAAAAAACATTTTCATCATGTAATGTAAAATAAATTATTATATTTCAGTTTTGGTAATGACAATTTTGTGTAACTCTTGTTGTATTCCAAATATTTTCACATGGCTGGTGAGTACTATCTTTCTCACAAACCTGGAACCAGTTAAAGACCACAACATGATAATGATCAAGATTAATACATCATATAATATATATTATATAGCCCTAGGTATACCCTTCCATTGTCCATGAATCTATCAGTTTGTAGATGTGTCCAAGACACACTGTAGAGGATCAGTGGAGTGGGACACATACCTCTTTCTGTTGGGTTTTTCACAATAGCGTCCCCTTCTGCCTGAACGGCATTGGCATCGGTCACGTGCGATACACTTCCCCCCATACATACACGGCCGGTTACAAACAGCTGAAATATGAAAGGAAAGGATAATTAAACAAATATTACTTTATCATTATGTTTTATATTATTTGCCCTTGGTATCTTCCTGCACCAAACGTTACGAATAATGTTACGAAAAGTTACTGGAAAGACCGCAACGTCGGTAGAATCACAAATGACAGACATTGGTGGGTTTAAGTTTTTATGTACCAAAAGTAACACAAGCCTAAAACACGACCCCATGAAATTCCCATCTTCCTCGGCCTTACCGACCTCATCATCCACTCCCAACCCCTCACCCACCCACCCCCCCCCACCACACCCATTTAATTCCCCGTAAGAATTACAGTACAGGAATATTGACACTAAACGTGACATTAATTTGTGGAGATACAAGCTATAACTTCACAGGCAGAATGGGTATTTCAAGTACTATCGCAGTATGTGATTACCATGGTAACTGGTGGTAACTGAGTTCAAAGGTCGCATTTTCAAATGTCGAATGTATAACTTCACTGGGAAGGTGCCCATGATTGGAATGTAACATGCAGACCTTCAGAGCGGTAACCATGGTAACTGAGGTCAAATTGTCCACAAAAAGGCATAGGTCAGATGTCAAATCAAGCAAAATGTGAGTTCGACTATGACGCCAAGGAGAGCATTCGATTGACTTGTAACCTTCACAGCTATAAGTACTACAAAAATATGTGATTACCATGGTAACTGAGGTCAAGGATAACAATTAAGTGATTATACACGTAAAACTCATCTATACCACTCAACCGATAACCTTTAAAATGTGGTGGGAAGGTTCCCGGTACTAAGGACTTGTTCTATGAAGACTTTCAGAAAGAATAGTCAGAGGTCAAAGGTCGAATGAAACAAACTGACTTCTTGCTATATACGGTTTTCTCGTAGAAAACATACCTGTTTGGCAAGTGGATCCAGTAAAGCCACTCTTACAAGCGCAAACATTAGGATTGACACAGACCCCTCCATTTCGGCATGGGGAAACACATATTGCTGTCCAAACAAAACGAAATTTAAAACAAAAATAAACTAAATATACCAAACTCAAAACATATAGTAGAACTGAAAACATAAAGATAGCTCCATATTCAATCACTTGAGTTACAAATATTTCGTATAGAGGGAAACATGGAAGGATAAACATCAAATGAAACGCAACCATATTTACCTTTTATACATCTGAGCTTTTGGACAAAACATATATACCCATGCATATTGGAACTTAGATTTAAGTATTATTATAAGTTACAGAGGTATACTCTAGTATGTAGTGTGCCCCCTTGGATTAATTATGGTGTAGAGTACATCGAAAATCTGGATCGTAACACTTTAAGAGAGGTGAATGATCTTTACTAATATAGAAATAACATGACTGAGATTTTATTCTAATTAAAAATGCACTTTCATGTTCATGGATTACTTCAAAGTTGTTCATATTGGTGGCAGAAACTCATAAGCAGTTTACAATGGAGTTATAGGGGTTTTTTTTAGTTGAGGTTCACGAAAAAGGTGCATTTTTAAAACTTTTCTGATTTACTTTATTCCATGCGATCGAGTCTACTGAAACAGTATCTGATCTATTTGCCTTTTTTTGTTTAAATGAAATGAATGATTTATTTTATCTCTAATTATTCTTCAGTTGATGAAAATGCTGTTATGCTATATAGATTATCATTTCCAGTACTTGATAATTTTGGTAACCAATGGTAACGGTTACCAAAGATATGCTTAACTTGGAATTATTGTGAGATATGTAAATGTGTCAAAGTTGTAAGTTTTGTATTTTACCTTTGTTACACTTCTTCCCCTTGTACCCTGAAGAACAGGAACATTTATTCGGAGCTACGCATCTGCCATTGTTCATACATCTTGGTTCACAGGTAGCTATTGGAAAATGAATAAACGATATGTTATAATAAAGTTAAACAGGTTTGAAATTTAAGATGCAAGGTATTTCTTTATCTGTTTAAGAATGTAATTAGTTTATAGTGGCTCTCTTCAAGTAGAATTATCGACCACTATTCTATCACTTTGCAAGCATACCTCGATTGACCTATATGTTTCATACTCAACTTCGAAAAAGGAAAGTTGTTATTAATTAATATGTAGGTGAACATGTTAGTGTTCATACGGATAAACCCAGCTTAAGTAAAGTCAAGCATAGAAAAAACAACTACCACCTCTGCAACACAACCATCGCGGTGAAATACCGCGATATTTAGAAGCAATGAAAATCTTGGGATAGTCGATTGACAAAATATGAACACAATATTTTGTTTATTTTTGATGTCACTTATTATCCTGCAAATGTATCCGAATGTTGCAATCCGAGGATTAATGTCGTTCCACCAATTTACAGGTTGTAAAGTTGTTTGAGAAGGCCTTGTTACATGACTTAATATCATAACCAGCAATAAACATTTTACCCACATTGCGGCATGTTAACTTTCTGGAGCTAATATAGATATAAATGGCACCTATAGGTACATATTATTCGGCACTGTTGGAAATTGTAGAATGTTCGCAAAAGTGTGAAACTACAAGTAAACAAATAAAATAAACATATAGCATATGTTTTTTTTAAGGAGGAGGTAGAGAGGGGGGGGGGGTGCTGGGTGGAGGTAGGGTTGATGGAGGAATCATCTTGATGCTAAAATCTCATAAAGTAAAGGTTTGTTTTTTGTATTATCGTAGGTTTTATTTTTGAAGAAGTTTATATATTAGATCTAGACGATATATGATACTGGTACTTACGTGTCTGGCAGTGTCTGCCCGAGAAACCTGTTTGACAGGAACACATGTTATGTCTGACGCATGTACCGCCATTTAAACAACTATGGCTGCATATAGCTGTAAAGATATAATGATCGGTATTACGTAATAGTAATCAACGCTTAATCATAGATGAATAGAACAATAAATCAATCTTACACTTTAATTTCAGTATGAATATATAGGTTTGATTAGCGGTTTGCATGTTGTGGCAATTATTCTTAAACCTAAACTATAACGCCCCATCAAAACAAAGAACAATGCAATATGCTTCATCCCAAGTAACATTGCCATAGTGCTTATGCACGTGCACAATGACGTCATTATAACATGTATAGTACTATTGTCTTTTTGCTTTTTGTTTTTAACAGACGGTCTGGCATTCTTCAAAAACTTAAAATTACATAAAATAAATTCAAGTGATGGTCTAATTGCGACAGTAAATGTATATTTGGAGCTAAGAGAAACTCTGTCAAATGGTGGGCTTTCTATGTGTTGAACCCTGTAACTAATGCTCTCATGTAACAGAAGTCAATACTTTTAATGTCAAATCTTGCTGTGTATGACATACCATGTTGGCAATTACTACCATGGAAGCCCCTAGGGCAAGAGCAAGTCCCTGGCTTTACACATATTCCTCCGTTACGGCAATGGGGAGAACAAATTGCTGTAAGAGAACAAAAACAAACGAATTGTTACATCGAAATTAAATATGCTATATTTATATACATGTGAAACGCGATGAGTTGATACATATAAAACAGGACAAAACTTCCAGCCTCCCAGGAATTCGAACCCAGGCCTCCAGCCTCACAGGGATTCGAACCCTGCCTCTCACTATATACATACAGTCGTTCTTAGCAACTGCTTCCAGCCTCCTGAGGATTCGAACCCAGGCCTCCTCGTGATTCGAACAGAGGCCTTACCGGGATTCGAACAGAGGCCTCCCCGGGATTCGAACCCAGGCCTCCCACTCTAAATACAATAATTTAGATGACAACCCTTCAAAAACACTAAAAATTAAGCGAATTGAACCGATTATATTTCAATATTACACTTACGTATTGCACATGTGGTACCAGTGTAACCCGGTTTGCACTGACATCGCTGAAGCCCAACGCAGTAGCCTCCGTTTTCACATTGCAAGCCACAGTTAGCTGCAGACAGACATTAGCGAGAAAATAAACTTCATTTTCAACCTGGTAACAATACAATATATAATTTACCTACAACTATGCATGAAGGAACGAAAGCACTTTTGCAATAAATAAAACTGTTTCTCTTTCGAACTGAACCAACCACAGATGCAACTTGTATACAAAGACCACTTCATGTCGCTACGTCACCAATGATGAAAGTCAAATTAAAGGTAAAATCATATTAACTTGACTATTAAATTAGTGTTGTTGTTTACCACATAACTATATGAAATACTCACTGAGTCACTGACGACGCTAACAATCAAACAAAACGTAAGGTTTCACCAACCGGACGAAAGTCATTTACAAAATAACAAAAAGACACAAAACAAGAAAGGTTTAACCAAATTATTCTTTATAGTTGTTTTATCAGCAATTAGCTCATGTCACAAATCCCTCTTTGTTTCTTTTCAAAACGAAATCAATATATAACGAACACTTCAAATGTCACGATTGCACATTGATAAAGTAATGTTACAAATTAGTCAGTCAGTGTGGTGTTAGCTATTTTGTTAAAATGCGCATATGATTTTTTTTTTTTTTGCAGTTAATCTCATACCAAATCCGGTATGTTGAGATACAATGCTTGCAACATGATTTTAAAGTTGAGTATTCATTGTAATAAAACGTCTATATGTACAAAAATAAGCCTGTCCATGGTTGCAACTTAATAGCACGTGTTATCTTTAGCATTGAATGCAGCCAAAAAACGGTTAAATTAGTTGGGATATTTAGCTCAGGAATAGGGATAGATTAGTTAACCATTCCGGCTAAGGTGGTGTGGGTAAGTTATATGCAGGTAATCCTAATAAACGGACGGTTAAATGTTATAATGTATTCTAATGCTCAGTCAGACCTAGTTAAAACAACTGGCTGTCATTGTCCATTAAACTAAGCTATAAATATAGTTAATTAGTTCATTAATATAACTATATACCGAGTCCAAATGAACTAATTCAATTATTTTCTATGAATAGTTCATTGTATAGGTTGCTCATATAGCCTTCAAGCACGATCATGTTTAGTTGCTATTGCCTGGCGAAAGGATTCGTAATACTCCACTTGATGGGGTTAATGAGAGGATGAAGTCTGTTGGGTTTTCTTACCCAGGTTCTCTGTTGGGTGTCTTTGCTGAAACAGTATTCATCGTTCAATTAAATGTCATAGCGAAGCCTTCCAGAACCATGCATTATCAAGAACAAAGTGCCATAAAATGAAGATGACTTAAGAAAAGATTGAATGGAATATTACGTAATCAATATGAAAACTCACTCGCTTCGCACCGATTTCCCAAATATCCTCTCTTGCAGATGCACGTGTTACGTTTGGTGCACTTGCCGTCATTCATACATGCAGGAATGCAGATGTTATCTGCAACAGGGACAAAGCGATTGTTTTTTTTTTGCCCATTTTCGTTTGTTTTTTCCTTCTTTATTCGACTCTATATTTCTTATAATGCAACAGACTAGATTCAATTCTCATCTATGGGCATCTTTGTAAAAGTTAGATTTCTAACACAGGAAGGTATTTTGCATTACATTTCCTAACTGCTACCAAAGACAAATACTACAAGCGAGGACACATATAAATTAATACAACTAATTTTGTTTTTATTAAGTGGAAGGGCAAAAAACAAGCAAAATGGTGATTTCAATCTGCACTTTATTTAGGAATTAGCTTTCTAGCAGCGTTTTGCGTTTGACACACTAACAGTTAAACCAAACCTACGGAGTATAACTCTAAATAAGATTGTAATTTGTCAAAGTAAGACTACCTTCTTGATTTTGGCAACAAGTAGAGGTTGATGGGTGATTCATTTATTCATTTAATTTAATTTAACTGATTCAACATTTTTTAATCGGATACTGTTTTATATCATCCCTCGTCACATGACGTTAAACATTATATTTATTTGAAAGTTAATGAAAGGTAGAAAAAAAGAGTTAGCCAGTCATCATTTTAGTCAGAAACCTGCTGTAAGTTATGTTTGCAGTTCATTAAAAATTTGATGTTCACGATGAATGCAATATTACAATTCAAAACATTTGGAAGCTGGGCATAACTCCTCTTCTTTGGGATTATTTGAAGCCAGTAAAGGATTAAAAATTCAAAATGACATGAAATAAAAATAAAATTAACAGCCGGGAATAGTCAACTTGATTTTGTTTGAATGTGAATATTACTATATAAAACTCTCGTTTCTAACATGTTGTCTTTGGAAATGTTTCTGCCTCAAAACTGTGTATCCTCCCAGACTATCCACAATCAAAATGCCACCACCAATGCAAACATGAAACATTAGTACATATTTTGCATACATGTATCTTTAGTTATAGTTATAGTCATAGTTTTCACATCGTTTAGGATGTTATATCCAATTTACACCGATTCCCAGAGCGATTTACGACTCATTATGAATTATTCTTGAGCCCAAACGATCTTCAAGAAATCATAGTTTGAACAGAATGAAAAGTATTAATCTTTTTACAAATTTTGGGATGCTTATTTTATATGATATTTGTCCAGTTTTACATACTTCTGTCCCCTGTAACTAATCAATATTAAAATTATTTTGATGAAATGTGTTCTAATATGTACTTTAATGATTACACAATAGGGTTAATTGCCCTTTTTCCACTTAAAAGTACTAATATCAGCCATATTTTATCCCAAACTGAAAACCAATGGTTTCTTACTTAATATATATATATATATATATATATATATATATATATATATATATATATATATATATATATATATATATATATATATACATATATATATATCCATATATATCCATACCTTGAGCACATGTTGGTCCCTTGAAGCCAGGTTGACACTGACATACATTTGGTCGTACACATCTGCCATTATTTTGGCAAGGCGGATTGCACATCGCTGCAGGGAATAAAAAATAGCATTTTACATAAAGACAGTAGTGCCTACTGAATGGAATTTCGGCCTTTCCTTCTTGAATTGCCAAGAATGAATACGAAGGTAAAATGCAAAACCCTGTCACTAAACGGTAAAATTGGTAAGAAAAGTTTTCCGTTCGATATCTTTAATATCTTACTTTAACGAGGGGCCATTGTGGTAACTACCGGCTAGAACATCAGAGATTTCATTCTACGTTGGAGTGGTAGAGGCAGGCACTTTTCACGAGAAGAATCCTTACTGTCGGGATGACAGGATTTCCAGTAAATGCTACTAATTGAGTCTATATAGTCCCGGTGAACAGTGTATACTTCCACACTGGCACACATCACCTTCTTCGAAGTAGGGGGGGGGGGGGGGCGTAGATAACTGCCTTAATAGATATACGGTAGTTCATTAGGCAAACATTTATAGAGCAATACCTTGCAAACTGGCTCGGTTAGCATATTAGGCCTATTTAGTTTTGGCAACATTGGCAGTTCCCCTCGTGACGTCATTATCTTACGGGATGAGCTTGGTTATTAACTTCATTAAAACAGCAAAGAAACAATCGTGGAACTCCAAATTTGGAGTATAGGGTTTTGATATATAGCTACTCAATTTGTGCAAGTTTGAAGGGAATCTGCTACGTGTCACTTGACCTTTAACTCTTTGTTTATGTATGTGCTTTTGTTAGAAATTGTGAGGATTCTTACATGTCAAACATCCTTGTCCACTGGTACCGTATGGACAAACACATCCATTTACATCATTACACACAGCATTCCTTGGGCAGCTTGCACACACTGCATCTACGAATAGGGGGGAAAACATGAAACACAATTACGGAACATGCTAGTGGTATCATTCATTTACTCTTTGCGTATGTTACTTTTCATTCTATACATCGTTACCATTTTGTTTTGTGGCGATGATGAAAAATTATCCTTCTCTTTCGATTTTCGTCAAACTGATGAATGAAAGAATACTTACTGCGACAAAGCTGACCATTGCCAATCAAACCACGTGGACAGGTGCCGCAGATGAAAGACCTCGAGTTGATAGTGAAACAGTGGACCCCTGGGTAACATGGATTACTCTCACAAGGATCAACAACAGTGGAACATGTTACCCCTGGTAAAATAAAAAGTGGAAAGGGTTGCAAAGTGGAAAGTAACGACACACCATCAGCTAAGAAATAACTTTAGTTTGAATATTTCTATTCCAATATTAGTCACAATATCATGTCATGCGCATTAAAAAGTAGTCTCTAGAGCAAATAACGAATTTATATGGAATTAAGAGTACCAAAGTTCCACTCACCGGTGTAACCTGTATTGCACTGGCAGGTCTCTTGTCCGTAAGAATCTGCCAAACATGCTCCATGTTCACACACTAAATTAGAGCAGCTCAGAGCATAATCTTCACAAAGTAGTCCCGAGTAATGAATCGGGCAGATGCAAATATATGGAGGACCTGTGAGAGGATCTAAAAGACAAGATCCTCCATTCTGACATAAGCATTCTATCACTTCAATCTGAAACAGAAATTACAAGAAATAACATCTCTCCCAAATTAAATCATATTTACTGACAAATGTTGCAATGGATGTACACTAGTACACGGAAGATATGTTATTTGTACTAAATGTACGTGTATAGATAGCAATAGGTCAACAAAACTATTTTATAAAATAATTAAATTAAATTAAAAATTAAAATAATATTTTTTATTTTCTAAAACTATGTCATGTAACGTTCTGTCATACTCAACAAGTCAAAAATTGTCAAGAAGTGTAAGATGGCTATCAAAACATTGGATCATACGTTTATTTATTTTCTTTTAAATTTTGAAAGAAATGTACTAAAAATTTCTTCAAGTTTAACTAATGCAACTTGATGGAGACTGGACCAATGGAATAATATTATCCAATAAACTTACATTAATATGAAATTCGATTTCTTCTCCACAAACATCTGAAACAAGGACAGGTATCTGGAAGTAACCGGAACTATCTGATTCCCATGAAAATAATCCTTCGTTTGTGACAGAAGCCGCTCTGGTGTGAACCGTGTAGGTCAAAGGTTGCCCCTCGGGATCAAATCCTTCCAGTTGTAATTGAACTGGCTGTCGTACTAGACTGTATAATGTATTTCGTGGAATGTTCACCAACGGAGGGAGGTTTTCTGTTTTTAAAGGTGAAAATGGTTACTTCATAAATCATTTCTCTCACTGTTACAGAGACACCCAGTAAATTAAATCTACTTGGCAGTCCAATTGGTATGGATTACCTCATCTATATAAATATATCCGTACAAATGTGATGAATTGCATACGTTTTTATCCTTACCGATATAGCAATAAGTTTTCCATCATTCAGACGCCCAAATATCCGATTCGTTATGTAAATATATTATATATAGCTTCTTTTTATATGAATTTCTTATCCAATACAATAGTTTGTACTGAGGCCACGTGAAAGAACAGTCCAGAAGTTATCTTCACGTATCTCTTAGTGAGACTTAGTCATCTCATGTCTACGGAAGCGTAGAAGGGACATTGCATTGACGAGTTACCAACTTGACAAAACGACAATTATCTGCAAATTGACGAGTTGACGAGATGGTAACGTGACAAAATTCAGAAAATTTACGTTTTGACGAGATAACAGATCTCGTCAATGCATCAGTTTTCTGCAAATTGACGAGTTGCACACTTACTACCATCTCGACAAGTTGACAAAATTCAGAAAATTGACGTTTTGGCGAGATAACGGATCTCGTCAATGCATCAATTTTCTGCAAATTGACGAGTTGCACACTTACTACCATCTCGACAAGTTGACAAAATTCAGAAAATTGACGTTTTGACGAGATATCGGATCTCGTCAATGCATCAATTTTCTGCAAATTGACGAGTTGCACACTTACTGCCATCTCGACAAGTTGACAAAATTCAGAAAATTGACGTTTTGACGAGATCCGTTATCTCGTCAAAACGAGATGGTAAGAGAGGATTGGAGTAAGTCTAAATCTTTCCGAACGTCAACGAGGAATTTACCTCATCTCGTAAACTGAAATATACCGTAAGTTTGAATTTAAGTTATTTCAACCATATTTACCTTAGGAGATGGTATATTGTTTGACTAAAGCCACGTGTTCTATAACAGTTAGAAACCATAATTATTTATTCACAGATTGTAGGCTTTCAAGGGTTTTAATTAAATTAGATGACATATTCAACACATTTTCATGTAATTTACCAGATGACTTTGACCAATCTTCATTGTTCATCCAAGGCAGGCACAGAAGACATACTTCAGATGGGTGTTCATCTCTACTAGCATAGCACAATCCATTAATGAGGCAAGTATTATTCTGAAAAATATGAAAATAAAACGTCTTCTTGAAAACAGTTCCACGTAATGAATATAACAACATTCTCGTAATTTAAGATGGGCCTGTGGAATACAAAATCCTGCTTGATGTATTCAACATATTGAAAAACCTTTAAGAAGGCGATTGCCAGAGAAAGCTCAAAAGTCATAAATATATATTACATTTCATACTTGCTCATCATATTAAAGGGATATCAATGCTATATCTCAAGCACCAATACAGCAGATATTCTAAATTCTGATACAACTATTAAAGATTGTAACAATGTTGATAACACAATTGATATTGCTCATAACACAACAATGAGCCCGAAAGGGCCCTGAAATCGTATCATGGACGTCAACGTAATTTCCTGTAGCATAAGAATCTAATCTGATACTGTTTAACGTCATTCTTATATGACAGCAGTAAACTTTCAGTAATACCAGTGAACAGTTTCAAAACAGTATAGTTACTATGGTCATGTAATATATATGGAACATTTAAATGTTCTAAACCTCACAATATCTGAGTTGTGCAAGGTGTGTGATAACTGTGCTGGTTTATGTTTTAAGTGTCACAAAATAAAGCCAATCAAAATGATAAAAACAGTCATCAGCTAATTTTATAAAGAGAGAATATCATCAAAACAAAGGGTATTTAACAGATTCGAAAGAAACACATGTCTCACATTTGTATGAATTTTTCGCGGCTTCTTCTCATCGAAATATATCCATTCCGTTAAGTTAATGATATTCAAAGATCAATAGTTCACAAATACAGTCTTTGAATTAACAGTAAAAGGGAAGATTTAGACGAAAACTCACCAGAATGTGGCATTCCTGCGTCCAATCACAGCTGATACATGCAGAATCGTAAAATGTCAAAGTTAAGTTTTCCCTCGAGAGATGACCGTCCTGGGCTACCTACAATACAATGTCGAAGTACATATGAAAGCACCATTGCTGCCCTAGCTTCATTTTATTTTTAACCAGCTTATATGAGATATGAGGGGGGGGGGGGGTATTAATATTCTGTTTAAATATCATAAACGACTACAAGTCAATTAACATCTTTGATACTTATGTTAAGTTTTCCACATGTTTGGAAGAATTGGTTATGAATTGCTGCTGTACCTAAAATGCGTGAAAGTAAAGCTTTCATCCCCATCCATTCTAACCACAATTATTAAAATCGTTAAATATTGTTTAAACATCGTTAAATATACAATATATCGATGCACTCAGACTAACCTGTACATCCCATTGTCTGAATGAAAACGTCTCTACGGGTCTGTCTATGTTATTTTCCAGTTCACCAAGAGAGCAACGAATGGTTCTCCTGTTGATAACTTGTCCGGGGACCCTGATGTTGACATGTGACTCCTCCTTGTTAGCTTGCCAAGTCTGTTTCATAATCAAATCAAATAGATCATGTATTGTATTTCTTTATTTGATCATGTAACCTGTGATGAGTAGAAGTACCTTTATTTTATTGGTTGAGTAGAGGTACTTCTATTTTAAGAAGACCCAAACCCATCAATCATCATCATCATCATGTTATGGACCTCTGGTATATGACGGACATTACTCCCGAAATGCTAAGGCAATGCTCAGAAGGGTTCTTCCGTTTGGAAGATGACATATTTTTGATAAGTTAGAAGGCACAATAAATAATTCAATAAGGATAACAATGACAATAAACAGTCACTAGTGTTTGAATCTTTGATCATGGTGTCGTTCCTCGGTACCTCTTTGAGTATGTTATATTGTGTTATTTGTAACTGGTAAACATGATTATAAAGAAATGAAGGAGATCTCACCCTTGGATTGGAGAAAATACACTCTACGCTTGCTAGTTTGTCTAAGCCTTTGATATTCAGATTGATATGGTCACATGGATTATTCCTGTTGTCGCACAAACCATTCTTCTCAATGCGTTGTAATACAGGAACATCTGCAGAATAGATATCACAAAACTATTGTTGCGTTGTACATGTGTTGTACATGTGTTGTACATGTGTTGTACATATGTTGTATATGTGTTGTACATGCGTTGTACATGCGTTGTACATTAACGATTCACGAACTAAATTCATGGACCAAACCTTGAAGACAAAACGAAGGGAAATACAAATCTCAAATTGGCAACACGCGAGTCGTTATGGTTGTGTTCACTTACCTTTAACTTTACTGCAGTCAATTTCCTCGTGGCCAGAATCACATTCACATCCATAGGAGCCACAGACCCCTTTCCCGCTACAGTTGTTTGGACAGTTAAACATCCTTTCCAGTTCTAGCTTTTCGCCTACCAAATACCTTTTGTCTTCCATTGCGGCTTCACAGAGATTTTCTAACAATGGGATGGTTTCAAACCTCCACGTTGGGTCATCTGTAAGTTGGATGTCACTCATACATAATTCAACAGCATCCAATACATATTCATCACTTCCAATGCCTTCCTCTCCACACAACCTCCCTAACGGTGAGTACCTTAGCGTCTGTTCACATATATCACGAGCTTGAGTTTGCGTAATTCCAGACGTTGTCGGCCATTTTGGAGTCAAAGGTAATAGATCTAAATCTCTCTCGTCTGGAGGGAATGAATATGTATCTATCAGATTGCTCGCACTTGACTCTGGGGCAACTTGAAACAAAGGAAAATCTAAATTGAGGATAGTCAAAAAGTCTGTAATTGCACTAACTTCTATGTCATCCAGTTGACCTTCTAACCTCTGTTGATTTCTAAGATTAAGATTAATCTTCTTCTGAATATGACTATTGCCAGCCACAACATCCGTTGGAAACGAACCTAGAAGAGTCTGTTCAGGGTCAATATTTGCTACAGGAAAGACATCTTCTGGTGGAGGGGACTGATTTACGACAAAGTCGTTCGCATCTTCAAATGACAATGGTCCAAAGTCCTGCAAACTACCAATGTAAAACTTTGTGACATCTTTGGATCGAATCAGTGGTTGACTGTGGAAATATTCGTATGTATCACATGAGATATCACAATTTCCTTGTGGGCAGATAATATTTGATAAGAATACCTCTTCGCTTTGACTCAATGATTCTGTGTCTTCCCTTTGACAACTGCAAGCAGGAAGGCGAAAGTCGAATGGATTGGAAGATGGTAAGGTTTTGAACATTCCTCCATCTCGTAATCTGAATGATATTGGAAAAAAAACGATACCAGATATCTGATTAGGCACAACGTTGGTGATAGGTGCAAATCACTTTATACCATTGAACATTTTACATGTGCCAGCATTATATACTATATTGCAAAATGACCTCCACATTGATCCATTCGATAAATTCTAGTAAATATCCATTCATAGAAAAATGGTATAAATCTGATTGAAAGATGACACACGACCAACAATCCACAAAGGGTGTTGCAACTGATTTGATAATTGATATAGTTACATTTAAAGTCATCTTGCCCATACCATAAGCTCGCGCATATCGAACAGAAATGTTTCACGATGATGCTATAGTTCATATAGCTACACCACAGTGTCAACATCTACACAATCTCTTACAGCAAATCGCAAACCTGCACCAGTAATGCCACAATGAGTCAATGACCATGCACCGAATATCATAACAGATTAACCTAACGACATCAAATTACATTTTGGCCATATTTGGCCATTAAATGTCTCTAAGAATATCTACCTCCATCGCTCGACAAAATCTACAGGTTCTCTCATTCCTGGTTCCATCGTCATGGTATCATGGTTGTCATGGAAATCATTTTGTGGGTTTCCGTCAAACGTCCCACACAGGCCAGCTGTTCGACCAAACTCTGATGAAGGTACTCTGAGTGAAATACTCATTCCCCAGTCTGCGATATCAGCCCGAACATACGCCCCTGATGGGAACACTATCTAGCACACAAGATAAAATAACTGCAATATCAGCCGGAACATTCGCCCCTTATGGGAACACTATCTAGCACACAAGATAAAACAACTGCAATATCAGCCCGAACAGACGCCCCTGATGGGAACACTATCTAGCACACAAGATAAAACAACTGCAATATCAGCCCGAACATACGCCCCCTGGGAACACTATCACACTATCTAGCACACAAGATAAAACAACTGGTTTAATTGAATAGATTCTTTATCGATGTAAAACTTCTAATGAAGCCATTCGCAGTACAAGGGTATATAAAATTAACTTTGGGAGAATTTAAGTATGATCGATTCGTTTCATACACGGAGTTCATGTTGTTCTCCTCATTTTGATCTGTTTGAATGTATGTCAAAATACATCGTACTTAACTGTTACACTTTGGGAATTTGAATAAGATAACGTTACAATAATCTTGGTTCCCATGGTCCAACAGTTGATTAATACCACTATCTAGCATTCAAAATGTTCATGTACTTACTGTAATCTTTTTGCCATCTTTAGCCTCCAGAATTTTGATACCTTCCGTCAAAGGTTGGCCGCTGAGTATCTGAACATCTAAATCGCTGTTATATGCCTCTCCTCGACACATGTCTACAGCTATGACGTCATTATCTTCTCTGACCACGAATCCACAGTTACATGATACTGGGTATACGGAGTTACTACACTCCCAAAAGCGCGAATGGACCTACATTAAATACAAGTATAAGAAATTAAATGTTATCTCTTATCATTCCGACAGTGTCAACTGTTATCTGTATAACCAATATCAGTCTGCTATAATTATGTTACCCGTATAGCCAATATCAGTCTGATATTGTCATGTTACCTGTATAGCCAATATCGTCTGATATTATTAAGTTACCTGTATGGCCATTATCAGTCTAATATTATTATGTTACCCGTATAGCCAATATCAGTCTGATATTGTTATGTTACCTGTATAGCCAATATCAGTCTGGTATTATTACGTAACCTGTATAACCAATATCAGTCTGATATTGTTACCTGTATAGCAAATATCGTCTGATATTATTATGTTACCTGTATAGCCAATATCAGTCTGGTATTGTCATGTTACCTGTATAGCCAATATCGTCTGATATTATTAAGTTACCTGTATGGCCATTATCAGTCTAATATTATTATGTTACCCGTATAGCCAATATCAGTCTGATATTGTTATGTTACCTGTATAGCCAATATCAGTCTGGTATTGTTATGTTACCTGTACAGCCAATATCAGTCTGGTATTATTACGTAACCTGTATAACCAATATCAGTCTGATATTGTTACCTATATAGCAAATATCGTCTGATATTATTATGTTACCTGTATAGCCAATATCAGTCTGGTATTGTCATGTTACCTGTATAGCCAATATCGTCTGATATTATTAAGTTACCTGTATGGCCATTATCAGTCTAATATTATTATGTTACCCGTATAGCCAATATCAGTCTGATATTGTTATGTTACCTGTATAGCCAATATCAGTCTGCTATTATTACGTAACCTGTATAACCAATATCAGTCTGATATTGTTACCTGTATAGCAAATATCGTCTGATATTATTATGTTACCTGTATAGCCAATATCAGTCTGGTATTGTCATGTTACCTGTATAGCCAATATCGTCTGATATTATTAAGTTACCTGTATGGCCATTATCAGTCTAATATTATTATGTTACCCGTATAGCCAATATCAGTCTGATATTGTTATGTTACCTGTATAGCCAATATCAGTCTGGTATTGTCATGTTACCTGTATAGCCAATATCGTCTGATATTATTAAGTTACCTGTATGGCCATTATCAGTCTAATATTATTATGTTACCCGTATAGCCAATATCAGTCTGATATTGTTATGTTACCTGTATAGCCAATATCAGTCTGGTATTGTTATGTTACCTGTACAGCCAATATCAGTCTGGTATTATTACGTAACCTGTATAACCAATATCAGTCTGATATTGTTACCTGTATAGCCAATATCGTCTGATATTATTATGTTACCTGTATAGCCAATATCAGTCTGGTATTGTCATGTTACCTGTATAGCAAATATCGTCTGATATTATTAAGTTACCTGTATGGCCATTATCAGTCTAATATTATTATGTTACCTGTATAGCCAATACCAGTCTGGTATCTTAAACAAAAAGACTACTATGTAATGATTTCTTTTATGCATTTGGCTACAAAAATCAATTCATTTAACATCTTTGAACAAATATCGGAATTAACGTTTATTTAGGTTAGTCCCTACTAAGGTGACTAGCAAAACAGAGACATAAAGAATCACGAATTTGAGCATTTTGTCTGATGGCGACAAATAGTTTCCGGGATTTCAAATAATATAGGGTTCTGAAATAAGTACTTTACGTAGTATTTTCTAAGAACCCTCTCCAATTCTAGCCTACGTCTTCACATAGTAACGTTTAGTTATGTTACGGGTGGACTGGGGCATAAAATTACTACGTGCTCAGTGACGGCGATAGGGAGTTAAACAAGCGATGCAGTTGGCGCCTCTGACGGAACTAGCACGTTTCTCGACCAAGACATCAGACCGGCATCTCAACCTAGTTAGGTGCACCGGTTTAGAGCCTGTATTCACGTAGTCCAATCTACTCCTGTGTTATATCAGGTTTGTTGCCGAAACAAAATATAGAGAGACCACAAATATTATGCCAAACTATTACCAAAATCCTAACTACTTATCTATATAGTTTAATTACCTCAAACTCCCTCCTATTACTTCTAAACATCACGAACGTGCCTGTCTTGAAGAAACTGTATTTTCTGTTGAAAAATGAGAATATTAAAATTGATATACCCTGCATTTATTTCAGATGTATTTATATATGGGCACGTAAGGTTTTTCTTCCATTGTTGCAAAAAGGTGAAAGTATTAGCACGCCTAAATCGATGAAAGTTCTGTCTCATTTTATAAAGACTTCCAATTGAATGTGGAATGTATCTAACCATGCCTCCATAATATAGATCTGCATCATACCTTAAGTGTCAAGAGGGACTGGAAGTTATGCTCAGTTTGCCTAAATTTGCACAAATTTAGGCATAGTATAAATCCCAAAATATATCATAATATGATCGTATAGCAGGCCCACTGATATCCCACGTTAAATCGCAAAATCAGTTTTATTTAATGCAATGGAATACAGCCAATCCACTTTTCTTATGTACTTATATATAGTTCCAAGTCACGTGGCCTGATGCTTCCAAATAACCCACATCAGTATGCATAAAGTTCATAAAGTGTATGCAATATATTAAAATCTGTCAGTTCATCATAAATTGACGATGTTTAAGTTTTAAATTTTCAACCAAATTTATTTGTCCATCCGTTGCCCTTTATGGAATTTTAAGAAAGGATATAATACAAAGAAAGGTATTTCTCTACTCTGAAAATACAACAATATAAAGTTACAGAAATTGGGCAGATTCTTACTTTTTGTCAAATGTAATGAAATGTGGGTCAGTGAAAGAGAAGCAATAGCCTCCTGGTACGTCATTTACTGTGACCTGAAAATGTGGAGAGAAGAGATATTTAAATTTGCAGGTAAACTATGTGAACTTTTTCATTTGCTGCATTATCGAAACAATTTCGTCAGCTGCAGCGTTTCATTGTGCTCCATTTGTAGACATTTATAATACACAATCGTTAACTGAAAAATAATATTTTAATGTGACGAAATCCACGAGAAACAATATTTTAATGTGACGAAATCCACGAGAAACAATATTTTAATGTGACGAAATCACAAGAAACACTTG